>NW_028135896.1:0-365000 GCF_964662115.1 Mustela nivalis | reverse complement strand
TGGCAAGCCCAATATGCTTTCTCTTCTTCCAGCCACTGAGTGGCCTTACTTGAGGACGGGGTTCAGGCTGAGGGTCACAATGTGTGTTTGTGACTAATGTGGCCTGCGAACAGGGGAGGGGCCTCATGTGCCACACTGGTTTCATCTACTTTGAATTTTGGACAACATGCTAATCACAAGGTCTCTTGCCATGTTGAAGGAGCTCTGATTTCTGCATCATTTTCAACCCTGGGCAGTGGTTGGAGATAAGGTCTAGGTTCTGAAGCCTGGAAACCGCAGTTGGGAAGAGATGACGAACTAAGGCCATGGCGGGTCTGATGTGCTCAGTGTGCGGTCAGCTGCTGGGTGTTGGTCCGGAGGTTCTCTTTCAGGTTGTGTCAGACAGTGCATTAGTGCCAAGGTTAGATATATAATTTAGGTACATTCTAGTGCCGTGTAGGTTTATCATCATTTGAGGTGCCTGGGCAACACATTAGGCAATATATTTTTTCTAGAGGGCAAGCAGAGTGCTGCATTGTGGGTCCGGTATTGCCGAACATGAGGGATTCTGGACCAGGAGTGTGAGGACAAGTCTGAGAACAGAAGCTAGACTTGGGCTTCAGGCCGAGGGCATGGCTGGTACCCCTTGCAGATCTGAACGAATATCTCATGCTTCTGAAGTTACGGCGAGGTTCAGACGTTGACTCAAGTTGGAGTTTCTGTGCTGACTGCCCCTTCATGAACGGAGCGGAATCTCAAGGCCATGGAGGTTTTTCCACGTTGGGAGTTGTGGGATGCCCCCTTCAATGATTCCTTCTGCGGGAAAATTGAGACCTGGTGGGCAGCTCCAGGATATCCGATATGGAATGACACCAGAGCACCGTTCGGGGATGGATGCCAGGGAAGCCGGCCTCGCATTCTAATTGTCTCCTAGCAACAAGACAGTTGAGATCTGAAGGCCATGCCGGAGCAACCGGGGTGGCTGAGTTGAAATGGACTTTCCCGAGGATGTGGCCTAATATGTGTTTGTGTCCATGAGAACTTGGAATGGGGCGGTGGCACCGGGACCCTGAAGTATTCTCCTAAGCTTTTGACATAGGTCCCATGCACAAGTTTCCTTGTGGAGACGAGATTTGTTCTGATGGGTGCCTCAGGAAGCCCCCTATGCTGGTCTTGGAATCCAGGCTTTTGAGGAGACATGCCTGTAAACAAAAGCAATGGATCCGATTATGGCCTAGGGTACTGTCTGGTTCCATCTTCTTCTCTGGGGACATCAATCTATGGTATGAGTGTAGGTAAATGCTCAGCTGGTGTCAGACCGCCCTTGTTTGTCCCGGGAGATCTACACTATTGGGATGGCCTCGGGAACTTTGGAGGATTCTCCTAATTTGTACGATTTTGGACAATGGAATGGGCAGAATTCCCATGGATTGGGTAGACACAGTCCTAATGTGTGGCTCCAGGGGCCCCAGCCTGGAGGGTGTGTGGCCCAGGAATTTGAGGACAGAGGTCTGAGAACACAAACTCAGCTTAGGTTTGGGGACGTAGGTATGGCAGGTCCAATCTACAAATCATGTGAAGAACTCTTCAGGATATGAAGAAAGAGCGAGTCTGAGGCGCTTGCTCAGACTTTTGTCTCTGGATTTTGTATCAAATATGGGGGTGGAATGTGGGGAGGCCTCATGGGCCATGGAGGAATCTTTCTCTGTGGATTTGGCCCGATCCCAATTTCTTTCCTTCAATCTGTGGGATGGGAGGTCTCCTCTCAGGTTTGTTACCTCAGGTGTCCCAACCAAAGAGGAATTCCAAAGCAGAGACCTGGGGAAGAGTGAAGGGACAACCCAAACTATGGTTAAAAAATGGGGCTTGGGGAAAGGCAGGCCCCATATGCTGTCTCTTCATCCAGCCACTGAGTGGCCTTACTTAAGGACTGGGCACAGGCTGTGGGTCACAATGTGTGTTTGTGACCAATGTGGCCCACGAGCATGAGTGGGACCTCATAGGCCACACTGTTTCAACTAAACTGAACTTTGGACAACATGCCAATCACAAGGTCTCTTGCCATGGGGAAGGAGCTCTGATTTCTGCATCATTTTCAACCCTGGGCAGTGTTTGGAGTTAAGGTCTAGGTTCTGAGGCCTGAAAACCGCAGTTGTGAAGAGATGACGACCTAAGGCCATGGCGGTTCTGATGTGCTCAGTGTGCGGTCAGCTGCCTGGGTGTTGGTCCGGAGGTTCGGGATCAGGTTTTGTCAGCCAGTGCATTAGTGCCCGGATTAGACTATATAATTTAGGTACAGTCGAGTGCCGTGTACGTTTATACTCATTTGAGGTGCCTGGGCTACACATTAGGCACGATATTTTTTAAGAGGGCTGGCAGAGTGCTGCATTGTGGGTCCAGAATTGCCAAAATTGAGGGCTTCTGGGCCAGGAGTAGGAGGACAGAAGTCTGAGAACACAAGCTAGACCTGGGCTTCAGGCCGAGGGCACGCCAGGTACCGCCTGCAGATCTGAACCAATATCTCATGCATCTGAAGTCACGGCGAGGATCAGACGTTGGCTCAGGTTGGAGTTTCTGTGCATGACTGCCCCTTCATGAACGGAACGGAAACTCAAGGCCATGGAGGTTTTCCCACGTTGGAAGTTGTGGGATGTTTCCTTGAAGGATTCCTTCTGCGGGACAATTGGGACCTGTTGTCAGCTCCAGGACATCCTATATGGAATGACACCAGAGCACCGTTCGAGGATGGATGCTAGGGAAGCCCGCCTCGCATTCCAATTGTCTGCTAGCAACAAGACAGTTGAGATCTGATGGCTCAGGGGGAGCAATTGGGGCGGCTGTGTTGAAATGGACTTTCCCGAGGATGGGGCCTAATGTGTGTTTATGTCCATTAAGACCTTGGATTTGGGCGGTGGCACCGGGACCCTGAAGTATTCTCCTAAGCTTTTGACATAGGTCCCATGCACAAGTTCCTTGTGGAGACGAGATTTATTTTGATGGGTGCCTCAGGAAACCCCCTATGCTGGTCTAGGAATCCAGGCTTTGAGGAGACATGCCTGAAAACCAAAGCAATGGATCCGATTATGGCCTAGGGTCCTGTCTGGTTCCATTTCTTCTCTGGGGATGTCCATCTATGGTATGAGTGGAGGTACATGCTCAGGTGGTGTCAGACGGCCCTTGTTTGTCCCGGGAGACCTACACTATTGGGATGGTCTAGGGGACTTCGGAGGGTTCTTCTAATTTGTACGATTTTGAACAATGGAATGGGCAGAATTCCCATGGATTGGTTAGGCACAGTCCTATGTGTGGCCCAGGGGTCCCAGCTTGGAGGGTGAGTGGCCCAGGAATTTGAAGACAGATGTCTGAAAACACAAACTCAGCTTAGGTTTGGGGACGTAGGTATGGCAGGTCCAATCTACAAACCATGAGAAGAACTCTTCAGGATATGAAGAAAGAGCGAGTCTGAGGCACTTGCTCAGGCTTTTGTCTCTGGATTTTTTATCAAAGATGGGCGTGGAATGTGGGGAGGCCTCATGGGCCATGGACGAAACTTCCTATCTGTGGATTTGGCCCGGTCCCAATTTCTTTCCGTCAATCTGTGGGATGGGAGGTCTCCTCTCAGGTTTGTTACCTCAGGTGTCCCAACCAAAGAGGAATTCCTAAGCAGAGCCCTGGGGAAGAGTGAAGGGACAACCCAAATTATCGTTAAAAAATGGGGCTTAGGGGCATGGCAGGCCAAATATGCTGTCTCTTCTTCCAGCCACTGAGTGGCCTTACGTGAGGAAGGGGTTCAGGCTGAGGGTCACAATGTGTGTTTGTGACTAATGTTGCCCGCCAGCAGGGGCGGGGCCTCATGTGCCACACTGTTTTCATCTACACTGAACTTTGGACAACATGCCAATCACATGGTCTCTTGCCATGGGGAAGGAGCTCTGATTTCTGCATCATTTTCAACCCTGGGCAGTGGTTGGGGATAATGTCTAGTTTCTGAAGCCTGGAAACCGCAGTTGGGAAGAGATGACGACCTAAGGCCATGGCGGGTCTGATGTGCTCAGTTTGCGGGCAGCTGCCTGGGTGTTGGTCCGGAGTTTCGGGTTCAGGTTGTGTCAGACTGTGCATTAGTGCCCAGGTTAGATATATAATTTAGGTACATTCTAGTGCCGTGTAGGTTTATCCTCATTTGATGTGCCTGGGCATCTCATTAGGCAATATATTTTTTTCTAGAGGGCAAGCAGAGTGCTGCATTGTGGGTCCGGTATTGCCGAACATGAGGGATTCTGGACCAGGAGTGTGAGGACAAGTCTGAGAACAGAAGCTAGACTTGGGCTTCAGGCCGAGGGCATGGCTGGTACCCCTTGCTGATCTGAACGAATATCTCATGCTTCTGAAGTTATGGCGAGGTTCAGAAGTTGGCTCAGGTTGGAGTTTCTGTGCTGACTGCCCCTTCATGAATGGAGCGGAATCTCAAGGCCATGGAGGTTTTCCCACGTTCGGAGTTTTGGAATGCCCCCTTCAAGGATTCCTTCTGCGGGCCAATTGAGACCTGTTGGGCAGCTCCATGATATCCCATATGGAATGAGTCCAGAGCACCGTTTGGGGATGGATGCCAGGGAAGCCGGCCTTGCATTCTAATTTTCTCCTAGCAACAAGACAGTTGAGATCTGAAGGCTCTGCGGGAGCAACCAGGGTGGCTGAGTTGAAATGGACTTTTCCGAGGATGGGGCCTAATATGTGTTTGTGTCCATGAGGGCCTTGGAATGGGGCGGTGGCACCGGGACTCTGAAGTTTTCTCCTAAGCTTTTGACATAGGTCCCATGCACAAGTTTCCTTGTGGAGACGAGATTTGTTCTGATGGGTGCCTCAGGAAACCCGCTTTGCTGGTCTTGGAATCCAGGCTTTTGAGGAGACATGCCTGTAAACCAAAGCAATGGATCTGATTATGGCCTAGGGTCCTGTCTGGTTCCATCTTCTTCTCTGGGGACATCCATCTATGGTATGACTGTAGGTAGATGCTCAGGTGGTGTCAGACCGCCCTTGTTTGTCCCGGGAGTCCTACACTATTGGGATGGCCTCGGGAACTTTGGAGAGTTCTCCTAATTTGTACGATTTTGGACAATGAAATGGGCTGAATTCCCATGGATTGGGTAGGCACATTCCTAATGTGTGGCTCCAGGGGCCCCAGGTTGGAGGGTGTGTGGCACAGGAATTTGAGGACAGATGTCTGAAAACACAAACTCAGCTTAGGTTGGGGACGAAGGTATGGCAGGTCCAATCTACAAATCATGTGAAGAACTCTTCAGGATATGAAGAAAGAGCGAGTCTGAGGCACGTGCTCAGGCTTTTGTCTCTGGATTTTGTATCAAAGATGGGCATGGGATGTGGGGAGGCCTCATGGTCCATGGACGAATCTTCCTCTCTGTGGATTTGGCTCGGTCCCAATTTCTTTCCGTCAATCTGTGGGATGGGAGGTCTCCTCTCAGGTTTGTTACCTCAGGTGTCCCAACCAAAGAGGAATTCCAAAGCAGAGACCTGGGGAAGAGTGAAGGGACAACCCAAACTATGGTTAAAAAATGGGGCTTGAGGCATGGCAGGCCCAAGATGCTGTCTCTTCATCCAGCCAATGAGTGGCCTTACTTAAGGACTGGGCACAGGCTTTGGGTCACAATGTGTTTTTATGACCAATGTGCGCCGCGAGCATGGGCGGGACCTCATAGGCCACACTGTTTCAACTACACTGAACTTTGGACAACATGCCAATCACAAGGTCTCTTGCCATGGGGAAGGAGCTCTGATTTCTGCATCATTTTCAACCCTGGGCAGTGTTTGGAGATAAGGTCTAGGTTCTGAAGCCTGAAAACCGCAGTTGGGAAGAGATGACGAACTAAGGCCATAGCGGGTCTGATGTGCTCAGTGTGCGGTCAGCTGCCTTGGTGTTGGTCCGGAGGTTCGGGTTCAGGTTGTGTCAGACAGTGAATTAGTACCCAGGTTAGACTATATAATTCAGGTACAGTCGAGAGCCGTGTAGGTTTATCTTCATTTGAGGTGCCTGGGCTACTCATTAGGCAATATATTTTATCTAGAGGCAAGCAGAGTGCTGCATTGTGGGTCCGGTATTGCCAAACATGAGGGATTATGGACCAGGAGTGTGAGGACAAGTCTGAGAACAGAAGCTAGACTTGGGCTTCAGGCCGAGGGCACGGCTGGTACCCCCTGCAGATCTGAACGAATATCTCATGCTTCTGAAGTCACGGCGAGGATCAGACGTTGGCTCGGGTTGGAGTTTCTGTGCATGACTGCCCCTTCATGAACGGAGCAGAATCTCAAGGCCATGGAGGTTTTCCCACGTCGGGAGTTGTGGGATGCCCCCTTCAAGGATTCCTTCTGCGGGACAATTGAGACCTGCTGGGCAGCTCCAGGATATCCCATATGGAAGGACTCCAGAGCACCGTTCGGGGTGGATGCCTGGGAAGCGGGCCTCGCATTCCAAATGTCTCCTAGCAACAAGACAGTTGAGATCGGATAGCTCTGCGGGAGCAACCGGCGTGGCTGAGTTGAAATGGACTTTTAGGGTCGGGCCCATTGTGTGTTTGTGTCCATGAGGGCCTTGGAATGGGGCGTTGGCACCGGGACCCTGAAGTATTCTCCTAAGCTTTTGACATACCTCCCATGCACAAGTTTCCTTGTGGAGATGAGATTTGTTCTGAGGGGTGCCTCTTGGAATCCAGGCTTTTGAGGAGACATGTCTGTAAACCAAAGCAATGGATCCGAATATGGCCTAGGGTCCTGTCTGGTTCCATCTTCTTCTCTGGGGACATCCATTTATGATATGAGTGGAGGTAGATGCTCAGCTGGTGTCAGACCACCCTTGTTTGTCCCCGGAGACCTACACTATTGGGATGGCCTCGGGGACTTTGGAGAGTTCTCCTAATTTGTACGATTTTGGATAATGGAATGGGCAGAATTCCCATGGATTGGGTAGGCACATTCCTAATGTGTGGCTCCAGGGGCCCCAGCCTGGAGGGTGTGTGGCCCAGGAATCTGAGGACAGAAGTCTGAAAACACAAACTCAGCTTAGGTTGGGAACGTAGGTATGGCAGGGCCAATCTACAAACCATGAGAAGGACTCTTCAGGATATGAAGAAAGAGCGAGTCTGAGGCGCTTGCTCAGCCTTTTGTCTCTGGATTTTGTATCAAAGATGGGCGTGGAACGTGGGGAGGCCTCATGGGCCATGGACGAATCTTCCTCTCTGTGGATTTGGCCCGGTCCCAATTTCTTTCCGTCAATCTGTGGGATGGGAGGTCTCCTCTCAGGTTTGTTACCTCAGGTGTCCCAACCAAAGAGGAATTCCAAAGCAGAGACCTGGGGAAGAGTGAAGGGACAACCCAAACGATGGTTATAAATTGGGGCCCAGGGGCATGGCAGACCCAATATGCTGTCTCTTCATCCAGCCACTGAGTGGCCTTACTTAAAGACTGGGCACAGGCTGAGGGTCAGCATGTGTGTTTGTGACCAATGTGGCCCGCGAGCATGGGCGGGGCCTCATGGGCCACACTGGTTTCAACTACACTGAACTTTGGATAACATGCCAATCACAAGGTCTCTTGCCATGGGGAAGGAGCTCTGATTTCTGCATCATTTTCAACCCTGGGCAGTGTTTGGAGATAAGGTCTACGTTCTGAAGCCTGAAAACCGCAGTTGGGAAGAGATGACGACCTAAGGCCATGGCGGGTCTGATGTGCTCAGTGTGCGGTCAGCTGCCTGGGTGTTGGTCCGGAGGTTCGGGTTCAGGTTGTGTCAGACAGTGAAGTAGTACCCAGGTTAGACTATATAATTCAGGTAGAGTTGATAGCCATGTAGGTTTATCCTCATTTGAGGTGCCTGGGCTACTCATTAGGCAATATATTTTTTCTAGAGGCAGGCAGAGTGCTGCATTGTGGGTCCGGTATTGCCAAACATGAGGGATTCTGGACCAGGAGTGTGAGGACAAGTCTGAGAACAGAAGCTAGACTTGGGCTTCAGGCCGAGGGCACGGCTGGTACCCCCTGCAGATCTGAACGAATATCTCATGCTTCTGAAGTCACGGCGAGGATCAGACGTTGGCTCGGGTTGGAGTTTCTGTGCATGACTGCCCCTTCATGAACGGAGCGGAATCTCAAGGCCATGGAGGTTTTCCCAGGTTGGGAGATGTGGGATGCCTTCTTCAAGGATTCCTTCTGCGGGACAATTGAGACCTGTTGGGCAGCTCCAGGATATCCCATATGGAAGGACTGCAGAGCACCGTTCGGGGTGGATGCCTGGGAAGCGGGCCTCGCATTCCAAATGTCTCCTAGCAACAAGACAGTTGAGATCGGATAGCTCTGCGGGAGCAACGGGCGTGGCTGAGTTGAAATGGACTTTTAGGATCGGGCCCATTGTGTGTTTGTGTCCATGAGGGCCTTGGAATGGGGCGTTGGCACCGGAACCCTGAAGTATTCTCCTAAGCTTTTGACATACCTCTCATGCACAAGTTTCCTTGTGGAGATGATATTTGTTCTGAGGGGTGCCTCAGGAAACCCCCTATGCTGGTATTGGAATCCAGGCTTTTGAGGAGACATGCCTGTAAACCAAAACAATGGATCCGATTATGGCCTAGGGTCCTGTCTGGTTCAATCTTCTTCTCTGGTGATATCCATCTATGGAATGAGTGGAGGGAGATGCTCACCTGGTGTCACACCGCCCTTGTTTGTCCCTGGAGACCTACACTATTGTGATGGCCTCGGGGACTTTGGAGAGTTTTCTTAATTGGTGAGATTTTGGACAATAGAATGGGCAGAATTCCCATGGATTGGGTAGGCACAGTCCTAATGTGTGGCTCCAGGTGCCCCAGCCTGGAGGGTGTGCGGCCCAGGACTTTGAGGACAGAAGTCTGAAAACACAAACTCAGCTAAGGTTTTGGGACGTAGGTATGGGAGGCCCAATCTACAAACCATGAGAAGTACCCCTCAGGATATGAAGAAAGAGCGAGTCTGAGGCACTTGCTCAGGCTTTTGTATCAACAATGGCTGTAGAATGTGGGGAGGTCTCATGGGATATGGACGAATCTTCCTCTCTGTGGATTTGGCCCGGTCCCAATAGTTTTTCTTCAATTGTCGGATGGGAGGTCTCCTTTCAGGTTTATTACCTCAGGTGTCCGAACAAAATAGGAATTCCAAAGCAGAGCCCTGGGGAAGAGTGAAGGGACAACCCAAACTATGGTTAAAAATTGGGGCCTAGGTGCATGGCAGGCCCAATATGCTGTCTCTTCATCCAGCCACTGAGAGGCCTTACTTGAGGACTGGGCTCATGCTGAGGGTCACAATGTGTGTTTGTGACCAATGTGGCCCGCGAGCATGGGCGGGGCCTCATGGGCCACACTGGTTTCAACTACACTGGACTTTGGACAACCTGCCAAACACAAGGTCTCTGGCCATGGGGAATGTGTTCTGATATCTGCATCATTTTCAACCCTGGGCAGTGGTGGGAGATAAGGTCTAGGTTCTGAAGCCTGAAAAACCGAAGATGGGAAGAGATGACGACCTAAGGCCATGGCGGGTCTGATATGCTCAGTGTGTGGTCAGCTGCCTGGGTGTTGGTCAGGAGGTTCGGGCTCAGGTTGTGTCATTCAGTGCATTAGTCCCAGGTTAGACTATATGATTTGGGTACAGTCGAGTGCCGTATAGGTTTATCCTCATTTGAGGTGCCTGGGGAGCTCAATAGGCAAGATATTTTTTCTAGAGGGCAGGCAGAGTGCTGCACTTTGGTTCCAGAATTGCCAAACTTGAGGGCTTCTGGGCCAGGAGTGTGAGGACAGAAGTCTGAGAACACAAGCTAGACTTGGGCTTCAGGCCGAGGGCACGGCAGGTACCTCCTGCAGATCTGAACCAATATTTCATGCATCTGAAGTCACGGCGAGGATTAGACGTTGGCTCGGGTTGGAGTTTCTGTGCATGACTGCCCCTTCATGAACGGAGCGGAATCTCAAGGCCATGGAGGTTTTCCCACGTTGGGAGTTGTGGGATGCCCCCTTCAAGGATTCCTTCTGTGGGACAATTGAGACCTGTTGGTCAGCTCCAGGATATCCCATATGGAATGACTCCAGAGCACCGTTCGAGGATCCATGCCAGGGAATCCCGTCTCGCATTCCAATTTTCTCCTAGCAACAAGACAGTTGAGTTTTGATGGCTCTGCGGGAGCAATCGGGGCGGCTGTGTTGAAATGGACTTTCCCGAGGTTGGGGCCTAATGTGTGTTTGTGTCCATGAGGGCCTTGGAATGGGGCGGTGACACCGGGACCCTGAAGTATTCTCCTAAGCTTTTGACATAGGTCCCAGGCACAAGTTTCCTTGTGGAAACGAGATTTGTTCTGATGGGTGCCTCAGGAAACCCCCTATGCTGGTCTTGGAATCCAGGCTTTTGAGGAGACATGGCTGTAAACCAAAGCAATGGATCCGAATATGGCCTAGGGTCCTGTCTGGTTCCATCTTCTTCTCTGGGGACATCCATTTATGATATGAGTGGAGGTAGATGCTCAGCTGGTGTCAGACCGCCCTTGTTTGTCCCCGGAGACCTACACTATTGGGATGGCCTCGGGGACTTTGGAGAGTTCTCCTAATTTGTACGATTTTGGATAATGGAATGGGCAGAATTCCCATGGATTGGGTAGGCACAGTCCTAATGTGTGGCTCCAGGGGCCCCAGCCTGGAGGGTGTGTGGCCCAGGAATCTGAGGACAGAAGTCTGAAAACACAAACTCAGCTTAGGTTGGGAACGTAGGTATGGCAGGGCCAATCTACAAACCATGAGAAGGACTCTTCAGGATATGAAGAAAGAGCGAGTCTGAGGCGCTTGCTCAGCCTTTTGTCTCTGGATTTTGTATCAAAGATGGGCGTGGAACGTGGGGAGGCCTCATGGGCCATGGACAAATCTTCCTCTCTGTGGATTTGGCCCGGTCCCAATTTCTTTACGTCAATCTGTGGGTTGGGAAGTGTCCTCTCAGGTTTGTTACCTCAGGTGTCCCAACCAAAGAGGAATTCCAAAGCAGAGCCCTGGGGAAGAGTGAAGGGATAACCCAAACGATGGGTATAAATTGGGGCCTAGGGGCATGGCAGACCCAATATGCTGTCTCTTCATCCAGCCACTGAGTGGCCTTACTTAAAGACTGGGCACAGGCTGAGGGTCAGCATGTGTGTTTGTGAACAATGTGGCCCGCGAGCATGGGCGGGGCCTCATGGGCCACACTGGTTTCAACTACACTGAACTTTGGATAACATGCCAATCACAAGGTCTCTTGCCATGGGGAAGGAGCTCTGATTTCTGCATCATTTTCAACCCTGGGCAGTGTTTGGAGATAAGGTCTACGTTCTGAAGCCTTAAAACCGCAGTTGGGAAGAGATGACGACCTAAGGCCATGGCGGGTCTGATATGCTCAGTGTGCGGTCAGCTGCCTGGGTGTTGGTCAGGAGGTTCGGGCTCAGGTTGTGTCAGTCAGTGCATTAGTCCCAGGTTAGACTATATGATTTGGGTACAGTCGAGTGCCGTATAGGTTTATCCTCATTTGAGGTGCCTGGGGAGCTCAATAGGCAAGATATTTTTTCTAGAGGGCAGGCAGAGTGCTGCACTTTGGTTCCAGAATTGCCAAACTTGAGGGCTTCTGGGCCAGGAGTGTGAGGACAGAAGTCTGAGAACACAAGCTAGACTTGGGCTTCAGGCCGAGGGCACGGCAGGTACCTCCTGCAGATCTGAACCAATATTTCATGCATCTGAAGTCACGGCGAGGATTAGACGTTGGCTCGGGTTGGAGTTTCTGTGCATGACTGCCCCTTCATGAACGGAGCGGAATCTCAAGGCCATGGAGGTTTTCCCACGTTGGGAGTTGTGGGATGCCCCCTTCAAGGATTCCTTCTGTGGGGCAATTGAGACCTGTTGGTCAGCTCCAGGACATCCCATATGGAATGACTCCAGAGCACCGTTCGAGGATCCATGCCAGGGAATCCCGTCTCGCATTCCAATTTTCTCCTAGCAACAAGACAGTTGAGTTTTGATGGCTCTGCGGGAGCAATCGGGGCGGCTGTGTTGAAATGGACTTTCCCGAGGTTGGGGCCTAATGTGTGTTTGTGTCCATGAGGGCCTTGGAATGGGGCGGTGACACCGGGACCCTGAAGTATTCTCCTAAGCTTTTGACATAGGTCCCATGCACAAGTTTCCTTGTGGAAACGAGATTTGTTCTGATGGGTGCCTCAGGAAACCCCCTATGCTGGTCTTGGAATCCAGGCTTTTGAGGAGACATGGCTGTAAACCAAAGCAATGGATCCGAATATGGCCTAGGGTCCTGTCTGGTTCCATCTTCTTCTCTGGGGACATCCATTTATGATATGAGTGGAGGTAGATGCTCAGCTGGTGTCAGACCGCCCTTGTTTGTCCCCGGAGACCTACACTATTGGGATGGCCTCGGGGACTTTGGAGAGTTCTCCTAATTTGTACGATTTTGGATAATGGAATGGGCAGAATTCCCATGGATTGGGTAGGCACAGTCCTAATGTGTGGCTCCAGGGGCCCCAGCCTGTAGGGTGTGTGGCCCAGGAATCTGAGGACAGAAGTCTGAAAACACAAACTCAGCTTAGGTTGGGAACGTAGGTATGGCA
This sequence comes from Mustela nivalis, assembly GCF_964662115.1. Taxonomy (NCBI): domain Eukaryota; kingdom Metazoa; phylum Chordata; class Mammalia; order Carnivora; family Mustelidae; genus Mustela; species Mustela nivalis. The sequence continues at coordinate 352,363 of NW_028135896.1, read as the reverse complement.
GGGCCAATCTACAAACCATGAGAAGGACTCTTCAGGATATGAAGAAAGAGCGAGTCTGAGGCGCTTGCTCAGCCTTTTGTCTCTGGATTTTGTATCAAAGATGGGTGTGGAACGTGGGGAGGCCTCATGGGCCATGGACAAATCTTCCTCTCTGTGGATTTGGCCCGGTCCCAATTTCTTTACGTCAATCTGTGGGTTGGGAAGTGTCCTCTCAGGTTTGTTACCTCAGGTGTCCCAACCAAAGAGGAATTCCAAAGCAGAGCCCTGGGGAAGAGTGAAGGGATAACCCAAACGATGGGTATAAATTGGGGCCTAGGGGCATGGCAGACCCAATATGCTGTCTCTTCATCCAGCCACTGAGTGGCCTTACTTAAAGACTGGGCACAGGCTGAGGGTCAGCATGTGTGTTTGTGAACAATGTGGCCCGCGAGCATGGGCGGGGCCTCATGGGCCACACTGGTTTCAACTACACTGAACTTTGGATAACATGCCAATCACAAGGTCTCTTGCCATGGGGAAGGAGCTCTGATTTCTGCATCATTTTCAACCCTGGGCAGTGTTTGGAGATAAGGTCTACGTTCTGAAGCCTGAAAACCGCAGTTGGGAAGAGATGACGACCTAACGCCATGGCGGGTCTGATATGCTCAGTGTGCGGTCAGCTGCCTGGGTGTTGGTCCGGAGGTTCGGGTTCAGGTTGTGTCAGTCAGTGCATTAGTCCCAGGTTAGACTATATGATTTGGGTACAGTCGAGTGCCGTATAGGTTTATCCTCATTTGAGGTGCCTGGGGAGCTCAATAGGCAAGATATTTTTTCTAGAGGGCAGGCAGAGTGCTGCACTTTGGTTCCAGAATTGCCAAACTTGAGGGCTTCTGGGCCAGGAGTGTGAGGACAGAAGTCTGAGAACACAAGCTAGACTTGGGCTTCAGGCCGAGGGCACGGCAGGTACCTCCTGCAGATCTGAACCAATATTTCATGCATCGGAAGTCACGGCGAGGATCAGACGTTGGCTCGGGTTGGAGTTTCTGTGCATGACTGCCCCTTCATGAACGGAGCGGAATCTCAAGGCCATGGAGGTTTTCCCACGTTGGGAGTTGTGGGATGCCCCCTTCAAGGATTCCTTCTGCGGGACAATTGAGACCTGTTGGTCAGCTCCAGGACATCCCATATGGAATGACTCCAGAGCACCGTTCGAGGATCGATGCCAGGGAATCCCGTCTCGCATTCCAATTTTCTCCTAGCAACAAGACAGTTGAGTTTTGATGGCTCTGCGGGAGCAATCGGGGCGGCTGTGTTGAAATGGACTTTCCCGAGGTTGGGGCCTAATGTGTGTTTGTGTCCATGAGGGCCTTGGAATGGCGCGGTGACACCGGGACCCTGAAGTATTCTCCTAAGCTTTTGACATAGGTCCCATGCACAAGTTTCCTTGTGGAAACGAGATTTGTTCTGAGGGGTGCCTCAGGAAACCCCCTATGCTGGTCTTGGAATCCAGGCTTTTGAGGAGACATGTCTGTAAACCAAAGCAATGGATCCGAATATGGCCTAGGGTCCTGTCTGGTTCCATCTTCTTCTCTGGGGTTATCCATCTATGGAATGAGTGGAGGTAGATGCTCACCTGTTGTCAGACCACCCTTGTTTGTCCCCGGAGTCCTACACTATTGGGATGGCCTCGGGGACTTTGGAGAGTTCTCCTAATTTGTACGATTTTGGACAATGGAATGGGCAGAATTCCCATGGATTGGGTAGGCACAGTCCTAATGTGTGGCTCCAGGGGCCCCAGCCTGTAGGGTGTGTGGCCCAGGAATCTGAAGACAGAAGTCTGAAAACACAAACTCAGCTTAGGTTGGGAACGTAGGTATGGCAGGGCCAATCTACAAACCATGAGAAGGACTCTTCAGGATATGAAGAAAGAGCGAGTCTGAGGCACTTGCTCAGCCTTTTGTCTCTGGATTTTGTATCAAAGATGGGCGTGGAACGTGGGGAGGCCTCATTGGCCATGGACGAATCTTCCTCTCTGTGGATTTGGCCCGGTCCCAATTTCTTTCCGTCAATCTGTGGGATGGGAGGTCTCCTCTCAGGTTTGTTACCTCAGGTGTCCCAACCAAAGAGGAATTCCAAAGCAGAGCCCTGGGGAAGAGTGAAGGGACAACCCAAACGATGGTTATAAATTGGGGCCTAGGGGCATGGCAGACCCAATATGCTGTCTCTTCATCCAGCCACTGAGTGGCCTTACTTGAAGACTGGGCACAGGCTGAGGGTCAGCATGTGTGTTTGTGAACAATGTGGCCCGCGAGCATGGGCGGGGCCTCATGGGCCACACTGGTTTCAACTACACGGAACTTTGGATAACATGCCAATCACAAGGTCTCTTGCCATGGGGAAGGAGCTCTGATTTCTGCATCATTTTCAACCCTGGGCAGTGTTTGGAGATAAGGTCTAGGTTCTGAAGACTGAAAACCGCAGTTGGGAAGAGATGACGACCTAAGGCCATGGCGGGTCTGATGTGCTCAGTGTGCGGTCAGCTGCCTGGGTGTTGGTCCGGAGGTTCGGGTTCAGGTTGTGTCAGAAAGTGAATTAGTACCCAGGTTAGACTATATAATTCAGGTACAGTCGAGAGCCGTGTAGGTTTATCCTCATTTGAGGTGCCTGGGCTACTCATTAGGCAATATATTTTTTCTAGAGGCAGGCAGAGTGCTGCATTGTGGGTCCGGTATTGCCAAACATGAGGGATTCTGGACCAGAGGTGTGAGGACAAGTCTGAGAACAGAAGCTAGACTTGGGCTTCAGGCCGAGGGTACGGCTGGTACCCCCTGCAGATCTGAACGAATATCTCATGCTTCTGAAGTCACGGCGAGGATCAGACGTTGGCTCGGGTTGGAGTTTCTGTGCATGACTGCCCCTTCATGAACGGAGCGGAATCTCAAGGCCATGGAGGTTTTCCCACGTCGGGAGTTGTAGGATGCCCCCTTCAAGGATTCCTTCTGCGGGAAATTGAGACCTGCTGGGCAGCTCCAGGATATCCCATATGGAAGGACTCCAGAGCACCGTTCGGGGTGGATGCCTGGGAAGCGGGCCTCGCATTCCAAATGTCTCCTAGCAACAAGACAGTTGAGATCGGATGGCTCTGCGGAAGCAACCGGCGTGGCTGAGTTGAAATGGACTTTTAGGGTCGGACCCATTGGGTGTTTGTGTCCATGAGGGCCTTGGAATGGGGCGTTGGCACCGGGACCCTGAAGTATTCTCCTAAGCTTTTGACATACCTCCCAAGCACAAGTTTCCTTGTGGAGATGAGATTTGTTCTGAGGGGTGCCTCAGGAAACCCCCTTTGCTGGTATTGGAAACCAGGCTTTTGAGGAGACATGCCTGTAAACCAAAACAATGGATCCGATTATGGCCTAGGGTCCTGTCTGGTTCAATCTTCTTCTCTGGTGATATCCATCTATGGAATGAGTGGAGGGAGATGCTCACCTGGTGTCACACCGCCCTTGTTTGTCCCTGGAGACCTACACTATTGGGATGGCCTCGGGGACTTTGGAGAGTTTTCTTAATTGGTGAGATTTTGGACAATGGAATGGGCAGAATTCCCATGGATTGGGTAGGCACAGTCCTAATGTGTGGCTCCAGGGGCCCCAGCCTGGAGGGTGTGCGGCCCAGGAGTTTGAGGACAGAAGTCTGAAAACACAAACTCAGCTAAGGTTTTGGGACGTAGGTATGGGAGGCCCAATCTACAAACCATGAGAAGTACCCCTCAGGATATGAAGAAAGAGCGAGTCTGAGGCACTTGCTCAGGCTTTTGTCTCTGGATTTTGTATCAACAATGGCTGTAGAATGTGGGGAGGCCTCATGGGATATGGACGAATCTTCCTCTCTGTGGATTTGGCCCGGTCCCAATAGTTTTTCTTCAATTGTCGGATGGGAGGTCTCCTTTCAGGTTTATTACCTCAGGTGTCCGAACAAAATAGGAATTCCAAAGCAGAGCCCTAGGGGAAGAGTGAAGGGACAACCCAAACTATGGTTAAAAATTGGGGCCTAGGTGCATGGCAGGCCCAATATGCTGTCTCTTCATCCAGCCACTGAGAGGCCTTACTTGAGGACTGGGCTCATGCTGAGGGTCACAATGTGTGTTTGTGACCAATGTGGCCCACGAGCATGGGCGGGGCCTCATGGGCCACACTGGTTTCAACTACACTGGACTTTGGACAACCTGCCAAACACAAGGTCTCTGGCCATGGGGAATGTGTTCTGATATCTGCATCATTTTCAACCCTGGGCAGTGGTGGGAGATAAGGTCTAGGTTCTGAAGCCTGAAAAACCGAAGATGGGAAGAGATGACGACCTAAGGCCATGGCGGGTCTGATATGCTCAGTGTGTGGTCAGCTGCCTGGGTGTTGGTCAGGAGGTTCGGGCTCAGGTTGTGTCATTCAGTGCATTAGTCCCAGGTTAGACTATATGATTTGGGTACAGTCGAGTGCCGTATAGGTTTATCCTCATTTGAGGTGCCTGGGGAGCTCAATAGGCAAGATATTTTTTCTAGAGGGCAGGCAGAGTGCTGCACTTTGGTTCCAGAATTGCCAAACTTGAGGGCTTCTGGGCCAGGAGTGTGAGGACAGAAGTCTGAGAACACAAGCTAGACTTGGGCTTCAGGCCGAGGGCACGGCAGGTACCTCCTGCAGATCTGAACCAATATTTCATGCATCTGAAGTCACGGCGAGGATTAGACGTTGGCTCGGGTTGGAGTTTCTGTGCATGACTGCCCCTTCAAGAACAGAGCGGAATCTCAAGTCCATGGAGGTTTTCCCACGTTGGGAGTTGTGGAATGCCCCCTTCAAGGATTCCTTCTGCGGGACAATTGAGACCTGTTGGTCAGCTCCAGGACATCCCATATGGAATGACTCCAGAGCACCGTTCGAGGATCGATGCCAGGGAATCCCGTCTCGCATTCCAATTTTCTCCCAGCAACAAGACAGTTGAGTTTCGATGGCTCTGCGGGAGCAATCGGGGCGGCTGTGTTGAAATGGACTTTCCCGAGGTTGGGGCCTAATGTGTGTTTGTGTCCATGAGGGCCTTGGAATGGGGCGGTGACACCGGGACCCTGAAGTATTCTCCTAAGCTTTTGACATAGGTCCCATGCACAAGTTTCCTTGTGGAAACGAGATTTGTTCTGATGGGTGCCTCAGGAAACCCCCTATGCTGGTCTTGGAATCCAGGCTTTTGAGGAGACATGGCTGTAAACCAAAGCAATGGATCCGAATATGGCCTAGGGTCCTGTCTGGTTCCATCTTCTTCTCTGGGGACATCCATTTATGATATGAGTGGAGGTAGATGCTCAGCTGGTGTCAGACCGCCCTTGTTTGTCCCCGGAGACCTACACTATTGGGATGGCCTCGGGGACTTTGGAGAGTTCTCCTAATTTGTACGATTTTGGATAATGGAATGGGCAGAATTCCCATGGATTGGGTAGGCACAGTCCTAATGTGTGGCTCCAGGGGCCCCAGCCTGGAGGGTGTGTGGCCCAGGAATCTGAGGACAGAAGTCTGAAAACACAAACTCAGCTTAGGTTGGGAACGTAGGTATGGCAGGGCCAATCTACAAACCATGTGAAGGACTCTTCAGGATATGAAGAAAGAGCGAGTCTGAGGCGCTTGCTCAGCCTTTTGTCTCTGGATTTTGTATCAAAGATGGGCGTGGAACGTGGGGAGGCCTCATGGGCCATGGACAAATCTTCCTCTCTGTGGATTTGGCCCGGTCCCAATTTCTTTACGTCAATCTGTGGGTTGGGAAGTGTCCTCTCAGGTTTGTTACCTCAGGTGTCCCAACCAAAGAGGAATTCCAAAGCAGAGCCCTGGGGAAGAGTGAAGGGATAACCCAAACGATGGGTATAAATTGGGGCCTAGGGGCATGGCAGACCCAATATGCTGTCTCTTCATCCAGCCACTGAGTGGCCTTACTTAAAGACTGGGCACAGGCTGAGGGTCAGCATGTGTGTTTGTGAACAATGTGGCCCGCGAGCATGGGCGGGGCCTCATGGGCCACACTGGTTTCAACTACACTGAACTTTGGATAACATGCCAATCACAAGGTCTCTTGCCATGGGGAAGGAGCTCTGATTTCTGCATCATTTTCAACCCTGGGCAGTGTTTGGAGATAAGGTCTACGTTCTGAAGCCTTAAAACCGCAGTTGGGAAGAGATGACGACCTAAGGCCATGGCGGGTCTGATATGCTCAGTGTGCGGTCAGCTGCCTGGGTGTTGGTCAGGAGGTTCGGGCTCAGGTTGTGTCAGTCAGTGCATTAGTCCCAGGTTAGACTATATGATTTGGGTACAGTCGAGTGCCGTATAGGTTTATCCTCATTTGAGGTGCATGGGGAGCTCAATAGGCAAGATATTTTTTCTAGAGGGCAGGCAGAGTGCTGCACTGGTTCCAGAATTGCCAAACTTGAGGGCTTCTGGGCCAGGAGTGTGAGGACAGAAGTCTGAGAACACAAGCTAGACTTGGGCTTCAAGCCGAGGGCACGGCAGGTACCTCCTGCAGATCTGAACCAATATTTCATGCATCTGAAGTCACGGCGAGGATCAGACGTTGGCTCGGGTTGGAGTTTCTGTGCATGACTGCCCCTTCATGAACGGAGCGGAATCTCAAGGCCATGGAGGTTTTCCCACGTTGGGAGTTGTGGGATGCCCCCTTCAAGGATTCATTTTGTGGGACAATTGAGACCTGTTGGTCAGCTCCAGGACATCCCATATGGAATGACTCCAGAGCACCGTTCGAGGATCGATGCCAGGGAATCCCGCCTCGCATTCCAATTTTCTCCTAGCAACAAGACAGTTGAGTTTTGATGGCTCTGCGGGAGCAATCGGGGCGGCTGTGTTGAAATGGACTTTCCCGAGGTTGGGGCCTAATGTGTGTTTGTGTCCATGAGGGCCTTGGAATGGCGCGGTGACACCGGAACCCTGAAGTATTCTCCTAAGCTTTTGACATAGGTCCCATGCACAAGTTTCCTTGTGGAAATGAGATTTGTTCTGATGGGTGCCTCAGGAAACCCCCTATGCTGGTCTTGGAATCCAGGCTTTTGAGGAGACATGGCTGTAAACCAAAGCAATGGATCCGAATATGGCCTAGGGTCCTGTCTGGTTCCATCTTCTTTCTGGGGACATCCATTTATGATATGAGTGGAGGTAGATGCTCAGCTGGTGTCAGACCGCCCTTGTTTGTCCCCGGAGACCTACACTATTGGGATGGCCTCGGGGACTTTGGAGAGTTCTCCTAATTTGTACGATTTTGGATAATGGAATGGGCAGAATTCCCATGGATTGGGTAGGCACAGTCCTAATGTGTGGCTCCAGGGGCCCCAGCCTGGAGGGTGTGTGGCCCAGGAATCTGAGGACAGAAGTCTGAAAACACAAACTCAGCTTAGGTTGGGAACGTAGGTATGGCAGGGCCAATCTACAAACCATGAGAAGGACTCTTCAGGATATGAAGAAAGAGCGAGTCTGAGGCGCTTGCTCAGGCTTTTGTCTCTGGATTTTGTATCAAAGATGGGCGTGGAACGTGGGGAGGCCTCATGGGCCATGGACAAATCTTCCTCTCTGTGGATTTGGCCCGGTCCCAATTTCTTTACGTCAATCTGTGGGTTGGGAAGTGTCCTCTCAGGTTTGTTACCTCAGGTGTCCCAACCAAAGAGGAATTCCAAAGCAGAGCCCTGGGGAAGAGTGAAGGGATAACCCAAACGATGGGTATAAATTGGGGCCTAGGGGCATGGCAGACCCAATATGCTGTCTCTTCATCCAGCCACTGAGTGGCCTTACTTAAAGACTGGGCACAGGCTGAGGGTCAGCATGTGTGTTTGTGAACAATGTGGCCCGCGAGCATGGGCGGGGCCTCATGGGCCACACTGGTTTCAACTACACTGAACTTTGGATAACATGCCAATCACAAGGTCTCTTGCCATGGGGAAGGAGCTCTGATTTCTGCATCATTTTCAACCCTGGGCAGTGTTTGGAGATAAGGTCTACGTTCTGAAGCCTTAAAACCGCAGTTGGGAAGAGATGACGACCTAAGGCCATGGCGGGTCTGATATGCTCAGTGTGCGGTCAGCTGCCTGGGTGTTGGTCAGGAGGTTCGGGCTCAGGTTGTGTCAGTCAGTGCATTAGTCCCAGGTTAGACTATATGATTTGGGTACAGTCGAGTGCCGTATAGGTTTATCCTCATTTGAGGTGCCTGGGGAGCTCAATAGGCAAGATATTTTTTCTAGAGGGCAGGCAGAGTGCTGCACTTTGGTTCCAGAATTGCCAAACTTGAGGGCTTCTGGGCCAGGAGTGTGAGGACAGAAGTCTGAGAACACAAGCTAGACTTGGGCTTCAAGCCGAGGGCACGGCAGGTACCTCCTGCAGATCTGAACCAATATTTCATGCATCTGAAGTCACGGCGAGGATTAGACGTTGGCTCGGGTTGGAGTTTCTGTGCATGACTGCCCCTTCATGAACGGAGCGGAATCTCAAGGCCATGGAGGTTTTCCCACGTTGGGAGTTGTGGGATGCCCCCTTCAAGGATTCCTTTTGTGGGACAATTGAGACCTGTTGGTCAGCTCCAGGACATCCCATATGGAATGACTCCACAGCACCGTTCGAGGATCGATGCCAGGGAATCCCACCTCGCATTCCAATTTTCTCCTAGCAACAAGACAGTTGAGTTTTGATGGCTCTGCGGGAGCAATCGGGGCGGCTGTGTTGAAATGGACTTTCCCGAGGTTGGGGCCTAATGTGTGTTTGTGTCCATGAGGGCCTTGGAATGGCGCGGTGACACCGGAACCCTGAAGTATTCTCCTAAGCTTTTGACATAGGTCCCATGCACAAGTTTCCTTGTGGAAATGAGATTTGTTCTGATGGGTGCCTCAGGAAACCCCCTATGCTGGTCTTGGAATCCAGGCTTTTGAGGAGACATGTCTGTAAACCAAAGCAATGGATCCGAATATGGCCTAGGGTCCTGTCTGGTTCCATCTTCTTTCTGGGGACATCCATTTATGATATGAGTGGAGGTAGATGCTCAGCTGGTGTCAGACCGCCCTTGTTTGTCCCCGGAGACCTACAATATTGGGATGGCCTCGGGGACTTTGGAGAGTTCTCCTAATTTGTACGATTTTGGATAATGAAATGGGCAGAATGCCCATGGATTGGATAGTCACAGTCCTAATATGTGGCTCCAGGGGCCCCAGCCTGGAGGGTGTGTGGCCCAGGAATCTGAGGACAGAAGTCTGAAAACACAAACTCAGCTTAGGTTGGGAACGTAGGTATGGCAGTGCCAATCTACAAACCATGAGAAGGACTCTTCAGGATATGAAGAAAGAGCGAGTCTGAGGCGCCTGCTCAGGCTTTTGTCTCTGGATTTTGTATCAAAGATGGGCGTGGAACGTGGGGAGGCCTCATGGGCCATGGACGAATCTTCCTCTCTGTGGATTTGACCCGGTCCCAATTTCGTTCCGTCAATTTGTGGGACGGAGGTCTCCTCTCAGGTTTCTTACCTCAGGTGTCCCAACCAAAGAGGAATTCCAAAGCAGAGCCCTGGGGAAGAGTGAAGGGACAACCCAAACGATGGTTATAAATTGGGGCCTAGGGGCATGGCAGACCCAATATGCTGTCTCTTCATCCAGCCACTGAGTGGCCTTACTTAAAGACTGGGCACAGGCTGAGGGTCAGCATGTGTGTTTGTGACCAATGTGGCCCGCGAGCATGGGCGGGGCCTCATGGGCCACACTGGTTTCAACTACACTGAACTTTGGATAACATGCCAATCACAAGGTCTCTTGCCATGGGGAAGGAGCTCTGATTTCTGCATCATTTTCAACCCTGGGCCGTGGTTGGAGATAAGGTCTAGGTTCTGAAGCCTGAAAACCACAGTTGGGAAGTGATGACGATCTAAGGCCATGTCGGGGCTCATGTGCTCAGTGTGCGGTCAGCTGCCTGGGTGTTGGTCCAGAGTTTCGGGTTCAGGTTGTGTCAGACAGTGCATTAGTGCCCAGGTTAGACTATATAATTTAGGTACAGTCGAGTGCCGTGTAAGTTTATCCTCATTTGAGGTGCCTGGGAAAATCATTAGGCAATATATTTTTCCCAGAGGGCAGGCATATTGCTGCATTGAGGGTCCGGAATTGCCAAACTTGAGGGCTTCTGGGCCAAGAGTGTGAGGACAGAAGTTTCAGAACACAAGCTAGACTTGGGCTTCAGGCCTTGGGTAGGGCAATGGGTATGGCAAATACCCACTGCAGATCTGAACCAATATCTCATGTATCTGAAGTCACGGCGAATATCAGAAGTTGGCTCGGGTTGGAGTTTCTGTGCTTGTCTGCCCCTCCATGAACGGAGCGGAATCTCAAGGCCATGGAGGTTTTCCAACGTTGGGAGTGTGGGATCCCCCTTCAAGGATTCCTTCTGCGGGACAATTGAGCACTGTTGGTCAGCTCCAGGACAATCCATATGGAATGACTGCAGTGCACCGTTCGAGGACTGATGCCAGGGAAGTCAGCCTCGCATTCCAATTGTCTCCTAGCAACAAGACAGTTGAGTTCTATGGCTCTGACTGAGCAATCGGGGCGGCTGTGTTGAAATGGACTTTCCCGAGGTTTGGGCCTAATGTGTGTTTGTGTCCATGAGGACCTTGGAATGGAGCGGTGGCACTGGGACCCTGAAGTATTCTCCTAAGCTTTTGACATAGGTCCCATGCACAAGTTTCCTCGTGGAGACGAGTTTTGTTCTGATGGGTGCCTCAGGAAACCCCCTATGCTGGTCTTGGAATCCAGGCTCTTGAGGAGATATGCCTGTAAACCAAAGCAATGGATCCGATTATGGTCTAGGGTCCTGTCTGGTTCCATCTTCTTCTCTGGGGACTTCCATTTATGGTATGAGTGGATGTAGATGCTCAGCTGGTGTCAGACCGCCCTTGTTTGTCCCGGGAGACCTACACTATTGGGATGGCCTTGGGTCTTTGGAGGTTTCTTCTAATTTGTACGATTTTGAACAATGGAATGGGCAGAATTCCCATGGATTGGGTAGGCACAGTCCTAATGTGTGGCTCCAGGGGCCCCAGCCTGGAGGGTGTGTGGCCCAGAAATTTGAGGACAGAAGTCTGAAAACACAAACTCAGCTTAGGTTGGGGACGTAGGTATGGCAGGTCCAATCTACAAACCATGAGAAGAACTCTTCAGGATATGAAGAAAGAGCGAGTCTGAGGCGCTTGCTCAGGCTTTTGTCTCTGGATTTTGTATCAAAGATGGGCGTGGAATGTGGGGAGGCCTCATGGGCCATGGATGAATCTTCCTCTCTGTGGATTTGGCCCGGTCCCAATTTCTTTCCATCAATCTGTGGAATGGGAGGTATCCTCTCAGGTTTGTTAATTCAGGTGTCCCAATTAAAGAGGAATTCCAAAGCAGAGCCCTGGGGAAGAGTGAAGGGACAACCCAAACGATGGTTATAAATTGGGGCCTAGGGGCATGGCAGGCCCAATATGCTGTCTCTTCATCCAGCCACTGAGTGGCCTTACTTAAGGACTGGGCACAGCCTGAGAGTCACAATGTGTGTTTGTGACCAATGTGGCCGCGAGCATGGGCGGGGCCTCATGGGCCATACTGGTTTCAACTACACTGAACTTAGGACAATATGCCAATCACAAGGTCTCTTGCCATGGGGAAGGAGCTCTGATTTCTGCATCATTTTCAACCCTGGGCAGTGGTTGGATATAAGGTCTAGGATGTGAAGTCTGAAAACCGCAGTTGGGAAGAGATAACTACCTAAAGCCATGGCGGGTCTGATGTGCTCAGTGTGCGGTCAGCTGCCTGGGTGTTGGTCCGGAGTTTCGGGTTCAGGTTGTGTCAGACAGTGCATTAGTGCCCAGGTTAGACTATATAATTTAGGTACAGTCGAGTGCCGTTTAAGTTTATCCTCATTTGTAGTGCCTGGGCAAATCATTAGGCAAGATATTTTTTCTAGAGGGGAGGCAGGGTGCTGCATTGTGGGTCCGGAATTGCCAAACTTGAGGGCTTCTGGGCCAGGAGTATGAGGACAGAAGTCTGAGAACATAAGCTAGACTTGGGCTTCAGGCCGAGGGCACGGCAGGTACCGCCTGCAGATCTGAAACAATATCTCTTGCATCTGAAGTCACGGCGAGGATCAGACTCTGCCTCGGGTTGGAGTTTCTGTGCATGACTGCCCCTTCATGAACGGAGCGGAATTTCAAGGCCATGGAGGTTTTCCCACGTTGGGAGTTGTGGGATGCCTCCTTCAAGGATTCCTTCTGCGGGACAATTGAGACCTGTTGGGCAGCTCCAGGATATCCCATATGGAATGACTCCAGAGCACCGTTCGAGGATCGATGCCAGGGAATCCCGCCTCGCATTCCAATTTTCTCCTAGCAACAAGACAGTTGAGTTTTGATGGCTCTGCGGGAGCAATCGGGGCGGCTGTGTTGAAATGGACTTTCCCGAGGTTGGGGCCTAATGTGTGTTTGTGTCCATGAGGGCCTTGGAATGGCGCGGTGACACCGGAACCCTGAAGTATTCTCCTAAGCTTTTGACATAGGTCCCATGCACAAGTTTCCTTGTGGAAATGAGATTTGTTCTGATGGGTGCCTCAGGAAACCCCCTATGCTGGTCTTGGAATCCAGGCTTTTGAGGAGACATGTCTGTAAACCAAAGCAATGGATCCGAATATGGCCTAGGGTCCTGTCTGGTTCCATCTTCTTTCTGGGGACATCCATTTATGATATGAGTGGAGGTAGATGCTCAGCTGGTGTCAGACCGCCCTTGTTTGTCCCCGGAGACCTACAATATTGGGATGGCCTCGGGGACTTTGGAGAGTTCTCCTAATTTGTACGATTTTGGATAATGAAATGGGCAGAATGCCCATGGATTGGATAGTCACAGTCCTAATATGTGGCTCCAGGGGCCCCAGCCTGGAGGGTGTGTGGCCCAGGAATCTGAGGACAGAAGTCTGAAAACACAAACTCAGCTTAGGTTGGGAACGTAGGTATGGCAGTGCCAATCTACAAACCATGAGAAGGACTCTTCAGGATATGAAGAAAGAGCGAGTCTGAGGCGCTTGCTCAGGCTTTTGTCTCTGGATTTTGTATCAAAGATGGGCGTGGAACGTGGGGAGGCCTCATGGGCCATGGACGAATCTTCCTCTCTGTGGATTTGACCCGGTCCCAATTTCGTTCCGTCAATTTGTGGGACGGAGGTCTCCTCTCAGGTTTCTTACCTCAGGTGTCCCAACCAAAGAGGAATTCCAAAGCAGAGCCCTGGGGAAGAGTGAAGGGACAACCCAAACGATGGTTATAAATTGGGGCCTAGGGGCATGGCAGACCCAATATGCTGTCTCTTCATCCAGCCACTGAGTGGCCTTACTTAAAGACTGGGCACAGGCTGAGGGTCAGCATGTGTGTTTGTGACCAATGTGGCCCGCGAGCATGGGCGGGGCCTCATGGGCCACACTGGTTTCAACTACACTGAACTTTGGATAACATGCCAATCACAAGGTCTCTTGCCATGGGGAAGGAGCTCTGATTTCTGCATCATTTTCAACCCTGGGCCGTGGTTGGAGATAAGGTCTAGGTTCTGAAGCCTGAAAACCACAGTTGGGAAGTGATGACGATCTAAGGCCATGTCGGGGCTCATGTGCTCAGTGTGCGGTCAGCTGCCTGGGTGTTGGTCCAGAGTTTCGGGTTCAGGTTGTGTCAGACAGTGCATTAGTGCCCAGGTTAGACTATATAATTTAGGTACAGTCGAGTGCCGTGTAAGTTTATCCTCATTTGAGGTGCCTGGGAAAATCATTAGGCAATATATTTTTCCCAGAGGGCAGGCATATTGCTGCATTGAGGGTCCGGAATTGCCAAACTTGAGGGCTTCTGGGCCAAGAGTGTGAGGACAGAAGTTTCAGAACACAAGCTAGACTTGGGCTTCAGGCCTTGGGTAGGGCAATGGGTATGGCAAATACCCACTGCAGATCTGAACCAATATCTCATGTATCTGAAGTCACGGCGAATATCAGAAGTTGGCTCGGGTTGGAGTTTCTGTGCTTGTCTGCCCCTCCATGAACGGAGCGGAATCTCAAGGCCATGGAGGTTTTCCAACGTTGGGAGTGTGGGATCCCCCTTCAAGGATTCCTTCTGCGGGACAATTGAGCACTGTTGGTCAGCTCCAGGACAATCCATATGGAATGACTGCAGTGCACCGTTCGAGGACTGATGCCAGGGAAGTCAGCCTCGCATTCCAATTGTCTCCTAGCAACAAGACAGTTGAGTTCTATGGCTCTGACTGAGCAATCGGGGCGGCTGTGTTGAAATGGACTTTCCCGAGGTTTGGGCCTAATGTGTGTTTGTGTCCATGAGGACCTTGGAATGGAGCGGTGGCACTGGGACCCTGAAGTATTCTCCTAAGCTTTTGACATAGGTCCCATGCACAAGTTTCCTCGTGGAGACGAGTTTTGTTCTGATGGGTGCCTCAGGAAACCCCCTATGCTGGTCTTGGAATCCAGGCTCTTGAGGAGATATGCCTGTAAACCAAAGCAATGGATCCGATTATGGTCTAGGGTCCTGTCTGGTTCCATCTTCTTCTCTGGGGACTTCCATTTATGGTATGAGTGGATGTAGATGCTCAGCTGGTGTCAGACCGCCCTTGTTTGTCCCGGGAGACCTACACTATTGGGATGGCCTTGGGTCTTTGGAGGTTTCTTCTAATTTGTACGATTTTGAACAATGGAATGGGCAGAATTCCCATGGATTGGGTAGGCACAGTCCTAATGTGTGGCTCCAGGGGCCCCAGCCTGGAGGGTGTGTGGCCCAGAAATTTGAGGACAGAAGTCTGAAAACACAAACTCAGCTTAGGTTGGGGACGTAGGTATGGCAGGTCCAATCTACAAACCATGAGAAGAACTCTTCAGGATATGAAGAAAGAGCGAGTCTGAGGCGCTTGCTCAGGCTTTTGTCTCTGGATTTTGTATCAAAGATGGGCGTGGAATGTGGGGAGGCCTCATGGGCCATGGATGAATCTTCCTCTCTGTGGATTTGGCCCGGTCCCAATTTCTTTCCATCAATCTGTGGAATGGGAGGTATCCTCTCAGGTTTGTTAATTCAGGTGTCCCAATTAAAGAGGAATTCCAAAGCAGAGCCCTGGGGAAGAGTGAAGGGACAACCCAAACGATGGTTATAAATTGGGGCCTAGGGGCATGGCAGGCCCAATATGCTGTCTCTTCATCCAGCCACTGAGTGGCCTTACTTAAGGACTGGGCACAGCCTGAGAGTCACAATGTGTGTTTGTGACCAATGTGGCCGCGAGCATGGGCGGGGCCTCATGGGCCATACTGGTTTCAACTACACTGAACTTAGGACAATATGCCAATCACAAGGTCTCTTGCCATGGGGAAGGAGCTCTGATTTCTGCATCATTTTCAACCCTGGGCAGTGGTTGGATATAAGGTCTAGGATGTGAAGTCTGAAAACCGCAGTTGGGAAGAGATAACTACCTAAAGCCATGGCGGGTCTGATGTGCTCAGTGTGCGGTCAGCTGCCTGGGTGTTGGTCCGGAGTTTCGGGTTCAGGTTGTGTCAGACAGTGCATTAGTGCCCAGGTTAGACTATATAATTTAGGTACAGTCGAGTGCCGTTTAAGTTTATCCTCATTTGTAGTGCCTGGGCAAATCATTAGGCAAGATATTTTTTCTAGAGGGGAGGCAGGGTGCTGCATTGTGGGTCCGGAATTGCCAAACTTGAGGGCTTCTGGGCCAGGAGTATGAGGACAGAAGTCTGAGAACATAAGCTAGACTTGGGCTTCAGGCCGAGGGCACGGCAGGTACCGCCTGCAGATCTGAAACAATATCTCTTGCATCTGAAGTCACGGCGAGGATCAGACTCTGCCTCGGGTTGGAGTTTCTGTGCATGACTGCCCCTTCATGAACGGAGCGGAATTTCAAGGCCATGGAGGTTTTCCCACGTTGGGAGTTGTGGGATGCCTCCTTCAAGGATTCCTTCTGCGGGACAATTGAGACCTGTTGGGCAGCTCCAGGATATCCCATATGGAAGTACTCCAGAGCACCGTTCGGGGATGGATGCCAGGGAAGTGGGCCTCGCATTCCAATTGTCTCCTAGCAACAAGACAGTTGAGATCTGAAGACTCTGCGGTAGCAACCGGGTTGGCTAGTTGAAATGGACTTTCCCGAGAATGGGGCCTGATATGTGTTTGTTTCCATGAGGGCATTGGAATGGGGCGGTGGCACCGGGACCCTGAAGTATTCTCCTAAGCTTTTGACATAGGTCCCATGCACAAGTTTCCTTGTGGAAATGAGATTTGTTCTGATGGGTGCCTCAGGAAACCCCCTATGCTGGTCTTGGAATCCAGGCTTTTGAGGAGACATGTCTGTAAACCAAAGCAATGGATCCGAATATGGCCTAGGGTCCTGTCTGGTTCCATCTTCTTTCTGGGGACATCCATTTATGATATGAGTGGAGGTAGATGCTCAGCTGGTGTCAGACCGCCCTTGTTTGTCCCCGGAGACCTACAATATTGGGATGGCCTCGGGGACTTTGGAGAGTTCTCCTAATTTGTACGATTTTGGATAATGAAATGGGCAGAATGCCCATGGATTGGATAGTCACAGTCCTAATATGTGGCTCCAGGGGCCCCAGCCTGGAGGGTGTGTGGCCCAGGAATCTGAGGACAGAAGTCTGAAAACACAAACTCAGCTTAGGTTGGGAACGTAGGTATGGCAGTGCCAATCTACAAACCATGAGAAGGACTCTTCAGGATATGAAGAAAGAGCGAGTCTGAGGCGCTTGCTCAGGCTTTTGTCTCTGGATTTTGTATCAAAGATGGGCGTGGAACGTGGGGAGGCCTCATGGGCCATGGACGAATCTTCCTCTCTGTGGATTTGACCCGGTCCCAATTTCGTTCCGTCAATTTGTGGGACGGAGGTCTCCTCTCAGGTTTCTTACCTCAGGTGTCCCAACCAAAGAGGAATTCCAAAGCAGAGCCCTGGGGAAGAGTGAAGGGACAACCCAAACGATGGTTATAAATTGGGGCCTAGGGGCATGGCAGACCCAATATGCTGTCTCTTCATCCAGCCACTGAGTGGCCTTACTTAAAGACTGGGCACAGGCTGAGGGTCAGCATGTGTGTTTGTGACCAATGTGGCCCGCGAGCATGGGCGGGGCCTCATGGGCCACACTGGTTTCAACTACACTGAACTTTGGATAACATGCCAATCACAAGGTCTCTTGCCATGGGGAAGGAGCTCTGATTTCTGCATCATTTTCAACCCTGGGCCGTGGTTGGAGATAAGGTCTAGGTTCTGAAGCCTGAAAACCACAGTTGGGAAGTGATGACGATCTAAGGCCATGTCGGGGCTCATGTGCTCAGTGTGCGGTCAGCTGCCTGGGTGTTGGTCCAGAGTTTCGGGTTCAGGTTGTGTCAGACAGTGCATTAGTGCCCAGGTTAGACTATATAATTTAGGTACAGTCGAGTGCCGTGTAAGTTTATCCTCATTTGAGGTGCCTGGGAAAATCATTAGGCAATATATTTTTCCCAGAGGGCAGGCATATTGCTGCATTGAGGGTCCGGAATTGCCAAACTTGAGGGCTTCTGGGCCAAGAGTGTGAGGACAGAAGTTTCAGAACACAAGCTAGACTTGGGCTTCAGGCCTTGGGTAGGGCAATGGGTATGGCAAATACCCACTGCAGATCTGAACCAATATCTCATGTATCTGAAGTCACGGCGAATATCAGAAGTTGGCTCGGGTTGGAGTTTCTGTGCTTGTCTGCCCCTCCATGAACGGAGCGGAATCTCAAGGCCATGGAGGTTTTCCAACGTTGGGAGTGTGGGATCCCCCTTCAAGGATTCCTTCTGCGGGACAATTGAGCACTGTTGGTCAGCTCCAGGACAATCCATATGGAATGACTGCAGTGCACTGTTCGAGGACTGATGCCAGGGAAGTCAGCCTCGCATTCCAATTGTCTCCTAGCAACAAGACAGTTGAGTTCTATGGCTCTGACTGAGCAATCGGGGCGGCTGTGTTGAAATGGACTTTCCCGAGGTTTGGGCCTAATGTGTGTTTGTGTCCATGAGGACCTTGGAATGGAGCGGTGGCACTGGGACCCTGAAGTATTCTCCTAAGCTTTTGACATAGGTCCCATGCACAAGTTTCCTCGTGGAGACGAGTTTTGTTCTGATGGGTGCCTCAGGAAACCCCCTATGCTGGTCTTGGAATCCAGGCTCTTGAGGAGATATGCCTGTAAACCAAAGCAATGGATCCGATTATGGTCTAGGGTCCTGTCTGGTTCCATCTTCTTCTCTGGGGACTTCCATTTATGGTATGAGTGGATGTAGATGCTCAGCTGGTGTCAGACCGCCCTTGTTTGTCCCGGGAGACCTACACTATTGGGATGGCCTTGGGTCTTTGGAGGTTTCTTCTAATTTGTACGATTTTGAACAATGGAATGGGCAGAATTCCCATGGATTGGGTAGGCACAGTCCTAATGTGTGGCTCCAGGGGCCCCAGCCTGGAGGGTGTGTGGCCCAGAAATTTGAGGACAGAAGTCTGAAAACACAAACTCAGCTTAGGTTGGGGACGTAGGTATGGCAGGTCCAATCTACAAACCATGAGAAGAACTCTTCAGGATATGAAGAAAGAGCGAGTCTGAGGCGCTTGCTCAGGCTTTTGTCTCTGGATTTTGTATCAAAGATGGGCGTGGAATGTGGGGAGGCCTCATGGGCCATGGATGAATCTTCCTCTCTGTGGATTTGGCCCGGTCCCAATTTCTTTCCATCAATCTGTGGAATGGGAGGTATCCTCTCAGGTTTGTTAATTCAGGTGTCCCAATTAAAGAGGAATTCCAAAGCAGAGCCCTGGGGAAGAGTGAAGGGACAACCCAAACGATGGTTATAAATTGGGGCCTAGGGGCATGGCAGGCCCAATATGCTGTCTCTTCATCCAGCCACTGAGTGGCCTTACTTAAGGACTGGGCACAGCCTGAGAGTCACAATGTGTGTTTGTGACCAATGTGGCCGCGAGCATGGGCGGGGCCTCATGGGCCATACTGGTTTCAACTACACTGAACTTAGGACAATATGCCAATCACAAGGTCTCTTGCCATGGGGAAGGAGCTCTGATTTCTGCATCATTTTCAACCCTGGGCAGTGGTTGGATATAAGGTCTAGGATGTGAAGTCTGAAAACCGCAGTTGGGAAGAGATAACTACCTAAAGCCATGGCGGGTCTGATGTGCTCAGTGTGCGGTCAGCTGCCTGGGTGTTGGTCCGGAGTTTCGGGTTCAGGTTGTGTCAGACAGTGCATTAGTGCCCAGGTTAGACTATATAATTTAGGTACAGTCGAGTGCCGTTTAAGTTTATCCTCATTTGTAGTGCCTGGGCAAATCATTAGGCAAGATATTTTTTCTAGAGGGGAGGCAGGGTGCTGCATTGTGGGTCCGGAATTGCCAAACTTGAGGGCTTCTGGGCCAGGAGTATGAGGACAGAAGTCTGAGAACATAAGCTAGACTTGGGCTTCAGGCCGAGGGCACGGCAGGTACCGCCTGCAGATCTGAAACAATATCTCTTGCATCTGAAGTCACGGCGAGGATCAGACTCTGCCTCGGGTTGGAGTTTCTGTGCATGACTGCCCCTTCATGAACGGAGCGGAATTTCAAGGCCATGGAGGTTTTCCCACGTTGGGAGTTGTGGGATGCCTCCTTCAAGGATTCCTTCTGCGGGACAATTGAGACCTGTTGGGCAGCTCCAGGATATCCCATATGGAAGTACTCCAGAGCACCGTTCGGGGATGGATGCCAGGGAAGTGGGCCTCGCATTCCAATTGTCTCCTAGCAACAAGACAGTTGAGATCTGAAGACTCTGCGGTAGCAACCGGGTTGGCTAGTTGAAATGGACTTTCCCGAGAATGGGGCCTGATATGTGTTTGTTTCCATGAGGGCATTGGAATGGGGCGGTGGCACCGGGACCCTGAAGTATTCTCCTAAGCTTTTGACATAGGTCCCATGCACAAGTTTCCTTGTCGAGACGAGATTTGTTCTGATGGGTGCCTCAGGAAATCCCCTATGCTGGTCTGGAATCCAGGCTTTTGAGGAGACATGCATGTAAACCAAAGCAATGGATCCGATTATGGCCTAGGGTCCTGTATGGTTCCATCTTCTTCTCTGGGGACATCCATCTATGGTATGAGTGGAGGTTGATGCTCAGCTGGTGTCAGACCGCCCTTGTTTATACCGGGAAACCTACACTATTGTGATGGCCTCGGGAAATTTGGAGGGTTCTCCTAATTTGTACGATTTTGGACAATGGAATGGGCAGTGTTCCCATGGATTGGGTAGGCACAGTCCTAATGTGTGGCTCCAGGGGCCCCAGCCCGGAGGGAGAGTGGCCCAGGAATTTGAGGACAGAAGTCTGAAAACACAAACTCAGCTTACGTTTGGGGAAGTACGTATGGCAGGTCCAATCTACAAACCATGAGAAGAACTCTTCAGGATATGAAGAAAGATCGAGTCTGAGGCACTTGCTCAGGCTTTTGTCTCTGGATTTTGTATCAAATATGGGCGTGGAACGTGGGGAGGCCTCATGGGCCATGGACGAATCTTCCTCTCTGTGGATTTGTCCCAGTCCCAATTTCTTTCCGTCAATCTGTGGGATGGGAGTTCTCCTCTCAGGTTTGTTACCTCAGGTGTCCCAACCAAAGAGGAATTCCAAAGCAGAGCTCTGGGGAAGAGTGAAGGGACAACCCAAACTATGTTTAAAAATTGGGACCTAGGGGCATGGCAGGCCCAATATGCTGTCTCTTCATCCAACCACTGAGAGGCCTTACTTGAGGACTGGACACAGGCTGAGGGTCACAATGTGTGTTTGTGACCAATGTGGCCCGCGAGCATGGGCGGGGCCTCATGGGCCACACTGGTTTCAACTACACTGGACTTTGGACAACATGCCAATCACAAGGTCTCTTGCCATGAGGAAGGTGTTCTGATGTCTGCATCATTTTCAACCCTGGGAAGTGGTTGGAGATAAGGTCTAGGTTCTGAAGCCTGAAAAACCGAAGTTGGGAAGAGATGACGACCTAAGGCCATGGCGGGTCTGATATGCTCAGTGTGCGGTCAGCTGCCTGGGTGTTGGTCAGGAGGTCTGGCTCAGGTTGTGTCAGACAGTGCATTAGTGCCCAGGTTTGACTATATGATTTGGGTACAGTCGAGTGCCGTGTAGGTTTATCCTCATTTGATGTGCCTGGGCTGCTCTTAGGCAAGATATTTTTTATAGATGGCAGGCAGAGTGCTGCACTTTGGTTCCAGAATTGCCAAACTTGAGGGCTTCTGGGCCAGGAGTGTGAGGACAGAAGTCTGAGAACACAAGCTAAACTTGGGCTTCAGGCAGAGGGCACAGCATGTACCCCCTGCAGAGTGAACCAATATCTCAAGCATCTGAAGTCACGGTGAGGATCAGATGTTGGCTCAGGTTGGAGTTTCTGTGCATGACTGCCCCTTCATGAACAGAGCGGAATCTCAAGGCCATGGAGGTTTTCCCACGTTGGGAGTTGTGGGATGCCCCCTTCAAGGATTCCTTCTGCGGGACAATTGAGACCTGTTGGTCAGCTCCAGGACATCCCATATGGAATGACTCCAGAGCACCGTTCGAGGATCGATGCCAGGGAATCCCGCCTCGCATTCCAATTTTCTCCCAGCAACAAGACAGTTGAGTTTTGATTGCTCTGCTGGAGCAATCGGGGCGGCTGTGTTTAAATGGACTTTCCCGAGGTTGGGGACTAATATGTGTTTGTGTCCATGAGGGCCTTGGAATGGGGCGGTGACACCGGGACCCTGAAGTATTCTCCTAAGCTTTTGACATAGGTCCCATGCACAAGTTTCCTTGTGGAAACGAGAATTGTTCTGATGGGTGCCTCAAATAACCCCCTATGCTGGTCTTGGAATCCTGGCTTTTGAGGAGACATGTCTGTAAACCAAAGCAATGGATCCGAATATGGCCTAGGGTCCTGTCTGGTTCCATCTTCTTCTCTGGGGACATCCATTTATGATATGAGTGGAGGTAGATGCTCAGCTGGTGTCAGACCGCCCTTGTTTGTCCCCGGAGACCTACACTATTGGAATGGCCTCGGGGAATTTGGAGATTTCTCCTAATTTGTACGATATTGGATAATGAAATGGGCAGAATACCCATGGATTGGATAGGCACAGTCCTAATGTGTGGCTCCAGGGGCCCCAGCCTGGAGGGTGTGTGGCCCAGGAATCTGAGGACAGAAGTCTGAAAACACAAACTCAGCTTAGGTTGGGAACGTAGGTATGGCAGGGCCAATCTACAAACCATGAGAAGGACTCTTCAGGATATGAAGAAAGAGCGAGTCTGAGGCACTTGCTCAGGCTTTTGTCTCTGGATTTTGTATCAAAGATGGGCGTGGAACGTGGGGAGGCCTCATGAGCCATGGACGAATCTTCCTCTCTGTGGATTTGGCCCGGTCCCAATTTCTTTCCGTCAATCTGTGGGATGGGAGGTCTCCTCTCAGGTTTGTTACCTCAGGTGTCCCAACCAAAGAGGAATTTCAAGGCAGAGCCCTGGGGAAGAGTGAAGGAACAACCCAAACGATGGTTATAAATTGGGGCCTAGGGGCATGGCAGACCCAATATGCTGTCTCTTCATCCAGCCACTGAGTGGCCTTACTTAAAGACTGGGCACAGGCTGAGGGTCAGCATGTGTGTTTGTGACCAATGTGGCCCGCGAGCATGGGCGGGGCCTCATGGCTCACACTGGTTTCAACTACACTGAACTTTGGGTAACATGCCAATCACAAGGTCTCTTGCCATGGGGAAGGAGCTCTGATTTCTGCATCATTTTCAACCCTGTGCCGTGGTTGGAGATAAGGTCTAGGTTCTGAAGCCTGAAAACCACAGTTGGGAAGTGATGACGATCTAAGGCCATGTTGGGGCTCATGTGCTCAGTGTGCGGTCAGCTGCCTGGGTGTTGGTCCAGAGTTTCGGGTTCAGGTTGTGTCAGACAGTGCATTAGTGCCCAGGTTAGACTATATAATTTAGGTACAGTCGAGTGCCGTGTAAGTTTATCCTCATTTGAGGTGCCTGGGAAAATCATTAGGCAATATATTTTTCCCAGAGGGCAGGCATATTGCTGCATTGAGGGTCCGGAATTGCCAAACTTGAGGGCTTCTGGGCCAAGAGTGTGAGGACAAGTCTGAGAACAGAAGCTAGACTTGGGCTTCAGGCCGAGGGCACGGCTGGTACCCCCTGCAGATCTGAACGAATATCTCATGCTTCTGAAGTCACGGCGAGGATCAGACGTTGGCTCGGGTTGGATTTTCTGTGCATGACTGCCCCTTCATGAACGGAGCGGAATCTCAAGGCCATGGAGGTTTTCCCACGTTGGGAGTTGTGGGATGCCCCCTTCAAGGATTCCTTCTGCGGGACAATTGAGACCTGTTGGGCAGCTCCAGGATATCCCATATGGAAGGACTCCAGAGCACCGTTCGGGGTGGATGCCTGGGAAGCGGGCCTCGCATTCCAAATGTCTCCTAGCAACAAGACAGTTGAGATCGGATAGCTCTGCGGGAGCAACCGGCGTGGCTGAGTTGAAATGGACTTTTAGGATCGGGCCCATTGTGTGTTTGTGTCCATGAGGGCCTTGGAATGGGGCGTTGGCACCGGGACCCTGAAGTATTCTCCTAAGCTTTTGACATACCTCCCATGCACAAGTTTCCTTGTGGAGATGAGATTTGTTCTGAGGGGTGCCTCAGGAAACCCCCTATGATGGTATTGGAATCCAGGCTTTTGAGGAGACATGCCTGTAAACCAAAACAATGGATCCGATTATGGCCTAGGGTCCTGTCTGGTTCAATCTTCTTCTCTGGTGATATCCATCTATGGAATGAGTGGAGGGAGATGCTCACCTGGTGTCACACCGCCCTTGTTTGTCCCTGGAGACCTACACTATTGGGATGGCCTCGGGGACTTTGGAGAGTTTTCTTAATTGCTGAGATTTTGTACAATGGAATGGGTAGAATTCCCATGGATTGGGTAGGCACAGTCCTAATGTGTGGCTCCAGGGGCCCCAGCCTGGAGGGTGTGCGGCCCAGGAGTTTGAGGACAGAAGTCTGAAAACACAAACTCAGCTAAGGTTTTGGGACGTAGGTATGGGAGGCCCAATCTACAAACCATGAGAAGTACCCCTCAGGATATGAAGAAAGAGCGAGTCTGAGGCACTTGCTCAGGCTTTTGTCTCTGGATTTTGTATCAACAATGGCTGTAGAATGTGGGGAGGCCTCATGGGATATGGACGAATCTTCCTCTCTGTGGATTTGGCCCGGTCCCAATAGTTTATCTTCAATTGTCGGATGGGAGGTCTCCTTTCAGGTTTATTACCTCAGGTGTCCGAACAAAATAGGAATTCCAAAGCAGAGCCCTGGGGAAGAGTGAAGGGACAACCCAAACTATGGTTAAAAATTGGGGCCTAGGTGCATGGCAGGCCCAATATGCTGTCTCTTCATCCAGCCACTGAGAGGCCTTACTTGAGGACTGGGCTCATGCTGAGGGTCACAATGTGTGTTTGTGACCAATGTGGCCCGCGAGCATGGGCGGGGCCTCATGGGCCACACTGGTTTCAACTACACTGGACTTTGGACAACCTGCCAAACACAAGGTCTCTGGCCATGGGGAATGTGTTCTGATATCTGCATCATTTTCAACCCTGGGCAGTGGTGGGAGATAAGGTCTAGGTTCTGAAGCCTGAAAAACCGAAGATGGGAAGAGATGACGACCTAAGGCCATGGCGGGTCTGATATGCTCAGTGTGTGGTCAGCTGCCTGGGTGTTGGTCAGGAGGTTCGGGCTCAGGTTGTGTCAGTCAGTGCATTAGTCCCAGGTTAGACTATATGATTTGGGTACAGTCGAGTGCCGTATAGGTTTATCCTCATTTGAGGTGCCTGGGCTGCTCTTAGGCAAGATATTTTTTATAGATGGCAGGCAGAGTGCTGCATTGTGAGTCCGGAATTGCCAAACTTGAGGGCTTCTGAGCCAGGAGTGTGAGTACAGAAGTCTGAGAACACAAGCTAAACTTGGGCTTCAGGCAGAGGGCACAGCATGTACCCCCTGCAGAGTGAATCAGTATCTCAAGCATCTGAAGTCACGGTGAGGATCAGACGTTGGCTCAGGTTGGAGTTTCTGTGCATGACTGCCCCTTCATGAACGGAGCGGAATCTCAAGGCTATGGAGGTTTTCCCACGTTGGGAGTTGTGGGATGCCCCCTTCAAGGATTCCTTCTGCAGGACAATTGAGACCTGTTGGGCAGCTCCCGGAAATCCCATATGGAATGACTCCAGAGCACCGTTGAAAGATGAATGCCAGGGAAGCCCGCCTCGCATTCCAATTGTCTCCTAGCAACAAGAGAGTTGAGGCCGGATGGCTCTGGGAGAACAACCGGGGTGGCTGAGTTGAAATGGACTTTCCCGAGGATGGGGCCTAATATGTGTTTGTGTCCATGAGGGCCTTAAAATGGGGGGGTGGCACCGGGACCCTGAAGTTTCTCCTAAGCTTTTGACATAGCTCCCATGCACAAGTTTCCCTGTGGAGACGAGATTTGTTCTGATGGGTGCCTCAGGAAATCACTTATGCTGGTATTGGAATCCAGGCTTTTGAGGAGACACTCCTGTACCAAAGCAATGGATCCGATTATGGCCTAGGGTCCTGTCTGGTTCCATCTTCTTCTCTGGAGATATCCATCTGTGGAATGAGTGGGGGTAGATGCTCACGTGGTGTTAGACCGCCCTTGTTTGTCCCCGGAGATCAACACTATTGGGATGGATTCGGGGACTTTGGAGGGTTCTCCTAATTTGTACGATTTTGGACAATGGAATGGGCAGAATTCTCATGCATTGGGTAGGCACAGTCCTAATGTGTGGCTCCAGGGGCCCCAGCCAGGTTTTTGTGTTGCCCAGGACTTTGAGGACAGAAGTCTGAAAATACAAACTCAGCTCAGGTTTTGGGACGTAGGTATGGCAGGCCCAATCTACAGACCATGAGGAGAACTCTTCAGGATATGAAGAAAGAGCGAGTCTGAGGCACTTGCTCAGGCTTTTGTCTCTGGATTGTGAATCAACGATGGCCATGGATGTGGGGAGGCCTCATGGGCCATGGACGAATCTTCCTCTCTGTGGATTTGTCCCAGTCCCAATTCTTTTTCGTCAATCTGTGGAATGGGAGGTCGCCTTTCACATTTGTTACCTCAGGTGACCCAACCAAAGAGTAATTACAAAGCACAGCCCTGGGGAAGAGTGAAGGGACAACCCAAACTATCGTTAAAAATTGGGGCCTAGGGGCATGGCAGGCCCAATATGCTGTCTCTTCATCCAGCCACTGAGAGGCCATACTTGAGGACTGGGCTCAGGCTGAGGGTCACAATGTGTGTTAGTGACCAATGTGGCCTGCGAGCAAGAGCGGGGCCACATGGGCCACACTGGTTTCAACTACACTGACTTTGTACAACATGCCAATCACAAGGTCTCTTGCCATGGGGAAGGTGTTCTGATGTCTGCATCATTTTCAACCCTGGGCAGTGGTTGAAGATAAGGTCCTGGTCTGAAGCCTGAAAAACCGAAGTTGGGAAGAGATGACGACATAAGGCCATGGCGGATCTGATATGCTCAGTGTGCGGTCAGCTGCCTGGGTGTTGGTCAGGAGGTTCTGGCTCAGGTTGTGTCAGACAGTGCATTAGTGCCCAGGTTAGACTATATAATTTGGGTGGCCTCAGGGGCCTTAGAGCTTTTCCCTAATGTGTAGGGTTGTGGTGAATGGATTGGGCACACTTTCCTAGGAGAGGCAGGCACAATCTATCGCTGTGGCTAGAGGCCCTAGCCTCGAGGTTGTGTGGGTCCAGGCTGTGGGCACAGAAGTCTGAAAACACAAACTCAGCTTATGAGTGGTGCCTAGGGTATGGCAGGCCGGATGTACAGCCCGAGAGGGAGCTGCTCGTCCTCTGAAACAGGGTGAGTGGGAGGCGTTCCCTCAGGCTTTTGTCTCTGGATGTTGTGTCCGGGATAGCCGTGGATTGGAGGGGTGGCCTCAGGGACTGTGGACGAGTATCCCTCTATGGGGATTTGTCCCAGCTCCCAAGAGTTTGGGGTCATTTTGTGGGAAGGGTGGAGTCCTGCTGTTTGGCTCATGTGTCTCTCCAAGAAAGGGATTCCAGAGCAGAGCCCCAGGTACGGGTGGGGCGACTGGAAAACTCAAACACTGGTGAGGATTGGGTGCCTAGGGGCTTGGCAAGCCCCATATGCGGGCTCTTGGCCCTGGCCCTGACAGGCCTTTCTTTGACATGGGGCTCATGCTGAGGGTCAGAGTGTGAATTTGTGCCCAAGCAGCTCAAGTTAGGGCGTGGCATCAGGGGCATGAAGGTTTCTCCCACCCTGAAGGTGTGACTCCATGCCAAGAGCAAGCTTTATAGCCATGGGAAAGGAGGAGTTCTGTTTTATGCTTGCGATACCCAGCTGTGTGGAGTATTGATATAATATCTAGGTTCAGATATCTGAAAACCAAGATTAGGAAGAGGTGACGGCATAAGACCATGGCGTGTCCGAAGTGCTGGGTGTGCGGCCACCTTTCTCCTTGTCTGTCTGGACGTCTGGCTTCAGGCTGTGTCAGACAGAACATGAGTGCCCAGAGCAGCCTATCCAGTTCGGGTACCGTCGAGGCCCGAACAGGTTGATCCTCATCTGGGTTTTCTGGAGAGCCCCACAAGGAAACGATTTTCTTCCGTTGGGCAGACCCTGGGCTGTGTTGTGGTTCTGGAGATCCTAGTCCGGAGGGCTTGTTTGCCAGGAGTGTGAGGAAGGAAGTCTGAAAATACAAGCTAGCGTGAGGTTTGGGACCGAGGGCACGGCAGTCCCACTCTGCAGAGGCTGAATTGAGATCTACTGCACTGAGGTCATGTCAACTATGAGACGTGCCTCAGGCTAGAGTTTTTGTCCAGCATGGCCTCTTCCTGAAGGGTGTGGCTGCTTCATGAGGCCAGGGGTGTTTGCCTACGATGGGATTTGTGAACTACTCCAAACCTCAAGTTTTCCTTCTGCACGACAGTCGAGTCCTATTGGATGGTTCCTGAGGCCCCATACGGAAAGACTCGAGAACAGGTGTCTAAGCATGGATGCCTGGGAATGCCACCTCATATTCCCACTCTTTAGTCAGGAAAAGGCAGGCTCAATCTGCAGGCTCCAGGGTGAGCTACCTAGAGGGGAGAGTAAAATGGACTCTCCTGAAGATGAGTCCTACTGTGGGTTGGTTTACTGGGAGACCTTGGAATGTGGAGGTGGCTCAGGGACTCTGCAGGATTCTCCAACCTGAGGTGTTTGACACGGCCCCAACAAGGAAGCTTCCCATGTGGAGACGAGAGGAGTTCTGTTCAGTGCCTCAGGAAAGCCCCATATCATGTTCTTCGAACCAAAGCCTCTGAGGAGTGACACCTGGAAACCAAAGCAAGAGTTGAGATTAGGGTCTAAGTGCCTGTCCGCCTCAACCTTCTATCTCTGTTGACATCTGTGTGCATGCCTTCGTGGAGGTAGCAGCTCAGCTTGTGTCCAAATGCCCCTGTGTGTCCAGGGAGGCTCCCAGTAGTGGGATGTCCTCGGGGGACTTGAGGTTTCTCATATTCTGGAGGTGTGTGGCCAAAGGAATGGACAGAGTTTCCCAGGAGAGAGCAGGCATGGTCCTGTGGTATGGCTCCAGAGGACCCAGCCTAGAGGCTGTGTTTGCCAGGGCTGTGGGGACAGATGTCTGAAAAAGCAAACTTGGCTCAGGTAGAGGCCAAGGTAATGGCAGGCCTGATCTCCAGTCCGTGAGGGGAGATCCTCTGGATATCAAATGAGGGCAAGTGTCAGGCAGTCGCTCAGGCTTTTGTCTCTGGGTGTTGCGTTCACAGTGGCCGTTCAGGGTAGGGGTTGCTTCAGGGGCCGAGGAAGAGCCTTCCTCTCGGGGGATTGTCCAAGCTCCCAAGTGTTTGGGTTCATTCTGTGGGAAGGGAAGAGTACTGTTTTCTGCCACAGGGGACCCCCAGGAGAGGGACTCTAGAGCACAGCAGCGGGTTCCCTCAACTGGAATACACACCATCTAGTTAGTCCTGGGTTCCTATGGGCATGGCAAGCCACATATGCGGGCTCTTGGTCCAATCACTGAGAGGCGTTACTTGAATAAGGTACTCACGCTGAGGGTCACAATGTGTGTTTGTGCCCAAGGCGGCCCTCACACATGGGCGTGGCCTCATGGGCCATGCCGTTTTCTCCTACACTGAAGGTTTGACTCACTGCCATCAGCAAGGTTTCTTGCCATGGGGAAGGAAGGGTTCTGACTTGTGCATCAGGTTCCCCCCTGTGCAGGGATTGGAGATAAGGTCTAGGTTCTGATGACTGAAAACCCAGGTTGGGAATGGATGGTGGCCTAAGGCAGTGGCGGGTCCAATGTGCTGGGTGTGCAGCCAGCAGTTTCGGTGTCTGTTGGAAGGTCTGGGCTCAGGCTATTTGCGACAGAGCATCAGTGTTTAAGGTAGCCTATGCAATTGGGGTGTTGCCGAGGGCCAAGCAGTTTGATCCTCATTTGGGGTTTCTGGGCAGCACCATAGACAAAGTTTTTCTCCTGGGAGGCAAGCGGAGTGCTTCATTGTGGCCCCAGAATTCCCAGTAGGGAGGGTTTGTGGGCCAGGAGTGTGAGGACGGAAGTCTAGGAACACAAGCTAAAGTGAGGATTGGAGCCAAGGGCAGAGCAGGCCCACTAGGCAGAGGCTGAATCAAAATCTCCTCCATCTGAAGTCAGGCTGAGGATCAGACTTTGGCTGAGGCTGGAGTAAGTGTCCATGATGGCACCTTCATGAAGCGGGGGCCTCATGAGGCCAAGGAAGTTTTCCCACGCTGAGTTTGGAGGTTGCCCCAAACCACCAGGTTTCCTTCTGTGGGACATTTGAGTCCTGTTGCATGGCTCCAGGACATACCATACGGAAGGACTGGAGAGCACGGTTCGAAGGATGGATCCCTGTACAGCATGCCTCGCATTCCCATTGGCCATTAGCCACAAGATATGTTTGATCTGCTGCCTCTGGGGCACGCTAACCAGGGGGCTGAGTTGAAATGGCCTCTCCTGAGGATGCATCATAATTTGCGTTTGGGTCCATGGAAACCTTGGAATGTGCTTGTTGTTCAGTGGCCCTGCGGAACTCTCCTACCTGAAGGGTTTGATACATCCCCAGTAAGTAAGCTCCCCATGTGGAGACGAGAGAGGTTTGGTTTGGAGCCTCAGAAAAGCCCCGTGTGCTGGTCTACGAAAACAGACCTCTGAGGACGGACACATGGAAACCAAAGCTAAGGTTCACATTAGGGCCTGGGGGCCTGTCCATTTCAACCTTCTGTCTCTGGGGACACTGTCTGAGAGTCTAAGTGGAGATAGTTGCTCCGCTGGTGTCAGAGAGCCCCTCTTAGTCCCGGGTGGCCTACACTATTGATGGCCTCAGGGGCCTTGGAGGTTTTCCCTAACCTGTAGGGTTGTGGTCAATGGATTGGGCACAATTTCCTTGGAGAGGGCAGGCACAATCTTTCGCTGTGGCTCCAGAGGCCCTAGCCTGGCGGTTGTGTGGGTCCAGGCTGAGGGCACAGAAGTCTGAAAACACAAATTCAGCTTATGAGTGGCGCCTAGGGTATGGCAGGCCGGATGTACAGCCCGAGAGGGAGCTCCTGGGCCTCTGAAACAAGGGCGAGTGGGAGGCGTTCCTTCAGGCTTTTGTCTCTGGATGTTGTGTCCGAGATAGCCGTGGATTGGAGGGGTGGCCTAAGGGACTGTGGACGAGTATCCCTCTCTGGGGATTTGTCCCAGCTCCCAAGAGTTTGGGGTCATTTTGTTGGAAGGTTGGAGTTGTGTTGTCTAGCTCATGTGTCTCTCCAAGAAAGGGATTCCAGAGCAGAGCCCCAGGTACGGGTGGGGCGACTGGAAAACTCAAACACTGGTGAGGATTGGGTGCATAGGGGCTTGGCAAGCCCCCTATGCGGGCTCTTGGCCCAGGCCCTGACAGGCCTTTCTTTGACATGGGGCTCATGCTGAGGGTCAGAGTGTGAATTTGTGCCCAAGCAGCAGTCAAGTTTGGGCGTGGCATCAGGAACCATGAAGGTTTCTCCCACCCTGAAGGTGTGACTCCATGCCAAGAGCAAGCCTTACAGCCACGGGGAGGGAGGAGTTCTGTGTTGTGTTTGCGATACCCAGCTGTGTGGAGAATTGATATAATGTCTAGGTTCAGATATCTGAAAACCAAGGTTAGGAAGAGGTGACGGCATAAGACCATGGCGTGTCCGAATTGCTGGGTGTGCGGCCAGCTGTATCCTTGTCTGTCTGGACGTCTGGCTTCAGGCTGTGTCAGACAGAGCATGGGTGCCCAGAGCAGCCTATCCAGTTCGGGTACAGTCGAAGCCCGAGCATGGTGATCCTCATCTGGGTTTTCTGGAGGGAGCCCCACAGGGAAACCTTTCTCTTCCCTTGGGCAGACCCTGGGCTGGGTTGTGGTTCTGGAGTTCCTAGTCTGGAGGGCTTGTTTGCCAGGAGTGTGAGGAAGGAAGTCTGAAAACACAAGCTAGCGTGAGGTTTGGGACCGATGGCACGGCAGGCCCACTCTGAGAGGCTGAATCGAGATCTCCTGCACTGAGGTCATTTCAACTATGAGACGTGCCTCAGGCTAGAGTTTTTGTCCAGCATGGCCTCTTCCTGAATGGTGTGGGGGCCTCATGAGGCCAGGAAGATTTGCCTAAGATGGGATTTGTGAACTACTCCAAACCTCAAGGTTTCCATCTGCACGAAAGTCGAGTGCTATTGGATGGTTCCAGGAGGCCCCATACGGAAAGACTCGAGAGCAGGTGTCTAAGCATGGATGCCTGGGAACGCCACCTCATATTCCCACTCTTTAGTCAGGACAAGGCAGGCTCAATCTGCGGGCTCCTGGGTGAGCTACCCAGAGGGGAGAGTTGAAATGGACTCTCCTGAAGATGAGTCATACTGTGGCTTGGTGGCCTGGGAGACCTTGGAATGTGGAGGTGGCTCAGGGACTCTGCAGGATTCTCCAACCTGAGGTGTTTGACACGGCCCCAACAAGGAAGCTTCCCATGTGGAGACGAGAGAAGTTCTGTTCAGTGCCTCAGGAAAGCCCCATATCCAGTTCTTCGAACCAAAGCCTCTGAGGAGTGACACCTGGAAAACAAAGCAAGAGTTGAGATTAGAGCCTAAAGGCCGGTCCGGCTCAACCTTCTATCTCTGTTGACATCTGTGTGCAAGCCTTCATGTAGGTAGCAGCTCAGCTTGTGTCCGAAGGCCCCTGTGTGTGCAGGGAGGCTCCCGGTAATGGTATGTCCTCGGGGGCCTTGAGGTTTCTCATATTCTGGAGGTGTGTGGCCAAAGGAATGGACAGAGTTTCCCAGGAGAGAGCAGGCATGGTCCTGTGGTATGGCTCCAAAGGACCCAGCCTAGAGGCTGTGTTTGCCAGGGCTGTGGGGACAGATGTCTGAAAAAGCAAACTTGGCTCAGGTAGGGGCCAAGGTAATGGCAGGCCTGATCTCCAGTCCGAGAGGGGAGATCCTCTGGATATCAAAGGAGGGTAAGTGGGAGGCAGTCGCTCAGGCTTTTGTCTCTGGGTGTTGCGTTCACAGTGCCCGTTCAGGGTAGTGGTTGCTTCAGGGGCCGAGGAAGAGCCTTCCTCTCGGGGGATTGTCCATGATCCCAAGTGTTTGGGTTCATTCTGTGGGAAGGGAAGAGTACTGTTTTCTGCCACAGGGGACCCCCCAGGAGAGGGACTCTAGAGCACAGCAGTGGGTTTCCTCAACTGGAATACACACCATCTAGTTAGTCCTGCGTGCCTATGGGCATGGCAAGCCACATATGCGGGCTCTTGGTCCAATCACTGAGAGGCGTTACTTGAATAAGGTACTCACGCTGAGGGTCACAATGTGTGTTTGTGCCCAAGGCGGCCCTCACACATGGGCGTGGCCTCATGGGCCATGCCGTTTTCTCTTACACTGAAGGTTTGACTCACTGCCAGCAGCAAGGATTCTGCCATGGGGAAGGAGGGGTTCTGACTTGTGCATCAGGTTCCCCCCTGTGCAGGGATTGGAGATAAGGTCTAGGTTCTGATGACTGAAAACCCAGGTTGGGAATGGATGGTGGCCTAAGGCAGTGGCGGGTCCAATGTGCTGGGTGTGCAGCCAGCTGTGTCCGTGTCTGTTGGAAGGTCTGGGCTCAGGCTATTTGCGACAGAGCATCAGTGTTTAAGGTAGCCTATGCAATTGGGGTGTTGCCGAGGGCCAAGCAGTTTGATCCTCATTTGGGGTTTCTGGGCAGCACCATAGACAAAGTTTTTCTCCTGGGAGGCAGGCGGAGTGCTTCATTGTGGCCCCAGAATTCCCAGTAGGGAGGGTTTGTGGGCCAGGAGTGTGAGGACAGAAGTCTAGGAACACAAGCTAAAGTGAGGATTGGAGCCAAGGGCAGAGCAGGCCCACTAGGCAGAGGCTGAATCAAAATCTCCGGCATCTGAAGTCAGGCTGAGGATCAGACGTTGGCTGAGGCTGGAGTATGTGTCCATGATGGCACCTTCATGAAGCGGGGGCCTCATGAGGCCAAGGAAGTTTTCCCACGCTGAGTTTGGAGGTTGCCCCAAACCACCAGATTTCCTTCTTTTAGACATTCGTGTCCTGTTGCATGGCTCCAGGACATACCATACGGAAGGACTGGAGAGCACGGTTCGAAGGATGGATCCCTGTACAGCATGCCTCGCATTCCAATTGGCCATTAGCCACAAGATATGTTTGATCTCCTGCCTCTGGCGCAAGCTAACCAGGGGGCTGAGTTGAAATGGCCTCTCCTGAGGATGCGTCATAATGTGCGTTTGGGTCCATGGAAACCTTGGAATGTGCTGGTTGTTCAGTGGCCCTGCGGAACTCTCCTACCTGAAGGGTTTGATACATCCCCAGTAAGTAAGCTCCCCATGTGGAGACGAGAGAGGTTTGGTTTGGTGCCTCAGAAAAGCCCCGTGTGCTGGTCTACGAAAACAGACCTCTGAGGACGGACACATGGAAACCAAAGCTAAGGTTCAGATTAGGGCCTGGGGGCCTGTCCATTTCAACCTTCTGTCTCTGGGGACACTGTCTGAGAGTCTAAGTGGAGATAGTTGCTCCACTGGTGTCAGAGAGCCCCTCTTAGTCCAGGGTGGCCTACACTATTGATGGCCTCAGGGGCCTTGGAGGTTTTCCCTAACCTGTAGGGTTGTGGTCAATGGATTGGGCACAATTTCCTTGGAGAGGGCAGGCACAATCTTTCGCTGTGGCTCCAGAGGCCCTAGCCTGGCGGTTGTGTGGGTCCAGGCTGAGGGCACAGAAATCTGAAAACACAAATTCAGCTTATGAGTGGCGCCTAGGGTATGGCAGGCCGGATGTACACCCCGAGAGGGAGCTCCTGGGCCTCTGAAACAAGGGCGAGTGGGAGGCGTTCCTTCAGGCTTTTGTCTCTGGATGTTGTGTCCGAGATAGCCGTGGATTGGAGGGGTGGCCTCAGGGACTGTGAACGAGTATCCCTCTCTGGGGATTTGTCCCAGCTCCCAAGAGTTTGGGGTCATTGTGTGGGAAGGGTGGAGTCGTGTTGTCTGGCTCATGTGTCTCTCCAAGAAAGGGATCCCAGAGCAGAGCCCCAGATACGGGCGGGGCGACTGGAAAACTCAAACACTGGTGAGGATTGGGTGCATAGGGGCTTGGCAAGCCCCATATGCGGGCTCTTGGCCCAGGCCCTGACAGGCCTTCCTTTGACATGGGTCTCATGCTGAGGGTCAGAGTGTGAATTTGTGCCCAAGCAGCACTCAAGTTTGGGCATGGCATCAGGGAACATGAAGGATTCTCCCACCCTGAAGGTGTGACTCCATGCCAAGAGCAAGCTTTACAGCCACGGGGAGGGAGGAGTTCTGTGTTGTGCTTGCGATACCCAGCTGTGTGGAGAATTGATATAATGTCTAGGTTCAGATATCTGAAAACCAAGATTAGGAAGAGGTGACGGCATAAGACCATGGCGTGTACGAAGTGCTGGGTCTGCGGCCAGCTGTCTCCATGTCTGTCTGGACGTCTGACTTCAGGCTGTGTCAGACAGAGCATGAGTGCCCTGTGCAGCCTATCCTTTCGGCTACCGTCGAGGCCCGAGCAGGATGATCCTCATCTGGGTTTTCTGGAGAGAGCCCCACAGGGAAACGTTTTTCTTCCCTTGGGCAGACCCTGGGCTGGGTTGTGGTTCTGGAGTTCCTAGTCCGGAGGGCTTGTTTGCCAGGAGTGTGAGGAAGGAAGTCTGAAAACACAAGCTAGCGTGAGGTTTGGGACCGATGGCACGGCAGGCCCACTCTGAGAGGCTGAATCGAGATCTCCTGCACTGAGGTCATTTCAACTCTGAGACGTGCCTCAGGCTAGAGTTTTTGTCCAGCATGGCCTCTTCCTGAATGGTGTGGGGGCCTCATGAGGCCAGGAAGGTTTGCCTACGATGGGATTTGTGAACTACTCCAAACCTCAAGGTTTCCTTCTGCACGAAAGTCGAGTGCTATTGGATGGTTCCAGGAGGCCCCATACGGAAAGACTCGAGAGCAGGTGTCTAAGCGTGGATGCCTGGGAACGCCACCTCATATTCCAACTCTTTAGTCAGGACAAGGCAGGCTCAATCTGCGGGCTCCTGGGTGAGCTACCCAGAGGGGAGAGTTGAAATGGACTCTCCTGAAGATGAGTCCTACTGTGGCTTGGTGGCCTGGGAGACCTTGGAATGTGGAGGTGGCTCAGGGACTCTGCAGGATTCTCCAACCTGAGGTGTTTGACACGGCTCCAAAAAGGAAGCTTCCCATGTGGAGACGAGAGAAGTTCTGTACAGTGCCTCAGGAAAGCCCCATATCCTGTTCTTAGAAGCAAAGCCTCTGAGGAGTGACACCTGGAAAACAAAGCAAGAGTTGAGATTAGGGCCTGAGTGCCTGTCCGGCTCAACCTTCTATCTCTGTTGACATCTGTGTGCATGCTTTCATGGAGGTAGCAGCTCAGATTGTGTCTGAAGGCCCCTGTGTGTGCAGGGAGGCTCCCGGTAATGGTATGTCCTCGGGGGCCTTGAGGTTTCTCATATTCTGGAGGTGTGTGGCCAAAGGAATGGACAGAGTTTCCCAGGAGAGAGCAGGCATGGTCCTTTGGTATGTCTCCAGAGGACCCAGTCTAGAGGCTGTGTTTGCCAGGGCTGTGGGGACAGATGTCTGAAAAAGCAAACTTGGCTCAGGTAGGGGCCAAGGTAATGGCAGGCCTGATCTCCAGTCCGAGAGGGGAGATCCTCTGGATATCAAAGGAGGGCAAGTGGGAGGCAGTCGCTCAGGCTTTTGTCTCTGGGTGTTGCGTTCACAGTGGCCGTTCAGGGTAGGGGTTGCTTCAGGGGCCGAGGAAGAGCCTTCCTCTCGGGGGATTGTCCAAGCTCCCAAGTGTTTGGGTTCATTCTGTGGGAAGGGAAGAGTACTGTTTTCTGCCACAGGGGACCCCCCAGGAGAGGGACTCTAGAGCACAGCAGTGGGTTCCCTCAACTGGAATACACACCATCTAGTTAGTCCTGCGTGCCTATGGGCATGGCAAGCCACATATGCGGGCACTTGGTCCAATCACTGAGAGGCGTTACTTGAATAAGGTACTCACGCTGAGGGTCACAATGTGTGTTTGTGCCCAAGGCGGCCCTCACACATGGGCGTGGCCTCATGGCCATGCCGTTTTCTCCTACACTGAAGGTTTGACTCACTGCCAGCAGCAAAGTTTCTTGCCATGGGGAAGGAGGGGTTCTGACTTGTGCATCAGGTTCCCCCCTGTGCAGGGATTGGAGATAAGGTCTAGGTTCTGATGACTGAAAACCCAGGTTGGGAATGGATGGTGGCCTAAGGCAGTGGCGGGTCCAATGTGCTGGGTGTGCAGCCAGCTGTGTCGGTGTCTGTTGGAAGGTCTGGGCTCAGGCTATTTGCGACAGAGCATCAGTGTTTAAGGTAGCCTATGCAATTGGGGTGTTGCCGAGGGTCAAGCAGTTTGATCCTCATTTGGGGTTTCTGGGCAGCACCATAGACAAAGTTTTTCTCCTGGGAGGCAGGCGGAGTGCTTCATTGTGGCCCCAGAATTCCCAGTAGGGAGGGTTTGCGGGCCAGGAGTATGAGGACGGAAGTCTAGGAACACAAGCTAAAGTGAGGATTGGAGCCAAGGGCAGAGCAGGCCCACTAGGCAGAGGCTGAATCAAAATCTCCTGCATCTGAAGTCAGGCTGAGGATCAGACGTTGGCTGAGGCTGGAGTATGTGTCCATGTTGGCACCTTCATGAAGCGGGGGCCTCATGAGGCCAAGGAAGTTTTCCCACGCTGAGTTTGGAGGTTGCCCCAAACCACCAGGTTTCCTTCTGTGGGACATTCGAGTCCTGTTGCATGGCTCCAGGACATACCATACGGAAGGACTGGAGAGCACGGTTCGAAGGATGGATCCCTGTACAGCATGCCTCGCATTCCCATTGGCCATTAGCCACAAGATATGTTTGATCTACTGCCTCTGGGGCACGCTAACCAGGGGGCTGAGTTGAAATGGCCTCTCCTGAGGATGCGTCATAATGTGCGTTTGGGTCCATGGAAACCTTGGAATGTGCTGGTTGTTCAGTGGCCCTGCGGAACTCTCCTACCTGAAGGGTTTGATACATCCCCAGTAAGTAAGCTCCCCATGTGGAGACGAGAGAGGTTTGGTTTGGAGCCTAAGAAAAGCCCCGTGTGCTGGTTTACGAAAACAGACCTCTGAGGACGGACACATGGAAACCAAAGCTAAGGTTCAGATTAGGGCCTGGGGGCCTGTCCATTTCAACCTTCTGTCTCTGGGGACACTGTCTGAGAGTCTAAGTGGAGATAGTTGCTCCGCTGGTGTCAGAGAGCCCCTCTTAGTCCAGGGTGGCCTACACTATTGATGGCCTCAGGGGCCTTGGAGCTTTTCCCTAACCTGTAGTGTTGTGGTCAATGGATTGGGCACAATTTCCTTGGAGAGGGCAGGCACAATCTTTCGCTGTGGCTCCAGAGGCCCTAGCCTGGCGGTTGTGTGGGTCCAGGCTGAGGGCACAGAAGTCTGAAAACACAAACTCAGCTTATGAGTGGCGCCTAGGGTATGGCAGGCCGGATGTACAGCCCGAGAGGGAGCTCCTGGGCTTCTGAAACAAGGGCGAGTGGGAGGCGTTCCTTCAGGCTTTTGTCTCTGGATGTTGTGTCCGAGATAGCCGTGGATTGGAGGGGTGGCCTCAGGGACTGTGGACGAGTATCCCTCTCTGGGGATTTGTCCCAGCTCCCAAGAGTTTGGGGTCATTTTGTGGGAAGGGTGGAAAAGTGTTGTCTGGCTCACGTGTCTCTCCAAGAAAGGGATTCCAGAGCAGAGCCCCAGGTACGGGCGGGGCGACTGGAAAACTCAAACACTGGTGAGGATTGGGTGCATAGGGGCTTGGCAAGCCCCATATGCGGGCTCTTGGCCCAGGCCCTGACAGGCCTTTCTTTGACATGGGGCTCATGCTGAGGGTCAGAGTGTGAATTTGTGCCCAAGCAGCACTCAAGTTTGGGCGTGGCATCAGGGACCAGGAAGGTTTCTCCCACCCTGAAGGTGTGACTCCATGCCAAGAGCAAGCTTTACAGCCACGGGGAAGGAGGAGTTCTGTGTTGTGCTTGCGATACCCAGCTGTGTGGAGAATTGATATAATGTCTAGGTTCAGATATCTGAACACCAAGGTTAGGAAGAGGTGACGGCATAAGACCATGGCGTGTCCGAAGTGCTGGGTGTGCGGCCAGCTGTCTCCTTGTCTGTCTGGACGTCTGGCTTCAGGCTGTGTCAGACAGAGCATGAGTGCCCAGAGCAGCCTATCCAGTTCGGGTACCGTCGAGGCCCAAGCAGGTTGATCCTCATCTGGGTTTTCTGGAGAGAGCCCCACAGGGAAACGTTTTTCTTCCCTTGGGCAGACCCTGGGCTGGGTTGTGGTTCTGGAGTTCCTAGTCCGGAGGGCTTGTTTGCCAGGAGTGTGAGGAAGGAAGTCTGAAAACACAAGCTAGCGTGAGGTTTGGGACCGATGGCACGGCAGGCCCACTCTGAGAGGCTGAATCGAGATCTCCTGCACTGAGGTCATTTCAACTCTGAGACGTGCCTCAGGCTAGATTTTTGTCCAGCATGCCTCTGCCTGAATGGTGTGGGGGCCTCATGAGGCCAGGAAGGTTTGCCTACGATGGGATTTGTGAACTACTCCAAACCTCAAGGTTTCCTTCTGCACGAAAGTCGAGTGCTATTGGATGGTTCCAGGAGGCCCCATACGGAAAGACTCGAGAGCAGATGTCTAAGCATGGATGCCTGGGAACGCCACCTCATATTCCCACTCTTTAGTCAGGACAAGGCAGGCTCAAGCTGCGGGCTCCTGGGTGAGCTACCCAGAGGGGAGAGTTGAAATGGACTCTCCTGAAGATGAGTCCTACTGTGGCTTGGTGGCCTGGGAGACCTTGGAATGTGGAGGTGGCTCAGGGACTCTGCAGGATTCTCCAACCTGAGGTGTTTGACACGGCTCCAACAAGGAAGCTTCCCATGTGGAGAC
This sequence comes from Mustela nivalis, assembly GCF_964662115.1. NCBI lineage: Eukaryota > Metazoa > Chordata > Mammalia > Carnivora > Mustelidae > Mustela > Mustela nivalis. The sequence continues at coordinate 312,689 of NW_028135896.1, read as the reverse complement.
GAGAGAAGTTCTGTTCAGTGCCTCAGGAAAGCCCCATATCCTGTTCTTCGAACCAAAGCCTCTGAGGAGTGACACATGGAAAACAAAGCAAGAGTTGAGATTAGGGCCTAAGGGCCTGTCGGGCTCAACCTTCTATCTCTGTTGACATCTGTGTGCAAGCCTTCATGGAGGTAGCAGCTCAGCTTGTGTCCGAAGGCCCCTGTGTGTGCAGGGAGGCTCCCGGTAATCGTATGTCCTCGGGGGCCATGAGGTTTCTCATATTCTGGAGGTGTGTGGCCAAAGGAATGGACAGAGTTTCCCAGGAGAGAGCAGGCATGGTCCTGTGGTATGGCTCCAGAGGACCCAGCCTAGAGGCTGTGTTTGCCAGGGCTGTGGGGACAGATGTCTGAAAAAGCAAACTTGGCTCAGGTAGGGGCCAAGGTAATGGCAGGCCTGATCTCCAGTCCGAGAGGGGAGATCCTCTGGATATCAAAGGAGGGCAAGTGGGAGGCAGTCGCTCAGGCTTTTGTCTCTGTGTGTTGCGTTCACAGTGGCCGTTCAGGGTAGGGGTTGCTTCAGGGGCCGAGGAAGAGCCTTCCTCTCGGGGGATTGTCCAAGCTCCCAAGTGTTTGGGTTCATTCTGTGGGAAGGGAAGAGTACTGTTTTCTGCCACAGGGGACCCCCCAGGAGAGGGACTCTAGAGCACAGCAGTGGGTTCCCTCAACTGGAATACACGCCATCTAGTTAGTCCTGCGTGCCTATGGGCATGGCAAGCCACATATGCGGGCTCTTGGTCCAATCACTGAGAGGCGTTACTTGAATAAGGTACTCACGCTGAGGGTCACAATGTGTGTTTGTGCCCAAGGCGGCCCTCACACATGGGCGTGGCCTCATGGGCCATGCCGTTTTCTCCTACACTGAAGGTTTGACTCACTGCCAGCAGCAAGGTTTCTTGCCATGGGGAAGGAGGGGTTCTGACTTGTGCATCAGGTTCCCCCCTGTGCAGGGATTGGAGATAAGGTCTAGGTTCTGATGACTGAAAACCCAGGTTGGGAATGGATGGTGGCCTAAGGCAGTGGCGGGTCCAATGTGCTGGGTGTGCAGCCAGCTGTGTCGGTGTCTGTTGGAAGGTCTGGGCTCAGGCTATTTGCGACAGAGCATCAGTGTTTAAGGTAGCCTATGCAATTGGGGTGTTGCCAAGGGCCAAGCAGTTTGATCCTCATTTGGGGTTTCTGGGAAGCACCATAGACAAAGTTTTTCTCCTGGGAGGCAGGCGGAGTGCTTCATTGTGGCCCCAGAATTCCCAGTAGGGAGGGTTTGCGGGCCAGGAGTGTGAGGACGGAAGTCTAGGAACACAAGCTAAAGTGAGGATTGGAGCCAAGGGCAGAGCAGGCCCACTAGGCAGAGGCTGAATCAAAATCTCCTGCATCTGAAGTCAGGCTGAGGATCAGACGTTGGCTGAGGCTGGAGTATGTGTCCATGTTGGCACCTTCATGAAGCGGGGGCCTCATGAGGCCAAGGAAGTTTTCCCACGCTGAGTTTGGAGGTTGCCCCAAACCACCAGGTTTCCTTCTGTGGGACATTCGAGTCCTGTTGCATGGCTCCAGGACATACCATACGGAAGGACTGGAGAGCACGGTTCGAAGGATGGATCCCTGTACAGCATGCCTCGCATTCCCATTGGCCATTAGCCACAAGATATGTTTGATCTGCTGCCTCTGGGGCACGCTAACCAGGGGGCTGAGTTGAAATGGCCTCTCCTGAGGTTGCGTCATAATGTGCGTTTGGGTCCATGGAAACCTTGGAATGTGCTGGTTGTTCAGTGGCCCTGCGGAACTCTCCTACCTGAAGGGTTTGATACATCCCCAGTAAGTAAGCTCCCCATGTGGAGACGAGAGAGGTTTGGTTTGGAGCCTCAGAAAAGCCCCGTGTGCTGGTCTACGAAAACAGACCTCTGAGGACGGACACATGGAAACCAAAGCTAAGGTTCAGATTAGGGCCTGGGGGCCTGTCCATTTCAACTTCTGTCTCTGGGGACACTGTCAGAGAGTCTATGTGGAGATAGTTGCTCCGCTGGTGTCAGAGAGCCCCTCTTAGTCCAGGGTGGCCTACACTATTGATGGCCTCAGGGGCCTTGGAGCTTTTCCCTAACCTGTAGGGTTGTGGTCAATGGATTGGGCACAATTTCCTTGGAGAGGGCAGGCACAATCTTTCGCTGTGGCTCCAGAGGCCCTAGCCTGGCGGTTGTGTGGGTCCAGGCTGAGGGCACAGAAGTCTGAAAACACAAACTCAGCTTATGAGTGGCGCCTAGGGTATGGCAGGCCGGATGTACAGCCCGAGAGGGAGCTCCTGGGCCTCTGAAACAAGGGCGAATGGGAGGCGTTCCTTCAGGCTTTTGTCTCTGGATGTTGTGTCCGAGATAGCCGTGGATTGGAGGGGTGGCCTCAGGGACTGTGGACGAGTATCCCTCTCTGGGGATTTGTCCCAGCTCCCAAGAGTTTGGGGTCATTTTGTGGGAAGGGTGGAAAAGTGTTGTCTGGCTCACGTGTCTCTCCAAGAAAGGGATTCCAGAGCAGAGCCCCAGGTACGGGCGGGGCGACTGGAAAACTCAAACACTGGTGAGGATTGGGTGCATAGGGGCTTGGCAAGCCCCATATGCGGGCTCTTGGCCCAGGCCCTGACAGGCCTTTCTTTGACATGGGGCTCATGCTGAGGGTCAGAGTGTGAATTTGTCCCAAGCAGCACTCAAGTTTGGGCGTGGCATCAGGGACCAGGAAGGTTTCTCCCACCCTGAAGGTGTGACTCCATGCCAAGAGCAAGCTTTACAGCCACGGGGAAGGAGGAGTTCTGTGTTGTGCTTGCGATACCCAGCTGTGTGGACAATTGATATAATGTCTAGGTTCAGATATCTGAAAACCAAGGTTAGGAAGAGGTGACGGCATAAGACCATGGCGTGTCCGAAGTGCTGGGTGTGCGGCCAGCTGTCTCCTTGTCTGTCTGGACTTCTGGCTTCAGGCTGTGTCAGACAGAGCATGAGTGCCCAGAGCAGCCTATCCAGTTCGGGTACCGTCGAGGCCCGTGCAGGTTGATCCTCATCTGGGTTTTCTGGAGAGAGCCCCACAGGGAAACGTTTTTCTTCCCTTGGGCAGACCCTGGACTGGGTTGTGGTTCTGGAGTTCCTAGTCCGGAGGGCTTGTTTGCCAGGAGTGTGAGGAAGGAAGTCTGAAAACACAAGCTAGCGTGAGGTTTGGGACCGATGGCACGGCAGGCCCACTCTGAGAGGCTGAATCGAGATCTCCTGCACTGAGGTCATGTCAACTCTGAGACGTGCCTCATGCTAGAGTTTTTGTCCAGCATGGCCTCTTCCTGAATGGTGTGGGGGCCTCATGAGGCCAGGAAGGTTTGCCTACGATGGGATTTGTGAACTACTCCAAACCTCAAGGTTTCCTTCTGCACGAAAGTCGAGTGCTATTGGATGGTTCCAGGAGGCCCCATACGGAAAGACTCGAGAGCAGGTGTCTAAGCATGGATGCCTGGGAACGCCACCTCATATTCCCACTCTTTAGTCAGGACAAGGCAGGCTCAAGCTGCGGGCTCCTGGGTGAGCTACCCAGAGGGGAGAGTTGAAATGGACTCTCCTGAAGATGAGTCCTACTGTGGCTTGGTGGCCTGGGAGACCTTGGAATGTGGAGGTGGCTCAGGGACTCTGCAGGATTCTCCAACCTGAGGTGTTTGACACGGCTCCAACAAGGAAGCTTCCCATGTGGAGACGAGAGAAGTTCTGTTCAGTGCCTCAGGAAAGCCCCATATCCTGTTCTTCGAACCAAAGCCTCTGAGGAGTGACACCTGGAAAACAAAGCAAGAGTTGAGATTAGGGCCTAAGGGCCTGTCCGGCTCAACCTTCTATCTCTGTTGACATCTGTGTGCATGCCTTCATGGAGGTAGCAGCTCAGCTTGTGTCCGAAGGCCCCTGTGTGTGCAGGGAGATTCCCGGTAATGGTATGTCCTCGGGGGCCTTGAGGTTTCTCATATTCTGGAGGTGTGTGTCCAAAGGAATGGACAGAGTTTCCCTGGAGAGAGCAGGCATGGTCCTGTGGTATGGCTCCAGAGGACCCAGCCTAGAGGCTGTGTTTGCCAGGGCTGTGGGGACAGATGTCTGAAAAAGCAAACTTGGCTCAGGTAGGGGCCAAGGTAATGGCAGGCCTGATCTCCAGTCCGAGAGGGGAGATCCTCTGGATATCAAAGGAGGGCAAGTGGGAGGCAGTCGCTCAGGCTTTTGTCTCTGGGTGTTGCGTTCACAGTGGCCGTTCAGGGTAGGGGTTGCTTCAGGGGCCGAGGAAGAGCCTTCCTCTCGGGGGATTGTCCAAGCTCCCAAGTGTTTGGGTTCATTCTGTGGGAAGGGAAGAGTACTGTTTTCTGCCACAGGGGACCCCCCAGGAGAGGGACTCTAGAGCACAGCAGTGGGTTCCCTCAACTGGAATACACGCCATCTAGTTAGTCCTGCGTGCCTATGGGCATGGCAAGCCACATATGCGGGCTCTTGGTCCAATCACTGAGAGGCGTTACTTGAATAAGGTACTCACGCTGAGGGTCACAATGTGTGTTTGTGCCCAAGGCGGCCCTCACACATGGGCGTGGCCTCATGGGCCATGCCGTTTTCTCCTACACTGGAGGTTTGACTCACTGCCAGCAGCAAGGTTTCTTGCCATGGGGAAGGAGGGGTTCTGACTTGTGCATCAGGTTCCCCCCTGTGCAGGGATTGGAGATAAGGTCTAGGTTCTGATGACTGAAAACCCAGGTTGGGAATGGATGGTGGCCTAAGGCAGTGGCGGGTCCAATGTGCTGGGTGTGCAGCCAGCTGTGTCGGTGTCTGTTGGAAGGTCTGGGCTCAGGCTATTTGCGACAGAGCATCAGTGTTTAAGGTAGCCTATGCAATTGGGGTGTTGCCGAGGGCCAAGCAGTTTGATCCTCATTTGGGGTTTCTGGGCAGCACCATAGACAAAGTTTTTCTCCTGGGAGGCAGGCGGAGTGCTTCATTGTGGCCCCAGAATTCCCAGTAGGGAGGGTTTGCGGGCCAGGAGTGTGAGGACGGAAGTCTAGGAACACAAGCTAAAGTGAGGATTGGAGCCAAGGGCAGAGCAGGCCCACTAGGCAGAGGCTGAATCAAAATCTCCTGCATCTGAAGTCAGGCTGAGGATCAGACGTTGGCTGAGGCTGGAGTATGTGTCCATGTTGGCACCTTCATGAAGCGGGGGCCTCATGAGGCCAAGGAAGTTTTCCCACGCTGAGTTTGGAGGTTGCCCCAAACCACCAGGTTTCCTTCTGTGGGACATTCGAGTCCTGTTGCATGGCTCCAGGACATACCATACGGAAGGACTGGAGAGCACGGTTCGAAGGATGGATCCCTGTACAGCATGCCTCGCATTCCCTTTGGCCATTAGCCACAAGATATGTTTGATCTGCTGCCTCTGGGGCACGCTAACCAGGGGGCTGAGTTGAAATGGCCTCTCCTGAGGATGCGTCATAATGTGCGTTTGGGTCCATGGAAACCTTGGAATGTGCTGGTTGTTCAGTGGCCCTGCGGAACTCTCCTACCTGAAGGGTTTGATACATCCCCAGTAAGTAAGCTCCCCATGTGGAGACGAGAGAGGTTTGGTTTGGAGCCTCAGAAAAGCCCCGTGTGCTGGTCTACGAAAACAGACCTCTGAGGACGGACACATGGAAACCAAAGCTAAGGTTCAGATTAGGGCCTGGGGGCCTGTCCATTTCAACCTTCTGTCTCTGGGGACACTCTCTGAGAGTCTAAGTGGAGATAGTTGCTCCGCTGGTGTCAGAGAGCCCCTCTTAGTCCAGGGTGGCCTACACTATTCATGGCCTCAGGGGCCTTGGAGCTTTTCCCTAACCTGTAGAATTGTGGTCAATGGATTGGGCACAATTTCCTTGGAGAGGGCAGGCACAATCTTTCGCTGTGGCTCCAGAGGCCCTAGCCTGGCGGTTGTGTGGGTCCAGGCTGAGGGCACAGAAGTCTGAAAACACAAACTCAGCTTATGAGTGGCGCCTAGGGTATGGCAGGCCGGATGTACAGCCCGAGAGGGAGCTCCTCGGCCTCTGAAACAAGGGCGAGTGGGAGGCGTTCTTTCAGGCTTTTGTCTCTGGATGTTGTGTCCGAGATAGCCGTGGATTGGAGGGGTGGCCTCAGGGACTGTGGACGAGTATCCCTCTCTGGGGATTTGTCCCAGCTCCCAAGAGTTTGGGGTCATTTTGTGGGAAGGGTGGAAAAGTGTTGTCTGGCTCACGTGTCTCTCCAAAAAAGGGATTCCAGAGCAGAGCCCCAGGTACGGGCGGGGCGACTGGAAAACTCAAACACTGGTGAGGATTGGGTGCATAGGGGCTTGGCAAGCCCCATATGCGGGCTCTTGGCCCAAGCCCTGACAGGCCTTTCTTTGACATGGGGCTCATGCTGAGGGTCAGAGTGTGAATTTGTTCCCAAGCAGCACTCAAGTTTGGGCGTGGCATCAGGGACCAGGAAGGTTTCTCCCACCCTGAAGGTGTGACTCCATGCCAAGAGCAAGCTTTACAGCCACGGGGAAGGAGGAGTTCTGTGTTGTGCTTGCGATACCCAGCTGTGTGGAGAATTGATATAATGTCTAGGTTCAGATATCTGAAAACCAAGGTTAGGAAGAGGTGACGGCATAAGACCATGGCGTGTCCGAAGTGCTGGGTGTGAGGCCAGCTGTCTCCTTGTCTGTCTGGACGTCTGGCTTCAGGCTGTGTCAGACAGAGCATGAGTGCCTAGAGCAGCCTATCCAGTTCGGGTACCGTCGAGGCCCGAGCAGGTTGATCCTCATCAGGGTTTTCTGGAGAGAGCCCCACAGGGAAACGTTTTTCTTCCCTTGGGCAGACCCTGGGCTGGGTTGTGGTTCTGGAGTTCCTAGTCCGGAGGGCTTGTTTGCCAGGAGTGTGAGGAAGGAAGTCTGAAAACACAAGCTAGCGTGAGGTTTGGGACCGATGGCACGGCAGGCCCACTCTGAGAGGCTGAATCGAGATCTCCTGCACTGAGGTCATTTCAACTCTGAGACGTGCCTCAGGCTAGAGTTTTTGTCCAGCATGGCCTCTTCCTGAATGGTGTGGGGGCCTCATGAGGCCAGGAAGGTTTGCCTACGATGGGATTTGTGAACTACTCCAAACCTCAAGGTTTCCTTCTGCACGTAAGTCGAGTGCTATTGGATGGTTCCAGGAGGCCCCATACGGAAAGACTCGAGAGCAGGTGTCTAAGCATGGATGCCTGGGAACGCCACCTCATATTCCCACTCTTTAGTCAGGACAAGGCAGGTTCAATCTGCGGGCTCCTGGGTGAGCTACCCAGAGGGGAGAGTTGAAATGGACTCTCCTGAAGATGAGTCCTACTGTGGCTTGGTGGCCTGGGAGACCTTGGAATGTGGAGGTGGCTCAGGGACTCTGCAGGATGCTCCAACCTGAGGTGTTTGACACGGCTCCAACAAGGAAGCTTCCCATGTGGAGACGAGAGAAGTTCTGTTCAGTGCCTCAGGAAAGCCCCATATCCTGTTCTTCGAACCAAAGCCTCTGAGGAGTGACACCTGGAAAACAAAGCAAGAGTTGAGATTAGGGCCTAAGGGCCTGTCCGGCTCAACCTTCTATCTCTGTTGACATCTGTGTGCATGCCTTCATGGAGGTAGCAGCTCAGCTTGTGTCCGAAGGCCCCTGTGTGTGCAGGGAGGCTCCCGGTAATGGTATGTCCTCGGGGGCCTTGAGGTTTCTCATATTCTGGAGGTGTGTGGCCAAAGGAATGGACAGAGTTTCCCTGGAGAGAGCAGGCATGGTCCTGTGGTATGGCTCCAGAGGACCCAGCCTAGAGGCTGTGTTTGCCAGGGCTGTGGGGACAGATGTCTGAAAAAGCAAACTTGGCTCAGGTAGGGGCCAAGGTAATGGCAGGCCTGATCTCCAGTCCGAGAGGGGAGATCCTCTGGATATCAAAGGAGGGCAAGTGGGAGGCAGTCGCTCAGGCTTTTGTCTCTGGGTGTTGCATTCACAGTGGCCGTTCAGGGTAGGGGTTGCTTCAGGGGCCGAGGAAGAGCCTTCCTCTCGGGGGATTGTCCAAGCTCCCAAGTGTTTGGGTTCATTCTGTGGGAAGGGAAGAGTACTGTTTTCTGCCACAGGGGACCCCCCAGGAGAGGGACTCTAGAGCACAGCAGTGGGTTCCCTCAACTGGAATACACACCATCTAGTTAGTCCTGCGTGCCTATGGGCATGGCAAGCCACATATGCGGGCTCTTGGTCCAATCACTGAGAGGCGTTACTTGAATAAGGTACTCACGCTGAGGGTCACAATGTGTGTTTGTGCCCAAGGCGGCCCTCACACATGGGCGTGGCCTCATGGGCCATGCCGTTTTCTCCTACACTGGAGGTTTGACTCACTGCCAGCAGCAAGGTTTCTTGCCATGGGGAAGGAGGGGTTCTGACTTGTGCATCAGGTTCCCCCCTGTGCAGGGATTGGAGATAAGGTCTAGGTTCTGATGACTGAAAACCCAGGTTGGGAATGGATGGTGGCCTAAGGCAGTGGCGGGTCCAATGTGCTGGGTGTGCAGCCAGCTGTGTCGGTGTCTGTTGGAAGGTCTGGGCTCAGGCTATTTGCGACAGAGCATCAGTGTTTAAGGTAGCCTATGCAATTGGGGTGTTGCCGAGGGCCAAGCAGTTTGATCCTCATTTGGGGTTTCTGGGCAGCACCATAGACAAAGTTTTTCTCCTGGGAGGCAGGCGGAGTGCTTCATTGTGGCCCCAGAATTCCCAGTAGGGAGGGTTTGCGGGCCAGGAGTGTGAGGACGGAAGTCTAGGAACACAAGCTAAAGTGAGGATTGGAGCCAAGGGCAGAGCAGGCCCACTAGGCAGAGGCTGAATCAAAATCTCCTGCATCTGAAGTCAGGCTGAGGATCAGACGTTGGCTGAGGCTGGAGTATGTGTCCATGTTGGCACCTTCATGAAGCGGGGGCCTCATGAGGCCAAGGAAGTTTTCCCACGCTGAGTTTGGAGGTTGCCCCAAACCACCAGGTTTCCTTCTGTGGGACATTCGAGTCCTGTTGCATGGCTCCAGGACATACCATATGGAAGGACTGGAGAGCACGGTTCGAAGGATGGATCCCTGTACAGCATGCCTCGCATTCCCATTGGCCATTAGCCACAAGATATGTTTGATCTGCTGCCTCTGGGGCACGCTAACCAGGGGGCTGAGTTGAAATGGCCTCTCCTGAGGATGCGTCATAATGTGCGTTTGGGTCCATGGAAACCTTGGAATGTGCTGGTTGTTCAGTGGCCCTGCGGAACTCTCCTACCTGAAGGGTTTGATACATCCCCAGTAAGTAAGCTCCCCATGTGGAGACGAGAGAGGTTTGGTTTGGAGCCTCAGAAAAGCCCCGTGTGCTGGTCTACGAAAACAGACCTCTGAGGACGGACACATGGAAACCAAAGCTAAGGTTCAGATTAGGGCCTGGGGGCCTGTCCATTTCAACCTTCTGTCTCTGGGGACACTCTCTGAGAGTCTAAGTGGAGATATTTGCTCCGCTGGTGTCAGAGAGCCCCTCTTAGTCCAGGGTGGCCTACACTATTCATGGCCTCAGGGGCCTTGGAGCTTTTCCCTAACCTGTAGAATTGTGGTCAATGGATTGGGCACAATTTCCTTGGAGAGGGCAGGCACAATCTTTCGCTGTGGCTCCAGAGGCCCTAGCCTGGCGGTTGTGTGGGTCCAGGCTGAGGGCACAGAAGTCTGAAAACACAAACTCAGCTTATGAGTGGCGCCTAGGGTATGGCAGGACGGATGTACAGCCCGAGAGGTAGCTCCTGGGCCTCTGAAACAATGGCGAGTGGGAGGCGTTCCTTCAGGCTTTTGTCTCTGGATGTTGTGTCCGAGATAGCCGTGGATTGGAGGGGTGGCCTCAGGGACTGTGGACGAGTATCCCTCTCTGGGGATTTGTCCCAGCTCCCAAGAGTTTGGGGTCATTTTGTGGGAAGGGTGGAAAAGTGTTGTCTGGCTCACGTGTCTCTCCAAGAAAGGGATTCCAGAGCAGAGTTCCAGGTACGGGCGGGGCGACTGGAAAACTCAAACACTGATGAGGATTGGGTGCATAGGGGCTTGGCAAGTCCCATATGCGGGCTCTTGGCCCAGGCCCTGACAGGCCTTTCTTTGACATGGGGCTCATGCTGAGGGTCAGAGTGTGAATTTGTGCCCAAGCAGCACTCAAGTTTGGGCGTGGCATCAGGGACCAGGAAGGTTTCTCCCACCCTGAAGGTGTGACTCTATGCCAAGAACAAGCTTTACAGCCACGGGGAAGGAGGAGTTCTGTGTTGTGCTTGCGATACCCAGCTGTGTGGAGAATTGATATAATGTCTAGGTTCAGATATCTGAACACCAAGGTTAGGAAGAGGTGACGGCATAAGACCATGGCGTGTCCGAAGTGCTGGGTGTGCGGCCAGCTGTCTCCTTGTCTGTCTGGACGTCTGGCTTCAGGCTGTGTCAGACAGAGCATGAATGCCCAGAGCAGCCTATCCAGTTCGGGTACCGTCGAGGCCCGAGCAGGTTGATCCTCATCTGGGTTTTCTGGAGAGAGCCCCACAGGGAAACGTTTTTCTTCCCTTGGGCAGACCCTGGGCTGGGTTGTGGTTCTGGAGTTCCTAGTCCGGAGGGCTTGTTTGCCAGGAGTGTGAGGAAGGAAGTCTGAAAACACAAGCTAGCGTGAGGTTTGGGACCGATGGCACGGCAGGCCCACTCTGAGAGGCTGAATCGAGATCTCCTGCACTGAGGTCATTTCAACTCTGAGACGTGCCTCAGGCTAGAGTTTTTGTCTAGCATGGCCTCTTCCTGAATGGTGTGGGGGCCTCATGAGGCCAGGAAGGTTTGCCTACGATGGGATTTGTGAACTACTCCAAACCTCAAGGTTTCCTTCTGCACGAAAGTCGAGTGCTATTGGATGGTTCCAGGAGGCCCCATACGGAAAGACTCGAGAGCAGGTGTCTAAGCATGGATGCCTGGGAACGCCACCTCATATTCCCACTCTTTAGTCAGGACAAGGCAGGCTCAATCTGCGGGCTCCTGGGTGAGCTACCCAGAGGGGAGAGTTGAAATGGACTCTCCTGAAGATGAGTCCTACTGTGGCTTGGTGGCCTGGGAGACCTTGGAATGTGGAGGTGGCTCAGGGATTCTGCAGGATTCTCCAACCTGAGGTGTTTGACACGGCTCCAACAAGGAATCTTCCCATGTGGAGACGAGAGAAGTTCTGTTCAGTGCCTCAGGAAAGCCCCATATCCTGTTCTTCGAACCAAAGCCTCTGAGGAGTGACACCTGGAAAACAAAGCAAGAGTTGAGATTAGGGCCTAAGGGCCTGTCCGGCTCAACCTTCTATCTCTGTTGACATCTGTGTGCATGCCTTCATGGAGGTAGCAGCTCCGCTTGTGTCCGAAGGCCCCTGTGTGTGCAGGGAGGCTCCCGGTAATGGTATGTCCTCGGGGGCCTTGAGGTTTCTCATATTCTGGAGGTGTGTGGCCAAAGGAATGGACAGAGTTTCCCTGGAGAGAGCAGGCATGGTCCTGTGGTATGGCTCCAGAGGACCCAGCCTAGAGGCTGTGTTTGCCAGGGCTGTGGGGACAGATGTCTGAAAAAGCAAACTTGGCTCAGGTAGGGGCCAAGGTAATGGCAGGCCTGATCTCCAGTCCGAGAGGGGAGATCCTCTGGATATCAAAGGAGGGCAACTGGGAGGCAGTCGCTCAGGCTTTTGTCTCTGGGTGTTGCGTTCACAGTGGCCGTTCAGGGTAGGGGTTGCTTCAGGGGCCGAGGAAGAGCCTTCCTCTCGGGGGATTGTCCAAGCTCCCAAGTGTTTGGGTTCATTCTGTGGGAAGGGAAGAGTACTGTTTTCTGCCACAGGGGACCCCCCAGGAGAGGGATTCTAGAGCACAGCAGTGGGTTCCCTCAACTGGAATACACACCATCTCTTTAGTCCTGCGTGCCTATGGGCATGGCAAGCCACATATGCGGGCTCTTGGTCCAATCACTGAGAGGCGTTACTTGAATAAGGTACTCACGCTGAGGGTCACAATGTGTGTTTGTGCCCAAGGCGGCCCTCACACATGGGCGTGGCCTCATGGGCCAAGCCGTTTTCTCCTACACTGAAGGTTTGACTCACTGCCAGCAGCAAGGTTTCTTGCCATGGGGAAGGAGGGGTTCTGACTTGTGCATCAGGTTCCCCCCTGTGCAGGGATTGGAGATAAGGTCTAGGTTCTGATGACTGAAAACCCAGGTTGGGAATGGATGGTGGCCTAAGGCAGTGGCGGGTCCAATGTGCTGGGTGTGCAGCCAGCTGTGTCGGTGTCTGTTGGAAGGTCTGGGCTCAGGCTATTTGCGACAGAGCATCAGTGTTTAAGGTAGCCTATGCAATTGGGGTGTTGCCGAGGGCCAAGCAGTTTGATCCTCATTTGGGGTTTCTGGGAAGCACCATAGACAAAGTTTTTCTCCTGGGAGGCAGGCGGAGTGCTTCATTGTGGCCCCAGAATTCCCAGTAGGGAGGGTTTGCGGGCCAGGAGTGTGAGGACGGAAGTCTAGGAACACAAGCTAAAGTGAGGATTGGAGCCAAGGGCAGAGCAGGCCCACTAGGCAGAGGCTGAATCAAAATCTCCTGCATCTGAAGTCAGGCTGAGGATCAGACGTTGGCTGAGGCTGGAGTATGTGTCCATGTTGGCACCTTCATGAAGCGGGGGCCTCATGAGGCCAAGGAAGTTTTCCCACGCTGAGTTTGGAGGTTGCCCCAAACCACCAGGTTTCCTTCTGTGGGACATTCGAGTCCTGTTGCATGGCTCCAGGACATACCATACGGAAGGACTGGAGAGCACGGTTCGAAGGATGGATCCCTGTACAGCATGCCTCGCATTCCCATTGGCCATTAGCCACAAGATATGTTTGATCTGCTGCCTCTGGGGCACGCTAACCAGGGGGCTGAGTTGAAATGGCCTCTCCTGAGGATGCGTCATAATGTGCGTTTGGGTCCATGGAAACCTTAGAATGTGCTGGTTGTTCAGTGGCCCTGCGGAACTCTCCTACCTGAAGGGTTTGATACATCCCCAGTAAGTAAGCTCCCCATGTGGAGACGAGAGAGGTTTGGTTTGGAGCCTCAGAAAAGCCCCGTGTGCTGGTCTACGAAAACAGACCTCTGAGGACGGACACATGGAAACCAAAGCTAAGGTTCAGATTAGGGCCTGGGGGCCTGTCCATTTCAACCTTCTGTCTCTGGGGACACTGTCTGAGAGTCTAAGTGGAGATAGTTGCTCCGCTGTTGTCAGAGAGCCCCTCTTAGTCCAGGGTGGCCTACACTATTGATGGCCTCAGGGGCCTTGGAGCTTTTCCCTAACCTGTAGGTTTGTGGTCAATGGATTGGGCACAATTTCCTTGGAGAGGGCAGGCACAATCTTTCGCAGTGGCTCCAGAGGCCCTAGCCTGGCGGTTGTGTGAGTCCAGGCTGAGGGCACAGAAGTCTGAAAACACAAACTCAGCTTATGAATGGCGCCTAGGGTATGGCAGGCCGGATGTACAGCCCGAGAGGTAGCTCCTGGGCCTCTGAAACAATGGCGAGTGGGAGGCGTTCCTTCAGGCTTTTGTCTCTGGATGTTGTGTCCGAGATAGCCGTGGATTGGAGGGGTGGCCTCAGGGACTGTGGACGAGTATCCCTCTCTGGGGATTTGTCCCAGCTCCCAAGAGTTTGGGGTCATTTTGTGGGAAGGGTGGAAAAGTGTTGTCTGGCTCACGTGTCTCTCCAAGAAAGGGATTCCAGAGCAGAGTTCCAGGTACGGGCGGGGCGACTGGAAAACTCAAACACTGATGAGGATTGGGTGCATAGGGGCTTGGCAAGTCCCATATGCGAGCTCTTGGCCCAGGCCCTGACAGGCCTTTCTTTGACATGGGGCTCATGCTGAGGGTCAGAGTGTGAATTTGTGCCCAAGCAGCACTCAAGTTTGGGCGTGGCATCAGGGACCAGGAAGGTTTCTCCCACCCTGAAGGTGTGACTCCATGCCAAGAACAAGCTTTACAGCCACGGGGAAGGAGGAGTTCTGTGTTGTGCTTGCGATACCCAGCTGTGTGGAGAATTGATATAATGTCTAGGTTCAGATATCTGAACACCAAGGTTAGGAAGAGGTGACGGCATAAGACCATGGCGTGTCCGAAGTGCTGGGTGTGCGGCCAGCTGTCTCCTTGTCTGTCTGGACGTCTGGCTTCAGGCTGTGTCAGACAGAGCATGAGTGCCCAGAGCAGCCTATCCAGTTCGGGTACCGTCGAGGCCCGAGCAGGTTGATCCTCATCTGGGTTTTCGGGAGAGAGCCCACAGGGAAACGTTTTTCTTCCCTTGGGCAGACCCTGGGCTGGGTTGTGGTTCTGGAGTTCCTAGTCCGGAGGGCTTGTTTGCCAGGAGTGTGAGGAAGGAAGTCTGAAAACACAAGCTAGCGTGAGGTTTGGGACCGATGGCACGGCAGGCCCACTCTGAGAGGCTGAATCGAGATCTCCTGCACTGAGGTCATTTCAACTCTGAGACGTGCCTCAGGCTAGAGTTTTTGTCCAGCATGGCCTCTTCCAGAATGGTGTGGGGGCCTCATGAGGCCAGGAAGGTTTGCCTACGATGGGATTTGTGAACTACTCCAAACCTCAAGGTTTCCTTCTGCACGAAAGTCGAGTGCTATTGGATGGTTCCAGGAGGCCCCATACGGAAAGACTCGAGAGCAGGTGTCTAAGCATGGATGCCTGGGAACGCCACCTCATATTCCCACTCTTTAGTCAGGACAAGGCAGGCTCAATCTGCGGGCTCCTGGGTGAGCTACCCAGAGGGGAGAGTTGAAATGGACTCTCCTGAAGATGAGTCCTACTGTGGCTTGGTGGCCTGGGAGACCTTGGAATGTGGAGGTGGCTCAGGGACTCTGCAGGATTCTCCAACCTGAGGTGTTTGACACGGCTCCAACAAGGAAGCTTCCCATGTGGAGACGAGAGAAGTTCTGTTCAGTGCCTCAGGAAAGCCCCATATCCTGTTCTTCGAACCAAAGCCTCTGAGGAGTGACACCTGGAAAACAAAGCAAGAGTTGAGATTAGGGCCTAAGGGCCTGTCGGGCTCAACCTTCTATCTCTGTTGACATCTGTGTGCATGCCTTCAGGGAGGTAGCAGCTCAGCTTGTGTCCGAAGGCCCCTGTGTGTGCAGGGAGGCTCCCGGTAATGGTATGTCCTCGGGGGCCTTGAGGTTTCTCATATTCTTGAGGTGTGTGGCCAAAGGAATGGACAGAGATTCCCAGGAGAGAGCAGGCATGGTCCTGTGGTATGGCTCCAGAGGACCCAGCCTAGAGGCTGTGTTTGCCAGGGCTGTGGGGACAGATGTCTGAAAAAGCAAACTTGGCTCAGGTAGGGGCCAAGGTAATGGCAGGCCTGATCTCCAGTCCGAGAGGGGAGATCCTCTGGATATCAAAGGAGGGCAACTGGGAGGCAGTCGCTCAGGCTTTTGTCTCTGGGTGTTGCGTTCACAGTGGCCGTTCAGGGTAGGGGTTGCTTCAGGGGCCGAGGAAGAGCCTTCCTCTCGGGGGATTGTCCAAGCTCCCAAGTGTTTGGGTTCATTCTGTGGGAAGGGAAGAGTACTGTTTTCTGCCACAGGGGACCCCCCAGGAGAGGGACTCTAGAGCACAGCAGTGGGTTCCCTCAACTGGAATACACACCATCTAGTTAGTCCTGCGTGCCTATGGGCATGGCAAGCCACATATGCGGGCTCTTGGTCCAATCACTGAGAGGCGTTACTTGAATAAGGTACTCACGCTGAGGGTCACAATGTGTGTTTGTGCCCAAGGCGGCCCTCACACATGGGCGTGGCCTCATGGGCCATGCCGTTTTCTCCTACACTGAAGGTTTGACTCACTGCCAGCAGCAAGGTTTCTTGCCATGGGGAAGGAGGGGTTCTGACTTGTGCATCAGGTTCCCCCCTGTGCAGGGATTGGAGATAAGGTCTAGGTTCTGATGACTGAAAACCCATGTTGGGAATGGATGGTGGCCTAAGGCAGTGGCGGGTCCAATGTGCTGGGTGTGCAGCCAGCTGTGTCGGTGTCTGTTGGAAGGTCTGGGCTCAGGCTATTTGCGACAGAGCATCAGTGTTTAAGGTAGCCTATGCAATTGGGGTGTTGCCGAGGGCCAAGCAGTTTGATCCTCATTTGGGGTTTCTGGGCAGCACCATAGACAAAGTTTTTCTCCTGGGAGGCAGGCGGAGTGCTTCATTGTGGCCCCAGAATTCCCAGTAGGGAGGGTTTGCGGGCCAGGAGTGTGAGGACGGAAGTCTAGGAACACAAGCTAAAGTGAGGATTGGAGCCAAGGGCAGAGCAGGCCCACTAGGCAGAGGCTGAATCAAAATCTCCTGCATCTGAAGTCAGGCTGAGGATCAGACGTTGGCTGAGGCTGGAGTATGTGTCCATGTTGGCACCTTCATGAAGCGGGGGCCTCATGAGGCCAAGGAAGTTTTCCCACGCTGAGTTTGGAGGTTGCCCCAAACCACCAGGTTTCCTTCTGTGGGACATTCGAGTCCTGTTGCATGGCTCCAGGACATACCATATGGAAGGACTGGAGAGCACGGTTCGAAGGATGGATCCCTGTACAGCATGCCTCGCATTCCCATTGGCCATTAGCCACAAGATATGTTTGATCTGCTGCCTCTGGGGCACGCTAACCAGGGGGCTGAGTTGAAATGGCCTCTCCTGAGGATGCGTCATAATGTGCGTTTGGGTCCATGGAAACCTTGGAATGTGCTGGTTGTTCAGTGGCCCTGCGGAACTCTCCTACCTGAAGGGTTTGATACATCCCCAGTAAGTAAGCTCCCCATGTGGAGACGAGAGAGGTTTGGTTTGGAGCCTCAGAAAAGCCCCGTGTGCTGGTCTACGAAAACAGACCTCTGAGGACGGACACATGGAAACCAAAGCTAAGGTTCAGATTAGGGCCTGGGGGCCTGTCCATTTCAACCTTCTGTCTCTGGGGACACTGTCTGAGAGTCTAAGTGGAGATAGTTGCTCCGCTGTTGTCAGAGAGCCCCTCTTAGTCCAGGGTGGCCTACACTATTGATGGCCTCAGGGGCCTTGGAACTTTTCCCTAACCTGTAGGTTTGTGGTCAATGGATTGGGCACAATTTCCTTGGAGAGGGCAGGCACAATCTTTCGCTGTGGCTCCAGAGGCCCTAGCCTGGCGGTTGTGTGGGTCCAGGCTGAGGGCACAGAAGTCTGAAAACACAAACTCAGCTTATGAGTGGCGCCTAGGGTATGGCAGGCCGGATGTACAGCCCGAGAGGGAGCTCCTCGGCCTCTGAAACAAGGGCGAGTGGGAGGCGTTCCTTCAGGCTTTTGTCTCTGGATGTTGTGTCCGAGATAGCCGTGGATTGGAGGGGTGGCCTCAGGGACTGTGGATGAGTATCCCTCTCTGGGGATTTGTCCCAGCTCCCAAGAGTTTGGGGTCATTTTGTGGGAAGGGTGGAAAAGTGTTGTCTGGCTCACGTGTCTCTCCAAGAAAGGGATTCCAGAGCAGAGCCCCAGGTACGGGCGGGGCGACTGGAAAACTCAAACACTGGTGAGGATTGGGTGCATAGGGGCTTGGCAAGCCCCATATGCGGGCTCTTGGCCCAGGCCCTGACGGACCTTTCTTTGACATGGGGCTCATGCTGAGGGTCAGAGTGTGAATTTGTGCCCAAGCAGCACTCAAGTTTGGGCGTGGCATCAGGAACCAGGAAGGTTTCTCCCACCCTGAAGGTGTGACTCCATGCCAAGAGCAAGCTTTACAGCCACGAGGAAGGAGGAGTTCTGTGTTGTGCTTGCGATACCCAGCTGTGTGGAGAATTGATATAATGTCTAGGTTCAGATATCTGAAAACCAAGGTTAGGAAGAGGTGACGGCATAAGACCATGGCGTGTCCGAAGTGCTGGGTGTGCGGCCAGCTGTCTCCTTGTCTGTCTGGACGTCTGGCTTCAGGCTGTGTCAGACAGAGCATGAGTGCCCAGAGCAGCCTATCCAGTTCGAGTACCGTCGAGGCCCGAGCAGGTTGATCCTCATCTGGGTTTTCTGGAGAGAGCCCCACAGGGAAACGTTTTTCTTCCCTTGGGCAGACCCTGGGCTGGGTTGTGGTTCTGGAGTTCCTAGTCCGGAGGGCTTGTTTGCCAGGAGTGTGAGGAAGGAAGTCTGAAAACACAAGCTAGCGTGAGGTTTGGGACCGATGGCACGGCAGGCCCACTCTGAGAGGCTGAATCGAGATCTCCTGCACTGAGGTCATTTCAACTCTGAGACGTGCCTCAGGCTAGAGTTTTTGTCCAGCATGGCCTCTTCCTGAATGGTGTGGGGGCCTCATGAGGCCAGGAAGGTTTGCCTACGATGGGATTTGTGAACTACTCCAAACCTCAAGGTTTCCTTCTGCACGAAAGTCGAGTGCTATTGGATGGTTCCAGGAGGCCCCATACGGAAAGACTCGAGAGCAGGTGTCTAAGCATGGATGCCTGGGAACGCCACGTCATATTCCCACTCTTTAGTCAGGACAAGGCAGGCTCAATCTGCGGGCTCCTGGGTGAGCTACCCAGAGGGGAGAGTTGAAATGGACTCTCCTGAAGATGAGTCCTACTGTGTCTTGGTGGCCTGGGAGACCTTGGAATGTGGAGGTGGCTCAGGGACTCTGCAGGATTCTCCAACCTGAGGTGTTTGACACGGCTCCAACAAGGAAGCTTCCCATGTGGAGACGAGAGAAGTTCTGTTCAGTGCCTCAGGAAAGCCCCATATCCTGTTCTTCGAACCAAAGCCTCTGAGGAGTGACACCTGGAAAACAAAGCAAGAGTTGAGATTAGGGCCTAAGGGCCTGTCGGGCTCAACCTTCTATCTCTGTTGACATCTGTGTGCATGCCTTCAGGGAGGTAGCAGCTCAGCTTGTGTCCGAAGGCCCCTGTGTGTGCAGGGAGGCTCCCGGTAATGGTATGTCGTCGGGGGCCTTGAGGTTTCTCATATTCTGGTGTGTGGCCAAAGGAATGGACAGAGTTTCCCAGGAGAGAGCAGGCATGGTCCTGTGGTATGGCTCCAGAGGACCCAGCCTAGAGGCTGTGTTTGCCAGGGCTGTGGGGACAGATGTCTGAAAAAGCAAACTTGGCTCAGGTAGGGGCCAAGGTAATGGCAGGCCTGATCTCCAGTCCGAGAGGGGAGATCCTCTGGATATCAAAGGAGGGCAAGTGGGAGGCAGTCGCTCAGGCTTTTGTCTCTGGGTGTTGCGTTCACAGTGGCCGTTCAGGGTAGGGGTTGCTTCAGGGGCCGAGGAAGAGCCTTCCTCTCGGGGGATTGTCCAAGCTCCCAAGTGTTTGGGTTCATTCTGTGGGAAGGGAAGAGTACTGTTTTCTGCCACAGGGGACCCCCCAGGAGAGGGATTCTAGAGCACAGCAGTGGGTTCCCTCAACTGGAATACACACCATCTAGTTAGTCCTGCGTGCCTATGGGCATGGCAAGCCACATATGCGGGCTCTTGGTCCAATCACTGAGAGGCGTTACATGAATAAGGTACTCACGCTGAGGGTCACAATGTGTGTTTGTGCCCAAGGCGGCCCTCACACATGGGCGTGGCCTCATGGGCCATGCCGTTTTCTCCTACACTGAAGGTTTGACTCACTGCCAGCAGCAAGGTTTCTTGCCATGGGGAAGGAGGGGTTCTGACTTGTGCATCAGGTTCCCCCCTGTGCAGGGATTGGAGATAAGGTCTAGGTTCTGATGACTGAAAACCCAGGTTGGGAATGGATGTTGGCCTAAGGCAGTGGCGGGTCCATGTGCTGGGTGTGCAGCCAGCTGTGTCGGTGTCTGTTGGAAGGTCTGGGCTCAGGCTATTTGCGACAGAGCATCAGTGTTTAAGGTAGCCTATGCAATTGGGGTGTTGCCGAGGGCCAAGCAGTTTGATCCTCATTTGGGGTTTCTGGGAAGCACCATAGACAAAGTTTTTCTCCTGGGAGGCAGGCGGAGTGCTTCATTGTGGCCCCAGAATTCCCAGTAGGGAGGGTTTGTGGGCCAGGAGTGTGAGGACGGAAGTCTAGGAACACAAGCTAAAGTGAGGATTGGAGCCAAGGGCAGAGCAGGCCCACTAGGCAGAGGCTGAATCAAAATCTCCTGCATCTGAAGTCAGGCTGAGGATCAGAGGTTGGCTGAGGCTGGAGTATGTGTCCATGATGGCACCTTCATGAAGCGGGGGCCTCATGAGGCCAAGGAAGTTTTCCCACGCTGAGTTTGGAGGTTGCCCCAAACCACCAGGTTTCCTTCTGTGGGACATTCGAGTCCTGTTGCATGGCTCCAGGACATACCATACGGAAGGACTGGAGAGCACGGTTCGAAGGATGGATCCCTGTACAGCATGCCTCGTATTCCCATTGGCCATTAGCCACAAGATATGTTTGATCTGCTGCCTCTGGGGCACGCTAACCAGGGGGCTGAGTTGAAATGGCCTCTCCTGAGGATGCGTCATAATGTGCGTTTGGGTCCATGGAAACCTTGGAATGTGCTGGTTGTTCAGTGGCCCTGCGGAACTCTCCTACCTGAAGGGTTTGATACATCCCCAGTAAGTAAGCTCCCCATGTGGAGGCGAGAGAGGTTTGGTTTGGAGCCTCAGAAAAGCCCCGTGTGCTGGTCTACGAAAACAGACCTCTGAGGACGGACACATGGAAACCAAAGCTAAGGTTCAGATTAGGGCCTGGGGGCCTGTCCATTTCAACCTTCTGTCTCTGGGGACACTCTCTAAGAGTCTAAGTGGAGATAGTTGCTCCGCTGGTGTCAGAGAGCCCCTCTTAGTCCAGGGTGGCCTACACTATTGATGGCCTCAGGGGCTTGGTGCTTTTCCCTAACCTGTAGGGTTGAGGTCAATGGATTGGGCACAATTTCCTTGGAGAGGGCAGGCACAATCTTTCGCAGTGGCTCCAGAGGCCCTAGCCTGGCGGTTGTGTGAGTCCAGGCTGAGGGCACAGAAGTCTGAAAACACAAACTCAGCTTATGAATGGCGCCTAGGGTATGGCAGGCCGGATGTACAGCCCGAGAGGTAGCTCCTGGGCCTCTGAAACAATGGCGAGTGGGAGGCGTTCCTTCAGGCTTTTGTCTCTGGATGTTGTGTCCGAGATAGCCGTGGATTGGAGGGGTGGCCTCAGGGACTGTGGACGAGTATCCCTCTCTGGGGATTTGTCCCAGCTCCCAAGAGTTTGGGGTCATTTTGTGGGAAGGGTGGAAAAGTGTTGTCTGGCTCACGTGTCTCTCCAAGAAAGGGATTCCAGAGCAGAGTTCCAGGTACGGGCGGGGCGACTGGAAAACTCAAACACTGATGAGGATTGGGTGCATAGGGGCTTGGCAAGTCCCATATGCGGGCTCTTGGCCCAGGCCCTGACAGGCCTTTCTTTGACATGGGGCTCATGCTGAGGGTCAGAGTGTGAATTTGTGCCCAAGCAGCACTCAAGTTTGGGCGTGGCATCAGGGACCAGGAAGGTTTCTCCCACCCTGAAGGTGTGACTCCATGCCAAGAACAAGCTTTACAGCCACGGGGAAGGAGGAGTTCTGTGTTGTGCTTGCGATACCCAGCTGTGTGGAGAATTGATATAATGTCTAGGTTCAGATATCTGAACACCAAGGTTAGGAAGAGGTGACGGCATAAGACCATGGCGTGTCCGAAGTGCTGGGTGTGCGGCCAGCTGTATCCTTGTCTGTCTGGACGTCTGGCTTCAGGCTGTGTCAGACAGAGCATGAGTGCCCAGAGCAGCCTATCCAGTTCGGGTACCGTCGAGGCCCGAGCAGGTTGATCCT
The DNA here is from genome assembly GCF_964662115.1 of Mustela nivalis. NCBI lineage: Eukaryota > Metazoa > Chordata > Mammalia > Carnivora > Mustelidae > Mustela > Mustela nivalis. The sequence goes on along the minus strand of NW_028135896.1, from coordinate 290,863 downwards.
CATCTGGGTTTTCTGGAGAGAGCCCCACAGGGAAACGTTTTTCTTCCCTTGGGCAGACCCTGGGCTGGGTTGTGGTTCTGGAGTTCCTAGTCCGGAGGGCTTGTTTGCCAGGAGTGTGAGGAAGGAAGTCTGAAAACACAAGCTAGCGTGAGGTTTGGGACCGATGGCACGGCAGGCCCACTCTGAGAGGCTGAATCGAGATCTCCTGCACTGAGGTCATTTCAACTCTGAGACGTGCCTCAGGCTAGAGTTTTTGTCCAGCATGGCCTCTTCCTGAATGATGTGGGGGCCTCATGAGGCCAGGAAGTTTTGCCTACGATGGGATTTGTGAACTACTCCAAACCTCAAGGTTTCCTTCTGCACGAAAGTCGAGTGCTATTGGATGGTTCCAGGAGGCCCCATACGGAAAGACTCGAGAGCAGGTGTCTAAGCATGGATGCCTGGGAACGCCACCTCATATTCCCACTCTTTAGTCAGGACAAGGCAGGCTCAATCTGCGGGCTCCTGGGTGAGCTACCCAGAGGGGAGAGTTGAAATGGACTCTCCTGAAGATGAGTCCTACTGTGGCTTGGTGGCCTGGGAGACCTTGGAATGTGGAGGTGGCTCAGGGACTCTGCAGGATTCTCCAACCTGAGGTGTTTGACACGGCTCCAACAAGGAAGCTTCCCATGTGGAGACGAGAGAAGTTCTGTTCAGTGCCTCAGGAAAGCCCCATATCCTGTTCTTCGAACCAAAGCCTCTGAGGAGTGACACCTGGAAAACAAAGCAAGAGTTGAGATTAGGGCCTAAGGCCCTGTCGGGCTCAACCTTCTATCTCTGTTGACATCTGTGTGCATGCCTTCAGGGAGGTAGCAGCTCAGCTTGTGTCCGAAGGCCCCTGTGTGTGCAGGGAGGCTCCCGGTAATGGTATGTCGTCGGGGGCCTTGAGGTTTCTCATATTCTGGAGGTGTGTGGCCAAAGGAATGGACAGAGTTTCCCAGGAGAGAGCAGGCATGGTCCTGTGGTATGGCTCCAGAGGACCCAGCCTAGAGACTGTGTTTGCCAGGGCTGTGGGGACAGATGTCTGAAAAAGCAAACTTGGCTCAGGTAGGGGCCAAGGTAATGGCAGGCCTGATCTCCAGTCCGAGAGGGGAGATCCTCTGGATATCAAAGGAGGGCAAGTGGGAGGCAGTCGCTCAGGCTTTTGTCTCTGGGTGTTGCGTTCACAGTGGCCGTTCAGGGTAGGGGTTGCTTCAGGGGCCGAGGTAGAGCCTTCCTCTCGGGGGATTGTCCAAGCTCCCAAGTGTTTGGGTTCATTCTGTGGGAAGGGAAGAGTACTGTTTTCTGCCACAGGGGACCCCCCAGGAGAGGGACTCTAGAGCACAGCAGTGGGTTCCCTCAACTGGAATACACACCATCTAGTTAGTCCTGCGTGCCTATGGGCATGGCAAGCCACATATGCGGGCTCTTGGTCCAATCACTGAGAGGCGTTACTTGAATAAGGTACTCACGCTGAGGGTCACAATGTGTGTTTGTGCCCAAGGCGGCCCTCACACATGGGCGTGGCCTCATGGGCCATGCCGTTTTCTCCTACACTGAAGGTTTGACTCACTGCCAGCAGCAAGGTTTCTTGCCATGGGGAAGGAGGGGTTCTGACTTGTGCATCAGGTTCCCCCCTGTGCAGGGATTGGAGATAAGGTCTAGGTTCTGATGACTGATAACCCAGGTTGGGAATGGATGTTGGCCTAAGGCAGTGGCGGGTCCAATGTGCTGGGTGTGCAGCCAGCTGTGTCTGTGTCTGTTGGAAGGTCTGGGCTCAGGCTATTTGCGACAGAGCATCAGTGTTTAAGGTAGCCTATGCAATTGGGGTGTTGCCGAGGGCCAAGCAGTTTGATCTTCATTTGGGGTTTCTGGGCAGCACCATAGACAAAGTTTTTCTCCTGGGAGGCAGGCGGAGTGCTTCATTGTGGCCCCAGAATTCCCAGTAGGGAGGGTTTGTGGGCCAGGAGTGTGAGGACGGAAATCTAGGATCACAAGCCAAAGTGAGGATTGGAGCCAAGGGCAGAGCAGGCCCACTAGGCAGAGGCTGAATCAAAATCTCCTGCATCTGAAGTCAGGCTGAGGATCAGACGTTGGCTGAGGCTGGAGTATGTGTCCATGATGGCACCTTCATGAAGCGGGGGCCTCATGAGGCCAAGGAAGTTTTCCCACGCTGAGTTTGGAGGTTGCCCCAAACCACCAGGTTTCCTTCTGTGGGACATTCGAGTCCTGTTGCATGGCTCCAGGACATACCATACGGAAGGACTGGAGAGCACGGTTCGAAGGATGGATCCCTGTACAGCATGCCTCGCATTCCCATTGGCCATTAGCCACAAGATATGTTTGATCTGCTGCCTCTGGGGCACGCTAACCAGGGGGCTGAGTTGAAATGGCCTCTCCTGAGGATGCGTCATAATGTGCGTTTGGGTCCATGGAAACCTTGGAATGTGCTGGTTATTCAGTGGCCCTGCGGAACTCTCCTACCTGAAGGGTTTGATACATCCCCAGTAAGTAAGCTCCCCATGTGGAGGCGAGAGAGGTTTGGTTTGGAGCCTCAGAAAAGCCCCGTGTGCTGGTCTACGAAAACAGACCTCTGAGGACGGACACATGGAAACCAAAGCTAAGGTTCAGATTAGGGCCTGGGGGCCTGTCCATTTCAACCTTCTGTCTCTGGGGACACTGTCTGAGAGTCTAAGTGGAGATAGTTGCTCCGCTGGTGTCAGAGAGCCCCTCTTAGTCCAGGGTGGCCTACACTATTGATGGCCTCAGGGGCTTGGAGCTTTTCCCTAACCTGTAGGGTTGTGGTCAATGGATTGGGCACAATTTCCTTGGAGAGGGCAGGCACAATCTTTCGCTGTGGCTCCAGAGGCCCTAGCCTGGAGGTTGTGTGGGTCCCGGCTGAGGGCACAGAAGTCAGAAAACACAAACTCAGCTTATGAGTTGCACCTAGGGTATGGCAGGCCGGATGTACAGCCCGAGAGGGAGCTCCTGGGCCTCTGAAACAAGGGCGAGTGGGAGGCGTTCCTTCAGGCTTTTGTCTCTGGATGTTGTGTCCGAGATAGCCGTGGATTGGAGGGGTGGCCTCAGGGACTGTGGACGAGTATCCCTCTCTGGGGATTTGTCCCAGCTCCCAAGAGTTTGGGGTCATTTTGTGGGAAGGGTGGAAAAGTGTTGTCTGGCTCACGTGTCTCTCCAAGATAGGGATTCCAGAGCAGAGCCCCAGGTACGGGCGGGGCGACTGGAAAACTCAAACACTGGTGAGGATTGGGTGCATAGGGGCTTGGCAAGCCCCATATGCGGGCTCTTGGCCCAGGCCCTGACAGGCCTTTCTTTGACATGGGGCTCATGCTGAGGGTCAGAGTGTGAATTTGTGCCCAAGCAGCACTCAAGTTTGGGCGTGGCATCAGGGACCAGGAAGGTTTCTCCCACCCTGAAGGTGTGACTCCATGCCAAGAGCAAGCTTTACAGCCACGGGGAAGGAGGAGTTCTGTGTTGTGCTTGCGATACCCAGCTGTGTGGAGAATTGATATAATGTCTAGGTTCAGATATCTGAAAACCAAGGTTAGGAAGAGGTGACGGCATAAGACCATGGCGTGTCCGAAGTGCTGGGTGTGCGGCCAGCTGTCTCCTTCTCTGTCTGGACGTCTGGCTTCAGGCTGTGTCAGACAGAGCATGAGTGCCCAGAGCAGCCTATCCAGTTCGGGTACCGTCGAGGCCCGAGCAGGTTGATCCTCATCTGGGTTTTCTGGAGAGAGCCCCACAGGGAAACGTTTTTCTTGCCTTGGGCAGACCCTGGGCTGGGTTGTGGTTCTGGAGTTCCTAGTCCGGAGGGCTTGTTTGCCAGGAGTGTGAGGAAGGAAGTCTGAAAACACAAGCTAGCGTGAGGTTTGGGACCGATGGCACGGCAGGCCCACTCTGAGAGGCTGAATCGAGATCTCTTGCACTGAGGTCATTTCAACTCTGAGACGTGCCTCATGCTAGAGTTTTTGTCCAGCATGGCCTCTTCCTGAATGGTGTGGGGGCCTCATGAGGCCAGGAAGGTTTGCCTACGATGGGATTTGTGAACTACTCCAAACCTCAAGGTTTCCTTCTGCACGAAAGTCGAGTGCTATTGGATGGTTCCAGGAGGCCCCATACGGAAAGACTCGAGAGCAGGTGTCTAAGCATGGATGCCTGGGAAAGCCACCTCATATTCCCACTCTTTAGTCAGGACAAGGCAGGCTCAATCTGCGGGCTCCTGGGTGAGCTACCCAGAGTGGAGAGTTGAAATGGACTCTCCTGAAGATGAGTCCTACTGTGGCTTGGTGGCCTGGGAGACCTTGGAATGTGGAGGTGGCTCAGGGACTCTGCAGGATTCTCCAACCTGAGGTGTTTGACACGGCTCCAACAAGGAAGCTTCCCATGTGGAGACGAGAGAAGTTCTGTTCAGTGCCTCAGGAAAGCCCCATATCCTGTTCTTCAAACCAAAGCCTCTGAGGAGTGACACCTGGAAAACAAAGCAAGAGTTGAGATTAGGGCCTGAGTGCCTGTCGGGCTCAACCTTCTATCTCTGTTGACATCTGTGTGCATGCCTTCATGGAGGTAGCAGCTCAGCTTGTGTCCGAAGGCCCCTGTGTGTGCAGGGAGGCTCCCGGTAATGGTATGTCCTCGGGGGCCTTGAGGTTTCTCATATTCTGGAGGAGTGTGGGCAAAGGAATGGACAGAGTTTCCCAGGAGAGAGCAGGCATGGTCCTGTGGTATGGCTCCAGAGGACCCAGCCTAGAGGCTGTGTTTGCCAGGGCTGTGGGGACAGATGTCTGAAAAAGCAAACTTGGCTCAGGTAGGGGCCAAGGTAATGGCAGGCCTGATCTCCAGTCCGAGAGGGGAGATCCTCTGGATATCAAAGGAGGGCAAGTGGGAGGCAGTCGCTCAGGCTTTTGTCTCTGGGTGTTGCGTTCACAGTGGCCGTTCAGGGTAGGGGTTGCTTCAGGGGCCGAGGAAGAGCCTTCCTCTCGGGGGATTGTCCAAGCTCCCAAGTGTTTGGGTTCATTCTGTGGGAAGGGAAGAGTACTGTTTTCTGCCACAGGGGACCCCCCAGGAGAGGGACTCTAGAGCACAGCAGTGGGTTCCCTCAACTGGAATACACACCATCTAGTTAGTCCTGCGTGCCTATGGGCATGGCAAGCCACATATGCGGGCTCTTGGTCCAATCACTGAGAGGCGTTACTTGAATAAGGTACTCACGCTGAGGGTCACAATGTGTGTTTGTGCCCAAGGCGGCCCTCACACATGGGCGTGGCCTCATGGGCCATGCCGTTTTCTCCTACACTGAAGGTTTGACTCACTGCCAGCAGCAAGGTTTCTTGCCATGGGGAAGGAGGGGTTCTGACTTGTGCATCAGGTTCCCCCCTGTGCAGGGATTGGAGATAAGGTCTAGGTTCTGATGACTGAAAAGCCAGGTTGGGAATGGATGGTGGCCTAAGGCAGTGGCGGGTCCAATGTGCTAGGTGTGCAGCCAGCTGTGTCGGTGTCTGTTGGAAGGTCTGGGCTCAGGCTATTTGCGACAGAGCATCAGTGTTTAAGGTAGCCTATGCAATTGGGGTGTTGCCGAGGGCCAAGCAGTTTGATCCTCATTTGGGGTTTCTGGGCAGCACCATAGACAAAGTTTTTCTCCTGGGAGGCAGGCAGAGTGCTTCATTGTGGCCCCAGAATTCCCAGTAGGGAGGGTTTGTGGGCCAGGAGTGTGAGGACGGAAGTCTAGGAACACAAGCCAAAGTGAGGATTGGAGCCAAGGGCAGAGCAGGCCCAATAGGCAGAGGTTGAATCAAAATCTCCTGCATCTGAAGTCAGGCTGAGGATCAGACGTTGGCTGAGGCTGGAGTATGTGTCCATGATGGCACCTTCATGAAGCGGGGGCCTCATGAGGCCAAGGAAGTTTTCCCACGCTGAGTTTGGAGGTTGCCCCAAACCACCAGGTTTCCTTCTGTGGGACATTCGAGTCCTGTTGCATGGCTCCAGGATATACCATAGGGAAGGACTGGAGAGCACGGTTCGAAGGATGGATCCCTGTACAGCATGCCTCGCATTCCCATTGGCCATTAGCCACAAGATATGTTTGATCTGCTGCCTCTGGGGCACGCTAACCAGGGGGCTGAGTTGAAATGGCCTCTCCTGAGGATGCGTCATAATGTGCGTTTGGGTCCATGGAGACCTTGGAATGTGCTGGTTGTTCAGTGGCCCTGCGGAACTCTCCTACCTGAAGGGTTTGATACATCCCCAGTAAGTAAGCTCCCCATGTGGAGGCGAGAGAGGTTTGGTTTGGTGCCTAAGAAAAGCCCCGTGTGCTGGTCTACGAAAACAGACCTCTGAGGACGGACACATGGAAACCAAAGCTAAGGTTCAGATTAGGGCCTGGGGGCCTGTCCATTTCAACTTCTGTCTCTGGGGACACTGTCTGAGAGTCTAAGTGGAGATAGTTGCTCCGCTGGTGTCAGAGAGCCCCTCTTAGTCCAGGGTGGCCTACACTATTGATGGCCTCAGGGGCCTTGGAGCTTTTCCCTAACCTGTAGGGTTGTGGTCAATGGATTGGGCACAATTTCCTTGGAGAGGGCAGGCACAATATTTCGCTGTGGCTCCAGAGGCCCTAGCCTGGTGGTTGTGTGGGTCCAGGCTGAGGGCACAGAAGTCTGAAAACACAACCTCAGCTTATGAGTGGCGCCTATGGTATGGCAGGCCGGATGTACAACCTGAGAGGGAGCTCCTGGGCCTCTGAAACAAGGGCGAGTGGGAGGCGTTCCTTCAGGCTTTTGTCTCTGGATGTTGTGTCCAAGATAGCCGTGGATTGGAGGGGTGGCCTCAGAGACTGTGGACGAGTATTCCTCTCTGGGGATTTGTCCCAGCTCCCAAGAGTTTGGGGTCATTTTGTGGGAGGGTGGAAAAGTGTTGTCTGGCTCACGTGTCTCTCCAAGAAAGGGATTCCAGAGCAGAGCCCCAGGTACGGGCGGGGCGACTGGTAAACTCAAACACTGGTGAGGATTGGGTGCATAGGGGCTTGGCAAGCCCCATATGCGGGCTCTTGGACCAGGCCCTGACAGGCCTTTCTTTGACATGGGGCTCATGCTGAGGGTCAGAGTGTGAATTTGTGCCCAAGCAGCACTCAAGTTTGGGCGTGGCATCAGGGACCAGGAAGGTTTCTCCCACCCTGAAGGTGTGACTCCATGCCAAGAGCAAGCTTTACAGCCACGGGGAAGGAGGAGTTCTGTGTTGTGCTTGCGATACCCAGCTGTGTGGAGAATTGATATAATGTCTAGGTTCAGATATCTGAAAACCAAGGTTAGGAAGAGGTGACGGCATAAGACCATGGCGTGTCCGAAGTGCTGGGTGTGCAGCCAGCTGTCTCCTTGTCTGTCTGGACGTCTGGCTTCAGGCTGTGTCAGACAGAGCATGAGTGCCCAGAGCAGCCTATCCAGTTCGGGTACCGTCGAGGCCCGAGCAGGTTGATCCTCATCTGGGTTTTCTGGAGAGAGCCCCACAGGGAAACGTTTTTCTTCCCTTGGGCAGACCCTGGGCTGGGTTGTGGTTCTGGAGTTCCTAGTCCGGAGGGCTTGTTTGCCAGGAGTGTGAGGAAGGAAGTCTGAAAACACAAGCTAGCGTGAGGTTTGGGACCGATGGCACGGCAGGCCCACTCTGAGAGGCTGAATCGAGATCTCCTGCACTGAGGTCATTTCAACTCTGAGACATGCCTCAGGCTAGAGTTTTTGTCCAGCATGGCCTCTTCCTGAATGGTGTGGGGGCCTCATGAGGCCAGGAAGGTTTGCCTACGATGGGATTTGTGAACTACTCCAAACCTCAAGGTTTCCTTCTGCACGAAAGTCGAGTGCTATTGGATGGTTCCAGGAGGCCCCATACGGAAAGACTCGAGAGCAGGTGTCTAAGCATGGATGCCTGGGAATGCCACCTCATATTCCCACTCTTTAATCAGGACAAGGCAGGCTCAATCTGCGGGCTCCTGGGTGAGCTACCCAGAGGGGAGAGTTGAAATGGACTCTCCTGAAGATGAGTCCTACTGTGGCTTGGTGGCCTGGGAGACCTTGGAATGTGGAGGTGGCTCAGGGACTCTGCAGGATTCTCCAACCTGAGGTGTTTGACACGGCTCCAACAAGGAAGCTTCCCATGTGGAGTCGAGAGAAGTTCTGTTCAGTGCCTCAGGAAAGCCCCATATCCTGTTCTTCGAACCAAAGCCTCTGAGGAGTGACACCTGGAAAACAAAGCAAGAGTTGAGATTACGGCCTAAGGGCCTGTCGGGCTCAACCTTCTATCTCTGTTGACATCTGTGTGCATGCCTTCATGGAGGTAGCAGCTCAGCTTGTGTCCGAAGGCCCCTGTGTGTGCAGGGAGGCTCCCGGTAATGGTATGTCCTCGGGGGCCTTGAGGTTTCTCATATTCTGGAAGTGTGTGGCCAAAGGAATGGACAGAGTTTCCCAGGAGAGAGCAGGCATGGTCTTGTGGTATGGCTCCAGAGGACCCAGCCTAGAGGCTGTGTTTGCCAGGGCTGTGGGGACAGATGTCTGAAAAAGCAAACTTGGCTCAGGTAGGGGCCAAGGTAATGGCAGGCCTGATCTCCAGTCCGAGAGGGGAGATCCTCTGGATATCAAAGGAGGGAAAGTGGGAGGCAGTCGCTCAGGCTTTTGTCTCTGGGTGTTGCGTTCACAGTGGCCGTTCAGGGTAGGGGTTGCTTCAGGGGCCGAGGAAGAGCCTTCCTCTCGGGGGATTGTCCAAGCTCCCAAGTGTTTGGGTTCATTCTGTGGGAAGGGAAGAGTACTGTTTTCTGCCACAGGGGACCCCCCAGGAGAGGGACTCTAGAGCACAGCAGTGGGTTCCCTCAACTGGAATACACACCATCTAGTTAGTCCTGCGTGCCTATGGGCATGGCAAGCCACATATGCGGGCTCTTGGTCCAATCACTGAGAGGCGTTACTTGAATAAGGTACTCACGCTGAGGGTCACAATGTGTGTTTGTGACCAAGGCGGCCCTCACACATGGGCGTGGCCTCATGGGCCATGCCGTTTTCTCCTACACTGAAGGTTTGACTCACTGCCAGCAGCAAGGTTTCTTGCCATGGGGAAGGAGGGGTTCTGACTTGTGCATCAGGTTCCCCACTGTGCAGGGATTGGAGATAAGGTCTAGGTTCTGATGACTGAAAACCCAGGTTGGGAATGGATGGTGGCCTAAGGCAGTGGCGGGTCCAATGTGCTAGGTGTGCAGCCAGCTGTGTCGGTGTCTGTTGGAAGGTCTGGGCTCAGGCTATTTGCGACAGAGCATCAGTGTTTAAGGTAGCCTATGCAATTGGGGTGTTGCCGAGGGCCAAGCAGTTTGATCCTCATTTGGGGTTTCTGGGCAGCACCATAGACAAAGTTTTTCTCCTGGGAGGCAGGCGGAGTGCTTCATTGTGGCCCCAGAATTCCCAGTAGGGAGGGTTTGTGGGCCAGGTGTGTGAGGACGGAAATCTAGGAACACAAGCCAAAGTGAGGATTGGAGCCAAGGGCAGAGCAGGCCCACTAGGCAGAGGCTGAATCAAAATCTCCTGCATCTGAAGTCAGGCTGAGGATCAGACGTTGGCTGAGGCTGGAGTATGTGTCCATGATGGCACCTTCATGAAGCGGGGGCCTCATGAGGCCAAGGAAGTTTTCCCACGCTGAGTTTGGAGGTTGCCCCAAACCACCAGGTTTCCTTCTGTGGGACATTCGAGTCCTGTTGCATGGCTCCAGGACATACCATACGGAAGGACTGGAGAGCACGGTTCGAAGGATGGATCCCTGTACAGCATGCCTCGCATTCCCATTGGCCATTAGCCACAAGATATGTTTGATCTGCTGCCTCTGGGGCACGCTAACCAGGGGGCTGAGTTGAAATGGCCTCTCCTGAGGATGCGTCATAATGTGCGTTTGGGTCCATGGAAACCTTGGAATGTGCTGGTTGTTCAGTGGCCCTGCGGAACTCTCCTACCTGAAGGGTTTGATACATCCCCAGTAAGTAAGCTCCCCATGTGGAGGCGAGAGAGGTTTGGTTTGGTGCCTAAGAAAAGCCCCGTGTGCTGGTCTACGAAAACAGACCTCTGAGGACGGACACATGGAAACCAAAGCTAAGGTTCAGATTAGGGCCTGGGGGCCTGTCCATTTCAACCTTCTGTCTCTGGGGACACTGTCTGAAGGTCTAAGTGGAGATAGTTGCTCCGCTGGTGTCAGAGAGCCCCTCTTAGTCAAGGGTGGCCTACACTATTGATGGCCTCAGGGGCCTTGGAGCTTTTACCTAACCTGTAGGGTTGTGGTCAATGGATTGGGCACAATTTCCTTGGAGAGGGCAGGCACAATCTTTCGCTGTGGCTCCAGAGGCCCTAGCCTGGTGGTTGTGTGGGTCCAGGCTGAGGGCACAGAAGTCTGAAAACACAAACTCAGCTTATGAGTGGCGCCTATGGTATGGCAGGCCGGATGTACAGCCTGAGAGGGAGCTCCTGGGCCTCTGAAACAAGGGCGAGTGGGAGGCGTTCCTTCAGGCTTTTGTCTCTGGATGTTGTGTGCAAGATAGCCGTGGATTGGAGGGGTGGCCTCAGAGACTGTGGACGAGTATCCCTCTCTGGGGATTTGTCCCAGCTCCCAAGAGTTTGGGGTCATTTTTGGGAAGGGTGGAAAAGTGTTGTCTGGCTCACGTGTCTCTCCAAGAAAGGGATTCCAGAGCAGAGCCCCAGGTACGGGCGGGGCGACTGGAAAACTCAAACACTGGTGAGGATTGGGTGCATAGGGGCTTGGCAAGCCCCATATGCGGGCCCTTGGCCCAGGCCCTGACAGGCCTTTCTTTGACATGGGGCTCATGCTGAGGGTCAGAGTGTGAATTTGTGCCCAATCAGCACTCAAGTTTGGGCGTGGCATCAGGGACCAGGAAGGTTTCTCCCACCCTGAAGGTGCGACTCCATGCCAAGAGCAAGCTTTACAGCCACGGGGAAGGAGGAGTTCTGTGTTGTGCTTGCGATACCAGCTGTGTGGAGAATTGATATAATGTCTAGGTTCAGATATCTGAAAACCAAGGTTAGGAAGAGGTGACGGCATAAGACCATGGCGTGTCCGAAGTGCTGGGTGTGCGGCCAGCTGTCTCCTTGTCTGTCTGGACGTCTGGCTTCAGGCTGTGTCAGACAGAGCATGAGTGCCCAGAGCAGCCTATCCAGTTCGAGTACCGTCGAGGCCCGAGCAGGTTGATCCTCATCTGGGTTTTCTGGAGAGAGCCCCACAGGGAAACGTTTTTCTTCCCTTGGGCAGACCCTGGGCTGGGTTGTGGTTCTGGAGTTCCTAGTCCGGAGGGCTTGTTTGCCAGGAGTGTGAGGAAGGAAGTCTGAAAACACAAGCTAGCGTGAGGTTTGGGACCGATGGCACGGCAGGCCCACTCTGAGAGGCTGAATCGAGATCTCCTGCACTGAGGTCATTTCAACTATGAGACGTGCCTCAGGCTAGAGTTTTTGTCCAGCATGGCCTCTTCCTGAATGGTGTGGGGGCCTCATGAGGCCAGGAAGGTTTGCCTACGATGGGATTTGTGAACTACTCCAAACCTCAAGGTTTCCTTCTGCACGAAAGTCGAGTGCTATTGGATGGTTCCAGGAGGCCCCATACGGAAAGACTCGAGAGCAGGTGTCTAAGCATGGATGCCTGGGAATGCCACCTCATATTCCCACTCTTTAGTCAGGACAAGGCAGGCTCAATCTGCGGGCTCCTGGGTGAGCTACCCAGAGGGGAGAGTTGAAATGGACTCTCCTGAAGATGAGTCCTACTGTGGCTTGGTGGCCTGGGAGACCTTGGAATGTGGAGGTGGCTCAGGGACTCTGCAGGATTCTCCAACCTGAGGTGTTTGACACGGCTCCAACAAGGAAGCTTCCCATGTGGAGACGAGAGAAGTTCTGTTCAGTGCCTCAGGAAAGCCCCATATCCTGTTCTTCGAACCAAAGCCTCTGAGGAGTGACACCTGGAAAACAAAGCAAGAGTTGAGATTAGGGCCTAAGGGCCTGTCGGGCTCAACCTTCTATCTCTGTTGACATCTGTGTGCATGCCTTCATGGAGGTAGCAGCTCCGCTTGTGTCCGAAGGCCCCTGTGTGTGCAGGGAGGCTCCCGGTAATGGTATGTCCTCGGGGGCCTTGAGGATTCTCATATTCTGGAGGTGTGTGGCCAAAGGAATGGACAGAGTTTCCCAGGAGAGAGCAGGCATGGTCCTGTGGTATGGCTCCAGAGGACCCAGCCTAGAGGCTGTGTTTGCCAGGGCTGTGGGGACAGATGTCTGAAAAAGCAAACTTGGCTCAGGTAGGGGCCAAGGTAATGGCAGGCCTGATCTCCAGTCCGAGAGGGGAGATCCTCTGGATATCAAAGGAGGGCAAGTGGGAGGCAGTCGCTCAGGCTTTTGTCTCTGGGTGTTGCGTTCACAGTGGCCGTTCAGGGTAGGGGTTGCTTCAGGGGCCGAGGAAGAGCCTTCCTCTCGGGGGATTGTCCAAGCTCCCAAGTGTTTGGGTTCATTCTGTGGGAAGGGAAGAGTACTGTTTTCTGCCACAGGGGACCCCCCAGGAGAGGGACTCTAGAGCACAGCAGTGGGTTCCCTCAACTGGAATACACACCATCTAGTTAGTCCTGCGTGCCTATGGGCATGGCAAGCCACATATGCGGGCTCTTGGTCCAATCACTGAGAGGCGTTACTTGAATAAGGTACTCACGCTGAGGGTCACAATGTGTGTTTGTGCCCAAGGCGGCCCTCACACATGGGCGTGGCCTCATGGGCCATGCCGTTTTCTCCTACACTGAAGGTTTGACTCACTGCCAGCAGCAAGGTTTCTTGCCATGGGGAAGGAGGGGTTCTGACTTGTGCATCAGGTTCCCCCCTGTGCAGGGATTGGAGATAAGGTCTAGGTTCTGATGACTGAAAACCCAGGTTGGGAATGGATGGTGGCCTAAGGCAGTGGCTGGTCCAATGTGCTGGGTGTGCAGCCAGCTGTGTCGGTGTCTGTTGGAAGGTCTGGGCTCAGGCTATTTGCGACAGAGCATCAGTGTTTAAGGTAGCCTATGCAATTGGGGTGTTGCCGAGGGCCAAGCAGTTTGATCCTCATTTGGGGTTTCTGGGCAGCACCATAGACAAAGTTTTTCTCCTGGGAGGCAGGCGGAGTGCTTCATTGTGGCCCCCGAATTCCCAGTAGGGAGTTTTGTGGGCCCGGAGTGTGAGGACGGATGTCTAGGAACACAAGCTAAAGTGAGGATTGGAGCCAAGGGCAGAGCAGTCCCACTAGGCAGAGGCTGAATCAAAATCTCCTGCATCTGAAGTCAGGCTGAGGATCAGACGTTGGCTGAGTCTGGAGTATGTGTCCATGATGGCACCTTCATGAAGCGGGGGCCTCATGAGGCCAAGGAAGTTTTCCCACGCTGAGTTTGGAGGTTGCCCCAAACCACCAGGTTTCCTTCTGTGGGACATTCGAGTCCTGTTGCATGGCTCCAGGACATACCATACGGAAGGACTGGAGAGCACGGTTCGAAGGATGGATCCCTGTACAGCATGCCTCGCATTCCCATTGGCCATTAGCCACAAGATATGTTTGATCTGCTGCCTCTGGGGCACGCTAACCAGGGGGCTGAGTTGAAATGGCCTCTCCTGAGGATGCGTCATAATGTGCGTTTGGGTCCATGGAAACCTTGGAATGTGCTGGTTGTTCAGTGGCCCTGCGGAACTCTCCTACCTGAAGGGTTTGATACATCCCCAGTAAGTAAGCTCCCCATGTGGAGGCGAGAGAGGTTTGGTTTGGTGCCTCAGAAAAGCCCCGTGTGCTGGTCTACGAAAACAGACCTCTGAGGACGGACACATGGAAACCAAAGCTAAGGTTCAGATTAGGGCCTGGGGGCCTGTCCATTTCAACCTTCTGTCTCTGGGGACACTGTCTGAGAGTCTAAGTGGAGATAGTTGCTCCGCTGGTGTCAGAGAGCCCCTCTTAGTCCAGGGTGGCCTACACTATTGATGGCCTCAGGGGCCTTGGAGCTTTTCCCTAACCTGTAGGGTTGTGGTCAATGGATTGGGCACAATTTCCTTGGAGATGGCAGGCACAATCTTTCGCTGTGGCTCCAGAGGCCCTAGCCTGGCGGTTGTGTGGGTCCAGGCTGAGGGCACAGAAGTCTGAAAACACAAACTCAGCTTATGAGTGGCGCCTAGGGTATGGCAGGCCGGATGTACAGCCCGAGAGGGAGCTCCTGGGCCTCTGAAACAAGGGCGAGTGGGAGGCGTTCCTTCAGGCTTTTGTCTCTGGATGTTGTGTCCGAGATAGCCGTGGATTGGAGAGGTGGCCTCAGGGACTGTGGACGAGTATCCCTCTCTGGGGATTTGTCCCAGCTCCCAAGAGTTTGGGGTCATTTTGTGGGAAGGGTGGAAAAGTGTTGTCTGGCTCACGTGTCTCTCCAGGAAAGGGATTCCAGAGCAGAGCCCCAGGTACGGGCGGGGCGACTGGAAAACTCAAACACTGGTGAGGATTGGGTGCATAGGGGCTTGGCAAGCCCCATATGCGGGCTCTTGGCCCAGGCCCTGACAGGCCTTTCTTTGACATGGGGCTCATGCTGAGGGTCAGAGTGTGAATTTGTGCCCAAGCAGCACTCAAGTTTGGGCGTGGCATCAGGGACCAGGAAGGTTTCTCCCACCCTGAAGGTGTGACTCCATGCCAAGAGCAAGCTTTACAGCCACGGGGAAGGAGGAGTTCTGTGTTGTGCTTGCGATACCCAGCTGTGTGGAGAATTGATATAATGTCTAGGTTCAGATATCTGAAAACCAAGGTTAGGAAGAGGTGACGGCATAAGACCATGGCATGTCCGAAGTGCTGGGTGTGCGGCCAGCTGTCTCCTTGTCTGTCTGGACGTCTGGCTTCAGGCTGTGTCAGACAGAGCATGAGTGCCCAGAGCAGCCTATCCAGTTCGGGTACCGTCGAGGCCCGAGCAGGTTGATCCTCATCTGGGTTTTCTGGAGAGAGCCCCACAGGGAAACGTTTTTCTTCCCTTGGGCAGACCCTGGGCTGGGTTGTGGTTCTGGAGTTCCTAGTCCGGAGGGCTTGTTTGCCAGGAGTGTGAGGAAGGAAGTCTGAAAACACAAGCTAGCGTGAGGTTTGGGACTGATGGCACGGCAGGCCCACTCTGAGAGGCTGAAACGAGATCTCCTGCACTGAGGTCATTTCAACTCTGAGACGTGCCTCAGGCTAGAGTTTTTGTCCAGCATGGCCTCTTTCTGAATGGTGTGGGGGCCTCATGAGGCCAGGAAGGTTTGCCTACGATGGGATTTGTGAACTACTCCAAACCTCAAGGTTTCCTTCTGCACGAAAGTCGAGTGCTATTGGATGGTTCCAGGAGGCCCCATACGGAAAGACTCGAGAGCAGGTGTCTAAGCATGGATGCCTGGGAACGCCACGTCATAATCCCACTCTTTAGTCAGGACAAGGCAGGCTCAATCTGCGGGCTCCTGGGTGAGCTACCCAGAGGGGAGAGTTGAAATGGACTCTCCTGAAGATGAGTCCTACTGTGGCTTGGTGGCCTGGGAGACCTTGGAATGTGGAGGTGGCTCAGGGACTCTGCAAGATGCTCCAACCTGACGTGTTTGACACGGCTCCAACAAGGAAGCTTCCCATGTGGAGACGAAAGAAGTTCTGTTCAGTGCCTCAGGAAAGCCCCATATCCTGTTCTTCGAACCAAAGCCTCTGAGGAGTGACACCTGGAAAACAAAGCAAGAGTTGAGATTAGGGCCTAAGGGCCTGTCCGGCTCAACCTTCTATCTCTGTTGACATCTGTGTGCATGCCTTCATGGAGGTAGCAGCTCCGCTTGTGTCCGAAGGCCCCTGTGTGTGCAGGGAGGCTCCCGGTAATGGTATGTCCTCGGGGGCCTTGAGGTTTCTCATATTCTGGAGGAGTGTGGGCAAAGGATGGACAGAGTTTCCCAGGAGAGAGCAGGCATGGTCCTGTGGTATGGCTCCAGAGGACCCAGCCTAGAGGCTGTGTTTGCCAGGGCTGTGGGGACAGATGTCTGAAAAAGCAAACTTGGCTCAGGTAGGGGCCAAGGTAATGGCAGGCCTGATCTCCAGTCCGAGAGGGGAGATCCTCTGGATATCAAAGGAGGGCAAGTGGGAGGCAGTCGCTCAGGCTTTTGTCTCTGGGTGTTGCGTTCACAGTGGCCGTTCAGGGTAGGGGTTGCTTCAGGGGCCGAGGAAGAGCCTTCCTCTCGGGGGATTGTCCAAGCTCCCAAGTGTTTGGGTTCATTCTGTGGGAAGGGAAGAGTACTGTTTTCTGCCACAGGGGACCCCCCAGGAGAGGGACTCTAGAGCACAGCAGTGGGTTCCCTCAACTGGAATACACACCATCTAGTTAGTCCTGCGTGCCTATGGGCATGGCAAGCCACATATGCGGGCTCTTGGTCCAATCACTGAGAGGCGTTACTTGAATAAGGTACTCACGCTGAGGGTCACAATGTGTGTTTGTGCCCAAGGCGGCCCTCACACATGGGCGTGGCCTCATGGGCCATGCCGTTTTCTCCTACACTGAAGGTTTGACTCACTGCCAGCAGCAAGGTTTCTTGCCATGGGGAAGGAGGGGTTCTGACTTGTGCATCAGGTTCCCCCCTGTGCAGGGATTGGAGATAAGGTCTAGGTTCTGATGACTGAAAACCCAGGTTGGGAATGGATGGTGGCCTAAGGCAGTGGCGGGTCCAAAGTGCTGGGTGTGCAGCCAGCTGTGTCGGTGTCTGTTGGAAGGTCTGGGCTCAGGCTATTTGCAACAGAGCATCAGTGTTTAAGGTAGCCTATGCAATTGGGGTGTTGCCGAGGGCCAAGCAGTTTGATCCTCATTTGGGGTTTCTGGGCAGCACCATAGACAAAGTTTTTCTCCTGGGAGGCAGGCGGAGTGCTTCATTGTGGCCCCAGAATTCCCAGTAGGGAGGGTTTGTGGGCCAGGAGTGTGAGGACGGAAGTCTAGGAACACAAGCTAAAGTGAGGATTGGAGCCAAGGGCAGAGCAGGCCCACTAGGCAAAGGCTGAATCAAAATCTCCTGCATCTGAAGTCAGGCTGAGGATCAGACGTTGGCTGAGGCTGGAGTATGTGTCCATGATGGCACCTTCATGAAGCGGGGGCCTCATGAGGCCAAGGAAGTTTTCCCACGCTGAGTTTGGAGGTTGCCCCAAACCACCAGGTTTCCTTCTGTGGGACATTCGAGTCCTGTTGCATGGCTCCAGGACATACCATACGGAAGGACTGGAGAGCACGGTTCGAAGGATGGATCCCTGTACAGCATGCCTCGCATTCCCATTGGCCATTCGCCACAAGATATGTTTGATCTGCTGCCTCTGGGGCACGCTAACCAGGGGGCTGAGTTGAAATGGCCTCTCCTGAGGATGCGTCATAATGTGCGTTTGGGTCCATGGAAACCTTGGAATGTGCTGGTTGTTCAGTGGCCCTGCGGAACTCTCCTACCTGAAGGGTTTGATACATCCCCAGTAAGTAAGCTCCCCATGTGGAGGCGAGAGAGGTTTGGTTTGGTGCCTCAGAAAAGCCCCGTGTGCTGGTCTACGAAAACAGACCTCTGAGGACGGACACATAGAAACCAAAGCTAAGGTTCAGATTAGGGCCTGGGGGCCTGTCCATTTCAACCTTCTGTCTCTGGGGACACTGTCTGAGAGTCTAAGTGGAGATAGTTGCTCCGCTGGTGTCAGAGAGCCCCTCTTAGTCAAGGGTGGCCTACACTATTGATGGCCTCAGGGACTTGGAGCTTTTCCCTAACCTGTAGGGTTGTGGTCAATGGAATGGGCACAATTTCCTTGGAGAGGGCAGACACAATCTTTCGCTGTGGCTCCAGAGGCCCTAGCCTGGCGGTTGTGTGGGTCCAGGCTGAGGGCACAGAAGTCTGAAAACACAAACTCAGCTTATGAGTGGCGCCTAGGGTATGGCAGGCCAGATGTACAGCCCGAGAGGGAGCTCCTGGGCCTCTGAAACAAGGGCGAGTGGGAGGCGTTCCTTCAGGCTTTTGTCTCTGGATGTTGTGTCCGAGATAGCCGTGGATTGGAGGGGTTGCCTCAGGGACTGTGGACGAGTATCCCTCTCTGGGGATTTGTCCCAGCTCCCAAGAGTTTGGGGTCATTTTGTGGGAAGGGTGGAAAAGTGTTGTCTGGCTCACGTGTCTCTCCAAGAAAGGGATTCCAGAGCAGAGCCCCAGGTACGGGCAGGGCGACTGGAAAACTCAAACACTGGTGAGGATTGGGTGCATAGGGGCTTGGCAAGCCCCATATGCGGGCTCTTGGCCCAGGCCCTGACAGGCCTTTCTTTGACATGGGGCTCATGCTGAGGGTCAGAGTGTGAATTTGTGCCCAAGCAGCACTCATGTTTGGGCGTGGCATCAGGGACCAGGAAGGTTTCTCCCACCCTGAAGGTGTGACTCCATGCCAAGAGCAAGCTTTACAGCCACGGGGAAGGAGGAGTTCTGTGTTGTGCTTGCGATACCCAGCTGTGTGGAGAATTGATATAATGTCTAGGTTCAGATATCTGAAAACCAAGGTTAGGAAGAGGTGACGCCATAAGACCATGGCGTGTCCGAAGTGCTGGGTTGCGGCCAGCTGTCTCCTTGTCTGTCTGGACGTCTGGCTTCAGGCTGTGTCAGACAGAGCATGAATGCCCAGAGCAGCCTATCCAGTTCGGGTACCGTCGAGGCCCGAGCAGGTTGATCCTCATCTGGGTTTTCTGGAGAGAGCCCCACAGGGAAACGTTTTTCTTCCCTTGGGCAGACCCTGGGCTGTGTTGTGGTTCTGGAGTTCCTAGTCCGGAGGGCTTGTTTGCCAGGAGTGTGAGGAAGGAAGTCTGAAAACACAAGCTAGCGTGAGGTTTGGGACCGATGGCACGGCAGGCCCACTCTGAGAGGCTGAATCGAGATCTCCTGCACTGAGGTCATTTCAACTCTGAGACGTGCCTCAGGCTAGAGTTTTTGTCCAGCATGGCCTCTTCCTGAATGGTGTGGGGGCCTCATGAGGCCAGGAAGGTTTGCCTACGATGGGATTTGTGAACTACTCCAAACCTCAAGGTTTCCTTCTGCACGAAAGTCGAGTGCTATTGGATGGTTCCAGGAGGCCCCATACGGAAAGACTCGAGAGCAGGTGTCTAAGCATGGATGCCTGGGAACGCCACCTCATATTCCCACTCTTTAGTCAGGACAAGGCAGGCTCAATCTGCGGGCTCCTGGGTGAGCTACCCAGAGGGGAGAGTTGAAATGGACTCTCCTGAAGATGAGTCCTACTGTGGCTTGGTGGCCTGGGAGACCTTGGAATGTGGAGGTGGCTCAGGGACTCTGCAGGATTCTCCAAACTGAGGTGTTTGACACGGCTCCAACAAGGAAGCTTCCCATGTGGAGACGAGAGAAGTTCTGTTCAGTGCCTCAGGAAAGCCCCATATCCTGTTCTTCGAACCAAAGCCTCTGAGGAGTGACACCTGGAAAACAAAGCAAGAGTTGAGATTAGGGCCTAAGGGCCTGTCCGGCTCAACCTTCTATCTCTGTTGACATCTGTGTGCATGCCTTCATGGAGGTAGCAGCTCAGCTTGTGTCCGAAGGCCCCTGTGTGTGCAGGGAGGCTGCCGGTAATAGTATGTCCTCGGGGGCCATGAGGTTTCTCATATTCTGGAAGTGTGTGGCCAAAGGAATGGACAGAGTTTTTCAGGAGAGAGCAGGCATGGTCTTGTGGTATGGCTCCAGAGGACCCAGCCTAGAGGCTGTGTTTGCCAGGGCTGTGGGGACAGATGTCTGAAAAAGCAAACTTGGCTCAGGTAGGGGCCAAGGTAATGGCAGGCCTGATCTCCAGTCCGAGAGGGGAGATCCTCTGGATATCAAAGGAGGGAAAGTGGGAGGCAGTCACTCAGGCTATTGTCTCTGGGTGTTGCGTTCACAGTGGCCGTTCAGGGTAGGGGTTGCTTCAGGGGCCGAGGAAGAGCCTTCCTCTCGGGGGATTGTCCAAGCTCCCAAGTGTTTGTGTTCATTCTGTGGGAAGGGAAGAGTACTGTTTTCTGCCACAGGGGACCCCCCAGGAGAGGGACTCTAGAGCACAGCAGTGGGTTCCCTCAACTGGAATACACACCATCTAGTTAGTCCTGCGTGCCTATGGGCATGGCAAGCCACATATGCGGGCTCTTGGTCCAATCACTGAGAGGCGTTACTTGAATAAGGTACTCACGCTGAGGGTCACAATGTGTGTTTGTGCCCAAGGCGGCCCTCACACATGGGCGTGGCCTCATGGGCCATGCCGTTTTCTCCTACACTGGAGGTTTGACTCACTGCCAGCAGCAAGGTTTCTTGCCATGGGGAAGGAGGGGTTCTGACTTGTGCATCAGGTTCCCCCCTGTGCAGGGATTGGAGATAAGGTCTAGGTTCTGATGACTGAAAACCCAGGTTGGGAATGTATGGTGGCCTAAGGCAGTGGCGGGTCCAATGTGCTGGGTGTGCAGCCAGCTGTGTCGGTGTCTGTTGGAAGGTCTGGGCTCAGGCTATTTGCGACAGAGCATCAGTGTTTAAGGTAGCCTATGCAATTGGGGTGTTGCCGAGGGCCAAGCAGTTTGATCCTCATTTG
Organism: Mustela nivalis; assembly: GCF_964662115.1. NCBI lineage: Eukaryota > Metazoa > Chordata > Mammalia > Carnivora > Mustelidae > Mustela > Mustela nivalis. Next base: position 270,229 of record NW_028135896.1, on the reverse strand, counting down.
GGGTTTCTGGGCAGCACCATAGACAAAGTTTTTCTCCTGGGAGGCAGGCGGAGTGCTTCATTGTGGCCCCCGAATTCCCAGTAGGGAGGGTTTGCGGGCCAGGAGTGTGAGGACGGAAGTCTAGGAACACAAGCCAAAGTGAGGATTGGAGCCAAGGGCAGAGCAGGCCCACTAGGCAGAGGCTGAATCAAAATCTCCTGCATCTGAAGTCAGGCTGAGGATCAGACGTTGGCTGAGGCTGGAGTATGTGTCCATGATGGCACCTTCATGAAGCGGGGACCTCATGAGGCCAAGGAAGTTTTCCCACGCTGAGTTTGGAGGTTGCCCCAAACCACCAGGTTTCCTTCTGTGGGACATTCGAGTCCTGTTGCATGGCTCCAGGACATACCATACGGAAGGACTGGAGAGCACGGTTCGAAGGATGGATCCCTGTACAGCATGCCTCGCATTCCCATTGGCCATTAGCCACAAGATATGTTTGATCTCCTGACTCTGGCGCACGCTAACCAGGGGGCTGAGTTGAAATGGCCTCTCCTGAGGATGCGTCATAATGTGCGTTTGGGTCCATGGAAACCTTGGAATGTGCTGGTTGTTCAGTGGCCCTGCGGAACTCTCCTACCTGAAGGGTTTGATACATCCCCAGTAAGTAAGCTCCCCATGTGGAGGCGAGAGAGGTTTGGTTTGGTGCCTCAGAAAAGCCCCGTGTGCTGGTCTACGAAAACAGACCTCTGAGGACGGACACATGGAAACCAAAGCTAAGGTTCAGATTAGGGCCTGGGGGCCTGTCCATTTCAACCTTCTGACTCTGGAGACACTGTCTGAGAGTCTAAGTGGAGATAGTTGCTCCGCTGGTGTCAGAGAGCCCCTCTTAGTCCAGGGTGGCCTACACTATTGATGGCCTCAGGGGCCTTGGAGCTTTTCCCTAACCTGTAGGGTTGTGTTCAATGGATTGGTCACAATTTCCTTGGAGAGGGCAGGCACAATCTTTCGCTGTGGCTCCAGAGGCCCTAGCCTGGCGGTTGTGTGGGTCCAGGCTGAGGGCACAGAAGTCTGAAAACACAAACTCAGCTTATGAGTGGCGCCTAGGGTATGGCAGGCCGGATGTACAGCCCGAGAGGGAGCTCCTGGGCCTCTGAAACAAGGGCGAGTGGGAGGCGTTCCTTCAGGCTTTTGTCTCTGGATGTTGTGTCCGAGATAGCCGTGGATTGGAGGGGTGGCCTCAGGGACTGTGGACGAGTATCCCTCTCTGGGGATTTGTCCCAGCTCCCAAGAGTTTCGGGTCATTTTGTGGGAAGGGTGGAAAAGTGTTGTCTGGCTCACGTGTCTCTCCAAGAAAGGGATTCCAGAGCAGAGCCCCAGGTATGGGCGGGGCGACTGGAAAACTCAAACACTGGTGAGGATTGGGTGCATAGGGGCTTGGCAAGCCCCATATGCGGGCTCTTGGCCCAGGCCCTGACAGGCCTTTCTTTGACATGGGGCTCATGCTGAGGGTCAGAGTGTGAATTTGTGCCCAAGCAGCACTCAAGTTTGGGCGTGGCATCAGGGACCAGGAAGGTTTCTCCCACCCTGTAGGTGTGACTCCATGCCAAGAGCAAGCTTTACAGCCACGGGGAAGGAGGAGTTCTGTGTTGTGCTTGCGATACCCAGCTGTGTGGAGAATTGATATAATGTCTAGGTTCAGATATCTGAAAACCAAGGTTAGGAAGAGGTGACGCCATAAGACCATGGCGTGTCCGAAGTGCTGGGTGTGCGGCCAGCTGTCTCCTTGTCTGTCTGGACGTCTGGCTTCAGGCTGTGTCAGACAGAGCATGAGTGCCCAGAGCAGCCTATCCAGTTCGGGTACCGTCGAGGCCCGAGCAGGTTGATCCTCATCTGGGTTTTCTGGAGAGAGCCCCACAGGGAAACGTTTTTCTTCCCTTGGGCAGACCCTGGGCTGGGTTGTGGTTCTGGAGTTCCTAGTCCGGAGGGCTTGTTTGCCAGGAGTGTGAGGAAGGAAGTCTGAAAACAGAAGCTAGCGTGAGGTTTGGGACCGATGGCACGGCAGGCCCACTCTGAGAGGCTGAATCGAGATCTCCTGCACTGAGGTCATTTCAACTCTGAGACGTGCCTCAGGCTAGAGTTTTTGTCCAGCATGGCCTCTTCCTGAATGGTGTGGGGGCCTCATGAGGCCAGGAAGGTTTGCCTACGATGGGATTTGTGAACTACTCCAAACCTCAAGGTTTCCTTCTGCACGAAAGTCGAGTGCTATTGGATGGTTCCAGGAGGCCCCATACGGAAAGACTCGAGAGCAGGTGTCTAAGCATGGATGCCTGGGAACGCCACCTCATATTCCCACTCTTTAGTCAGGACAAGGCAGGCTCAATCTGCGGGCTCCTGGGTGAGCTACCCAGAGGGGAGAGTTGAAATGGACTCTCCTGAAGATGAGTCCTACTGTGGCTTGGTGGCCTGGGAGACCTTGGAATGTGGAGGTGGCTCAGGGACTCTGCAGGATTCTCCAACCTGAGGTGTTTGACACGGCTCCAACAAGGAAGCTTCCCATGTGGAGACGAGAGAAGTTCTGTTCAGTGCCTCAGGAAAGCCCCATATCCTGTTCTTCGAACCAAAGCCTCTGAGGAGTGACACCTGGAAAACAAAGCAAGAGTTGAGATTAGGGCCTAAGGGCCTGTCCGGCTCAACCTTCTATCTCTGTTGACATCTGTGTGCATGCCTTCATGGAGGTAGCAGCTCAGCTTGTGTCCGAAGGACCCTGTGTGTGCAGGGAGGCTCCCGGTAATGGTATGTCCTCGGGGGCCGTGAGGTTTCTCATATTCTGGAAGTGTGTGGCCAAAGGAATGGACAGAGTTTTTCAGGAGAGAGCAGGCATGGTCCCTTGGTATGGCTCCAGAGGACCCAGCCTAGAGGCTGTGTTTGCCAGGGCTGTGGGGACAGATGTCTGAAAAAGCAAACTTGGCTCAGGTAGGGGCCAAGGTAATGGCAGGCCTGATCTCCAGTCCGAGAGGGGAGATCCTCTGGATATCAAAGGAGGGCAAGTGGGAGGCAGTCGCTCAGGCTTTTGTCTCTGGGTGTTGCGTTCACAGTGGCCGTTCAGGGTAGGGGTTGCTTCAGGGGCCGAGGAAGAGCCTTCCTCTCGGGGGATTGTCCAAGCTCCCAAGTGTTTGGGTTCATTCTGTGGGAAGGGAAGAGTACTGTTTTCTGCCACAGGGGACCCCCCAGGAGAAAGACTCTAGAGCACAGCAGTGGGTTCCCTCAACTGGAATACACACCATCTAGTTAGTCCTGCGTGCCTATGGGCATGGCAAGCCACATATGCGGGCTCTTGGTCCAATCACTGAGAGGCGTTACTTGAATAAGGTACTCACGCTGAGGGTCACAATGTGTGTTTGTGCCCAAGGCGGCCCTCACACATGGGCGTGGCCTCATGGGCCATGCCGTTTTCTCCTACACTGAAGGTTTGACTCACTGCCAGCAGCAAGGTTTCTTGCCATGGGGAAGGAGGGGTTCTGACTTGTGCATCAGGTTCCCCCCTGTGCAGGGATTGGAGATAAGGTCTAGGTTCTGATGACTGAAAACCCAGGTTGGGAATGGATGGTGGCCTAAGGCAGTGGCGGGTCCAATGTGCTGGGTGTGCAGCCAGCTGTGTCGGTGTCTGTTGGAAGGTCTGGGCTCAGGCTATTTGCGACAGAGCATCAGTGTTTAAGGTAGCCTATGCAATTGGGGTGTTGCCGAGGGCCAAGCAGTTTGATCCTCATTTGGGGTTTCTGGGCAGCACCATAGACAAAGTTTTTCTCCTGGGAGGCAGGCAGAGTGCTTCATTGTGGCCCCAGAATTCCCAGTAGGGAGGGTTTGAGGGCCAGGAGTGTGAGGACGGAAGTCTAGGAACACAAGCTAAAGTGAGGATTGGAGCCAAGGGCAGAGCAGGCCCACTAGGCAGAGGCTGAATCAAAATCTCCTGCATCTGAAGTCAGGCTGAGGATCAGACGTTGGCTGAGGCTGGAGTATGTGTCCATGATGGCACCTTCATGAAGCGGGGGCCTCATGAGGCCAAGGAAGTTTTCCCACGCTGAGTTTGGAGGTTGCCCCAAACCACCAGGTTTCCTTCTGTGGGACATTCGAGTCCTGTTGCATGGCTCCAGGACATACCATACGGAAGGACTGGAGAGCACGGTTCGAAGGATGGATCCCTGTACAGCATGCCTCGCATTCCCATTGGCCATTAGCCACAAGATATGTTTGATCTGCTGCCTCTGGGGCACGCTAACCAGGGGGCTGAGTTGAAATGGCCTCTCCTGAGGATGCGTCATAATGTGCGTTTGGGTCCATGGAAACCTTGGAATGTGCTGGTTGTTCAGTGGCCCTGCAGAACTCTCCTACCTGAAGGGTTTGATACATCCCCAGTAAGTAAGCTCCCCATGTGGAGGCGAGAGAGGTTTGGTTTGGTGCCTCAGAAAAGCCCCGTGTGCTGGTCTACGAAAACAGACCTCTGAGGACGGACACATAGAAACCAAAGCTAAGGTTCAGATTAGGGCCTGGGGGCCTGTCCATTTCAACCTTCTGTCTCTGGGGACACTGTCTGAGAGTCTAAGTGGAGATAGTTGCTTTGCTGGTGTCAGAGAGCCCCTCTTAGTCCAGGGTGGCCTACACTATTGATGGCCTCAGGGACTTGGAGCTTTTCCCTAACCTGTAGGGTTGTGGTCAATGGATTGGGCACAATTTCCTTGGAGAGGGCAGGCACAATCTTTCGCTGTGGCTCCAGAGGCCCTAGCCTGGCGGTTGTGTGGGTCCAGGCTGAGGGCACAGAAGTCTGAAAACACAAACTCAGCTTATGAGTGGCGCCTAGGGTATGGCAGGCCGGATGTACAGCCCGAGAGGGAGCTCCTGGGCCTCTGAAACAAGGGCGAGTGGGAGGCGTTCCTTCAGGCTTTTGTCTCTGGATGTTGTGTCCGAGATAGCCGTGGATTGGAGGGGTTGCCTCAGGGACTGTGGACGAGTATCCCTCTCTGGGGATTTGTCCCAGCTCCCAAGAGTTTCGGGTCATTTTGTGGGAAGGGTGGAAAAGTGTTGTCTGGCTCACGTGTCTCTCCAAGAAAGGGATTCCAGAGCAGAGCCCCAGGTATGGGCGGGGCGACTGGAAAACTCAAACACTGGTGAGGATTGGGTGCATAGGGGCTTGGCAAGCCCCATATGCGGGCTCTTGGCCCAGGCCCTGACAGGCCTTTCTTTGACATGGGGCTCATGCTGAGGGTCAGAGTGTGAATTTGTGCCCAAGCAGCACTCAAGTTTGGGCGTGGCATCAGGGACCAGGAAGGTTTCTCCCACCCTGTAGGTGTGACTCCATGCCAAGAGCAAGCTTTACAGCCACGGGGAAGGAGGAGTTCTGTGTTGTGCTTGCGATACCCAGCTGTGTGGAGAATTGATATAATGTCTAGGTTCAGATATCTGAAAACCAAGGTTAGGAAGAGGTGACGCCATAAGACCATGGCGTGTCCGAAGTGCTGGGTGTGCGGCCAGCTGTCTCCTTGTCTGTCTGGACGTCTGGCTTCAGGCTGTGTCAGACAGAGCATGAGTGCCCAGAGCAGCCTATCCAGTTCGGGTACCGTCGAGGCCCGAGCAGGTTGATCCTCATCTGGGTTTTCTGGAGAGAGCCCCACAGGGAAACGTTTTTCTTCCCTTGGGCAGACCCTGGGCTGGGTTGTGGTTCTGGAGTTCCTAGTCCGGAGGGCTTGTTTGCCAGGAGTGTGAGGAAGGAAGTCTGAAAACAGAAGCTAGCGTGAGGTTTGGGACCGATGGCACGGCAGGCCCACTCTGAGAGGCTGAATCGAGATCTCCTGCACTGAGGTCATTTCAACTCTGAGACGTGCCTCAGGCTAGAGTTTTTGTCCAGCATGGCCTCTTCCTGAATGGTGTGGGGGCCTCATGAGGCCAGGAAGGTTTGCCTACGATGGGATTTGTGAACTACTCCAAACCTCAAGGTTTCCTTCTGCACGAAAGTCGAGTGCTATTGGATGGTTCCAGGAGGCCCCATACGGAAAGACTCGAGAGCAGGTGTCTAAGCATGGATGCCTGGGAACGCCACCTCATATTCCCACTCTTTAGTCAGGACAAGGCAGGCTCAATCTGCGGGCTCCTGGGTGAGCTACCCAGAGGGGAGAGTTGAAATGGACTCTCCTGAAGATGAGTCCTACTGTGGCTTGGTGGCCTGGGAGACCTTGGAATGTGGAGGTGGCTCAGGGACTCTGCAGGATTCTCCAACCTGAGGTGTTTGACACGGCTCCAACAAGGAAGCTTCCCATGTGGAGACGAGAGAAGTTCTGTTCAGTGCCTCAGGAAAGCCCCATATCCTGTTCTTCGAACCAAAGCCTCTGAGGAGTGACACCTGGAAAACAAAGCAAGAGTTGAGATTAGGGCCTAAGGGCCTGTCCGGCTCAACCTTCTATCTCTGTTGACATCTGTGTGCATGCCTTCATGGAGGTAGCAGCTCAGCTTGTGTCCGAAGGACCCTGTGTGTGCAGGGAGGCTCCCGGTAATGGTATGTCCTCGGGGGCCGTGAGGTTTCTCATATTCTGGAAGTGTGTGGCCAAAGGAATGGACAGAGTTTTTCAGGAGAGAGCAGGCATGGTCCCTTGGTATGGCTCCAGAGGACCCAGCCTAGAGGCTGTGTTTGCCAGGGCTGTGGGGACAGATGTCTGAAAAAGCAAACTTGGCTCAGGTAGGGGCCAAGGTAATGGCAGGCCTGATCTCCAGTCCGAGAGGGGAGATCCTCTGGATATCAAAGGAGGGCAAGTGGGAGGCAGTCGCTCAGGCTTTTGTCTCTGGGTGTTGCGTTCACAGTGGCCGTTCAGGGTAGGGGTTGCTTCAGGGGCCGAGGAAGAGCCTTCCTCTCGGGGGATTGTCCAAGCTCCCAAGTGTTTGGGTTCATTCTGTGGGAAGGGAAGAGTACTGTTTTCTGCCACAGGGGACCCCCCAGGAGAAAGACTCTAGAGCACAGCAGTGGGTTCCCTCAACTGGAATACACACCATCTAGTTAGTCCTGCGTGCCTATGGGCATGGCAAGCCACATATGCGGGCTCTTGGTCCAATCACTGAGAGGCGTTACTTGAATAAGGTACTCACGCTGAGGGTCACAATGTGTGTTTGTGCCCAAGGCGGCCCTCACACATGGGCGTGGCCTCATGGGCCATGCCGTTTTCTCCTACACTGAAGGTTTGACTCACTGCCAGCAGCAAGGTTTCTTGCCATGGGGAAGGAGGGGTTCTGACTTGTGCATCAGGTTCCGCCCTGTGCAGGGATTGGAGATAAGGTCTAGGTTCTGATGACTGAAAACCCAGGTTGGGAATGGATGGTGGCCTAAGGCAGTGGCGGGTCCAATGTGCTGGGTGTGCAGCCAGCTGTGTCGGTGTCTGTTGGAAGGTCTGGGCTCAGGCTATTTGCGACAGAGCATCAGTGTTTAAGGTAGCCTATGCAATTGGGGTGTTCCCGAGGGCCAAGCAGTTTGATCCTCATTTGGGGTTTCTGGGCAGCACCATAGACAAAGTTTTTCTCCTGGGAGGCAGGCGGAGTGCTTCATTGTGGCCCCAGAATTCCCAGTAGGGAGGGTTTGTGGGCCAGGAGTGTGAGGACGGAAGTCTAGGAACACAAGCTAAAGTGAGGATTGGAGCCAAGGGCAGAGCAGGCCCACTAGGCAGAGGCTGAATCAAAATCTCCTGCATCTGAAGTCAGGCTGAGGATCAGACGTTGGCTGAGGCTGGAGTATGTGTCCATGATGGCACCTTCATGAAGCGGGGGCCTCATGAGGCCAAGGAAGTTTTCCCACGCTGAGTTTGGAGGTTGCCCCAAACCACCAGGTTTCCTTCTGTGGGACATTCGAGTCCTGTTGCATGGCTCCAGGACATACCATACGGAAGGACTGGAGAGCACGGTTCGAAGGATGGATCCCTGTACAGCATGCCTCGCATTCCCATTGGCCATTAGCCACAAGATATGTTTGATCTCCTGCCTCTGGCGCACGCTAACCAGGGGGCTGAGTTGAAATGGCCTCTCCTGAGGATGCGTCATAATGTGCGTTTGGGTCCATGGAAACCTTGGAATGTGCTGGTTGTTCAGTGGCCCTGCGGAACTCTCCTACCTGAAGGGTTTGATACATCCCCAGTAAGTAAGCTCCCCATGTGGAGGCGAGAGAGGTTTGGTTTGGTGCCTCAGAAAAGCCCCGTGTGCTGGTCTACGAAAACAGACCTCTGAGGACGGACACATGGAAACCAAAGCTAAGGTTCAGATTAGGGCCTGGGGGCCTGTCCATTTTAACCTTCTGTCTCTGGGGACACTGTCTGAAAGTCTAAGTGGAGATAGTTGCTCCGCTGGTGTCAGAGCCCCTCTTAGTCCAGGGTGGCCTACACTATTGATGGCCTCAGGGGCCTTGGAGCTTTTCCCTAACCTGTAGGGTGGTGGTCAATGGGTTGGGCACAATTTCCTTGGAGAGGGCAGGCACAATCTTTCGCTGTTGCTCCAGAGGCCCTAGCCTGGCGGTTGTGTGGGTCCAGGCTGAGGGCACAGAAGTCTGAAAACACAAACTCAGCTTATGAGTGGCGCCTAGGGTATGGCAGGCCGGATGTACAGCCCGAGAGGGAGCTCCTGGGCCTCTGAAACAAGGGCGAGTGGGAGGCGTTCCTTCAGGCTTTTGTCTCTGGATGTTGTGTCCGAGATAGCCGTGGATTGGAGGGGTGGCCTCAGGGACTGTGGACGAGTATCCCTCTCTGGGGATTTGTCCCAGCTCCCAAGAGTTTGGGGTCATTTTGTGGGAAGGGTGGAAAAGTGTTGTCTGGCTCACGTGTCTCTCCAAGAAAGGGATTCCAGAGCAGAGCCCCAGGTATGGGCGGGGCGACTGGAAAACTCAAACACTGGTGAGGATTGGGTGCATAGGGGCTTGGCAAGCCCCATATGCGGGTTCTTGGCCCAGGCCCTGACAGGATTTTCTTTGACATGGGGCTCATGCTGAGGGTCAGAGTGTGAATTTGTGCCCAAGCAGCAATCAAGTTTGGGCGTGGCATCAGGGACCAGGAAGGTTTCTCCCACCCTGAAGGTGTGACTCCATGCCAAGAGCAAGCTTTACAGCCACGGGGAAGGAGGAGTTCTGTGTTGTGCTTGCGATACCCAGCTGTGTGGAGAATTGATATAATGTCTAGGTTCAGATATCTGAAAACCAAGGTTAGGAAGAGGTGACGGCATAAGACCATGGCGTGTCCGAAGTGCTGGGTGTGCGGCCAGCTGTCTCCTTGTCTGTCTGGACGTCTGGCTTCAGGCTGTGTCAGACAGAGCATGAGTGCCCAGAGCAGCCTATCCAGTTCGGGTACCGTCGAGGCCCGAGCAGGTTGATCCTCATCTGGGTTTTCTGGAGAGAGCCCCACAGGGAAACGTTTTTCTTCCCTTGGGCAGACCCTGGGCTGGGTTGTGGTTCTGGAGTTCCTAGTCCGGAGGGCTTGTTTGCCAGGAGTGTGAGGAAGGAAGTCTGAAAACAGAAGCTAGCGTGAGGTTTGGGACTGATGGCACGGCAGGCCCACTCTGAGAGGCTGAATCGAGATCTCCTGCACTGAGGTCATTTCAACTCTGAGACGTGCCTCAGGCTAGAGTTTTTGTCCAGCATGGCCTCTTCCTGAATGGTGTGGGGGCCTCATGAGGCCAGGAAGGTTTGCCTACGATGGGATTTGTGAACTACTCCAAACCTCAAGGTTTCCTTCTGCACGAAAGTCGAGTGCTATTGGATGGTTCCAGGAGGCCCCATACGGAAAGACTCGAGAGCAGGTGTCTAAGCATGGATGCCTGGGAACGCCACCTCATATTCCCACTCTTTAGTCAGGACAAGGCAGGCTCAATCTGCGGGCTCCTGGGTGAGCTACCCAGAGGGGAGAGTTGAAATGGACTCTCCTGAAGATGAGTCCTACTGTGGCTTGGTGGCCTGGGAGACCTTGGAATGTGGAGGTGGCTCAGGGACTCTGCAGGATTCTCCAACCTGAGGTGTTTGACACGGCTCCAACAAGGAAGCTTCCCATGTGGAGACGAGAGAAGTTCTGTTCAGTGCCTCAGGAAAGCCCCATATCCTGTTCTTCGAACCAAAGCCTCTGAGGAGTGACACCTGGAAAACAAAGCAAGAGTTGAGATTAGGGCCTAAGGGCCTGTCGGGCTCAACCTTCTATCTCTGTTGACATCTGTGTGCATGCCTTCATGGAGGTAGCAGCTCAGCTTGTGACCGAAGGCCCCTGTGTGTGCAGGGAGGCTCCCGGTAATGGTATGTCCTCGGGGGCCTTGAGGTTTCTCATATTCTGGAGGTGTGTGGCCAAAGGAATGGACAGAGTTTCCCAGGAGAGAGCAGGCATGGTCCTGTGGTATGCTCCAGAGGACCCAGCCTAGAGGCTGTGTTTGCCAGGGCTGTGGGGACAGATGTCTGAAAAAGCAAACTTGGCTCAGGTAGGGGCCAAGGTAATGGCAGGCCTGATCTCCAGTCCGAGAGGGGAGATCCTCTGGATATCAAAGGAGGGCAAGTGGGAGGCAGTCGCTCAGGCTTTTGTCTCTGGGTGTTGCGTTCACAGTGGCCGTTCAGGGTAGGGGTTGCTTCAGGGGCCGAGGAAGAGCCTTCCTCTCGGGGGATTGTCCAAGCTCCCAAGTGTTTGGGTTCATTCTGTGGGAAGGGAAGAGTACTGTTTTCTGCCACAGGGGACCCCCCAGGAGAGGGACTCTAGAGCACAGCAGTGGGTTCCCTCAACTGGAATACACACCATCTAGTTAGTCCTGCGTGCCTATGGGCATGGCAAGCCACATATGCGGGCTCTTGGTCCAATCACTGAGAGGCGTTACTTGAATAAGGTACTCACACTGAGGGTCACAATGTGTGTTTGTGCCCAAGGCGGCCCTCACACATGGGCGTGGCCTCATGGGCCATGCCGTTTTCTCCTACACTGAAGGTTTGACTCACTGCCAGCAGCAAGGTTTCTTGCCATGGGGAAGGAGGGGTTCTGACTTGTGCATCAGGTTCCCCCCTGTGCAGGGATTGGAGATAAGGTCTAGGTTCTGATGACTGAAAACCCAGGTTGGGAATGGATGGTGGCCTAAGGCAGTGGCGGGTCCAATGTGCTGGGTGTGCAGCCAGCTGTGTCGGTGTCTGTTGGAAGGTCTGGGCTCAGGCTATTTGCGACAGAGCATCAGTGTTTAAGGTAGCCTATGCAATTGGGGTGTTGCCGAGGGCCAAGCAGTTTGATCCTCATTTGGGGTTTCTGGGCAGCACCATAGACAAAGTTTTTCTCCTGGGAGGCAGGCGGAGTGCTTCATGGTGGCCCCAGAATTCCCAGTAGGGAGGGTTTGTGGGCCAGGAGTGTGAGGACGGAAGTCTAGGAACACAAGCTAAAGTGAGGATTGGAGCCAAGGGCAGAGCAGGCCCACTAGGCAGAGGCTGAATCAAAATCTCCTGCATCTGAAGTCAGGCTGAGGATCAGACGTTGGCTGAGGCTGGAGTATGTGTCCATGATGGCACCTTCATGAAGCGGGGGCCTCATGAGGCCAAGGAAGTTTTCCCACGCTGAGTTTGGAGGTTGCCCCAAACCACCAGGTTTCCTTCTGTGGGACATTCGAGTCCTGTTGCATGGCTCCAGGACATACCATACGGAAGGACTGGAGAGCACGGTTCGAAGGATGGATCCCTGTACAGCATGCCTCGCATTCCCATTGGCCATTAGCCACAAGATATGTTTGATCTGCTGCCTCTGGGGCACGCTAACCAGGGGGCTGAGTTGAAATGGCCTCTCCTGAGGATGCGTCATAATGTGCGTTTGGGTCCATGGAAACCTTGGAATGTGCTGGTTGTTCAGTGGCCCTGCAGAACTCTCCTACCTGAAGGGTTTGATACATCCCCAGTAAGTAAGCTCCCTATGTGGAGGCGAGAGAGGTTTGGTTTGGTGCCTCAGAAAAGCCCCGTGTGCTGGTCTACGAAAACAGACCTCTGAGGACGGACACATAGAAACCAAAGCTAAGGTTCAGATTAGGGCCTGGGGGCCTGTCCATTTCAACCTTCTGTCTCTGGGGACACTGTCTGAGAGTCTAAGTGGAGATAGTTGCTTTGCTGGTGTCAGAGAGCCCCTCTTAGTCCAGGGTGGCCTACACTATTGATGGCCTCAGGGACTTGGAGCTTTTCCCTAACCTGTAGGGTTGTGGTCAATGGATTGGGCACAATTTCCTTGGAGAGGGCAGGAACAATCTTTCGCTGTGGCTCCAGAGGCCCTAGCCTGGCGGTTGTGTGGGTCCAGGCTGAGGGCACAGAAGTCTGAAAACACAAACTCAGCTTATGAGTGGCGCCTAGGGTATGGCAGGCCGGATGTACAGCCCGAGAGGGAGCTCCTGGGCCTCTGAAACAAGGGCGAGTGGGAGGCGTTCCTTCAGGCTTTTGTCTCTGGATGTTGTGTCCGAGATAGCCGTGGATTGGAGGGGTTGCCTCAGGGACTGTGGACGAGTATCCCTCTCTGGGGATTTGTCCCAGCTCCCAAGAGTTTCGGGTCATTTTGTGGGAAGGGTGGAAAAGTGTTGTCTGGCTCACGTGTCTCTCCAAGAAAGGGATTCCAGAGCAGAGCCCCAGGTATGGGCGGGGCGACTGGAAAACTCAAACACTGGTGAGGATTGGGTGCATAGGGGCTTGGCAAGCCCCATATGCGGGCTCTTGGCCCAGGCCCTGACAGGCCTTTCTTTGACATGGGGCTCATGCTGAGGGTCAGAGTGTGAATTTGTGCCCAAGCAGCACTCAAGTTTGGGCGTGGCATCAGGGACCAGGAAGGTTTCTCCCACCCTGTAGGTGTGACTCCATGCCAAGAGCAAGCTTTACAGCCACGGGGAAGGAGGAGTTCTGTGTTGTGCTTGCGATACCCAGCTGTGTGGAGAATTGATATAATGTCTAGGTTCAGATATCTGAAAACCAAGGTTAGGAAGAGGTGACGCCATAAGACCATGGCGTGTCCGAAGTGCTGGGTGTGCGGCCAGCTGTCTCCTTGTCTGTCTGGACGTCTGGCTTCAGGCTGTGTCAGACAGAGCATGAGTGCCCAGAGCAGCCTATCCAGTTCGGGTACCGTCGAGGCCCGAGCAGGTTGATCCTCATCTGGGTTTTCTGGAGAGAGCCCCACAGGGAAACGTTTTTCTTCCCTTGGGCAGACCCTGGGCTGGGTTGTGGTTCTGGAGTTCCTAGTCCGGAGGGCTTGTTTGCCAGGAGTGTGAGGAAGGAAGTCTGAAAACAGAAGCTAGCGTGAGGTTTGGGACCGATGGCACGGCAGGCCCACTCTGAGAGGCTGAATCGAGATCTCCTGCACTGAGGTCATTTCAACTCTGAGACGTGCCTCAGGCTAGAGTTTTTGTCCAGCATGGCCTCTTCCTGAATGGTGTGGGGGCCTCATGAGGCCAGGAAGGTTTGCCTACGATGGGATTTGTGAACTACTCCAAACCTCAAGGTTTCCTTCTGCACGAAAGTCGAGTGCTATTGGATGGTTCCAGGAGGCCCCATACGGAAAGACTCGAGAGCAGGTGTCTAAGCATGGATGCCTGGGAACGCCACCTCATATTCCCACTCTTTAGTCAGGACAAGGCAGGCTCAATCTGCGGGCTCCTGGGTGAGCTACCCAGAGGGGAGAGTTGAAATGGACTCTCCTGAAGATGAGTCCTACTGTGGCTTGGTGGCCTGGGAGACCTTGGAATGTGGAGGTGGCTCAGGGACTCTGCAGGATTCTCCAACCTGAGGTGTTTGACACGGCTCCAACAAGGAAGCTTCCCATGTGGAGACGAGAGAAGTTCTGTTCAGTGCCTCAGGAAAGCCCCATATCCTGTTCTTCGAACCAAAGCCTCTGAGGAGTGACACCTGGAAAACAAAGCAAGAGTTGAGATTAGGGCCTAAGGGCCTGTCCGGCTCAACCTTCTATCTCTGTTGACATCTGTGTGCATGCCTTCATGGAGGTAGCAGCTCAGCTTGTGTCCGAAGGACCCTGTGTGTGCAGGGAGGCTCCCGGTAATGGTATGTCCTCGGGGGCCGTGAGGTTTCTCATATTCTGGAAGTGTGTGGCCAAAGGAATGGACAGAGTTTTTCAGGAGAGAGCAGGCATGGTCCCTTGGTATGGCTCCAGAGGACCCAGCCTAGAGGCTGTGTTTGCCAGGGCTGTGGGGACAGATGTCTGAAAAAGCAAACTTGGCTCAGGTAGGGGCCAAGGTAATGGCAGGCCTGATCTCCAGTCCGAGAGGGGAGATCCTCTGGATATCAAAGGAGGGCAAGTGGGAGGCAGTCGCTCAGGCTTTTGTCTCTGGGTGTTGCGTTCACAGTGGCCGTTCAGGGTAGGGGTTGCTTCAGGGGCCGAGGAAGAGCCTTCCTCTCGGGGGATTGTCCAAGCTCCCAAGTGTTTGGGTTCATTCTGTGGGAAGGGAAGAGTACTGTTTTCTGCCACAGGGGACCCCCCAGGAGAAAGACTCTAGAGCACAGCAGTGGGTTCCCTCAACTGGAATACACACCATCTAGTTAGTCCTGCGTGCCTATGGGCATGGCAAGCCACATATGCGGGCTCTTGGTCCAATCACTGAGAGGCGTTACTTGAATAAGGTACTCACGCTGAGGGTCACAATGTGTGTTTGTGCCCAAGGCGGCCCTCACACATGGGCGTGGCCTCATGGGCCATGCCGTTTTCTCCTACACTGAAGGTTTGACTCACTGCCAGCAGCAAGGTTTCTTGCCATGGGGAAGGAGGGGTTCTGACTTGTGCATCAGGTTCCCCCCTGTGCAGGGATTGGAGATAAGGTCTAGGTTCTGATGACTGAAAACCCAGGTTGGGAATGGATGGTGGCCTAAGGCAGTGGCGGGTCCAATGTGCTGGGTGTGCAGCCAGCTGTGTCGGTGTCTGTTGGAAGGTCTGGGCTCAGGCTATTTGCGACAGAGCATCAGTGTTTAAGGTAGCCTATGCAATTGGGGTGTTGCCGAGGGCCAAGCAGTTTGATCCTCATTTGGGGTTTCTGGGCAGCACCATAGACAAAGTTTTTCTCCTGGGAGGCAGGCGGAGTGCTTCATTGTGGCCCCAGAATTCCCAGTAGGGAGGGTTTGAGGGCCAGGAGTGTGAGGACGGAAGTCTAGGAACACAAGCTAAAGTGAGGATTGGAGCCAAGGGCAGAGCAGGCCCACTAGGCAGAGGCTGAATCAAAATCTCCTGCATCTGAAGTCAGGCTGAGGATCAGACGTTGGCTGAGGCTGGAGTATGTGTCCATGATGGCACCTTCATGAAGCGGGGGCCTCATGAGGCCAAGGAAGTTTTCCCACGCTGAGTTTGGAGGTTGCCCCAAACCACCAGGTTTCCTTCTGTGGGACATTCGAGTCCTGTTGCATGGCTCCAGGACATACCATACGGAAGGACTGGAGAGCACGGTTCGAAGGATGGATCCCTGTACAGCATGCCTCGCATTCCCATTGGCCATTAGCCACAAGATATGTTTGATCTGCTGCCTCTGGGGCACGCTAACCAGGGGGCTGAGTTGAAATGGCCTCTCCTGAGGATGCGTCATAATGTGTGTTTGGGTCCATGGAAACCTTGGAATGTGCTGGTTGTTCAGTGGCCCTGCAGAACTCTCCTACCTGAAGGGTTTGATACATCCCCAGTAAGTAAGCTCCCCATGTGGAGGCGAGAGAGGTTTGGTTTGGTGCCTCAGAAAAGCCCCGTGTGCTGGTCTACGAAAACAGACCTCTGAGGACGGACACATAGAAACCAAAGCTAAGGTTCAGATTAGGGCCTGGGGGCCTGTCCATTTCAACCTTCTGTCTCTGGGGACACTGTCTGAGAGTCTAAGTGGAGATAGTTGCTTTGCTGGTGTCAGAGAGCCCCTCTTAGTCCAGGGTGGCCTACACTATTGATGGCCTCAGGGACTTGGAGCTTTTCCCTAACCTGTAGGGTTGTGGTCAATGGATTGGGCACAATTTCCTTGGAGAGGGCAGGAACAATCTTTCGCTGTGGCTCCAGAGGCCCTAGCCTGGCGGTTGTGTGGGTCCAGGCTGAGGGCACAGAAGTCTGAAAACACAAACTCAGCTTATGAGTGGCGCCTAGGGTATGGCAGGCCGGATGTACAGCCCGAGAGGGAGCTCCTGGGCCTCTGAAACAAGGGCGAGTGGGAGGCGTTCCTTCAGGCTTTTGTCTCTGGATGTTGTGTCCGAGATAGCCGTGGATTGGAGGGGTTGCCTCAGGGACTGTGGACGAGTATCCCTCTCTGGGGATTTGTCCCAGCTCCCAAGAGTTTCGGGTCATTTTGTGGGAAGGGTGGAAAAGTGTTGTCTGGCTCACGTGTCTCTCCAAGAAAGGGATTCCAGAGCAGAGCCCCAGGTATGGGCGGGGCGACTGGAAAACTCAAACACTGGTGAGGATTGGGTGCATAGGGGCTTGGCAAGCCCCATATGCGGGCTCTTGGCCCAGGCCCTGACAGGCCTTTCTTTGACATGGGGCTCATGCTGAGGGTCAGAGTGTGAATTTGTGCCCAAGCAGCACTCAAGTTTGGGCGTGGCATCAGGGACCAGGAAGGTTTCTCCCACCCTGTAGGTGTGACTCCATGCCAAGAGCAAGCTTTACAGCCACGGGGAAGGAGGAGTTCTGTGTTGTGCTTGCGATACCCAGCTGTGTGGAGAATTGATATAATGTCTAGGTTCAGATATCTGAAAACCAAGGTTAGGAAGAGGTGACGCCATAAGACCATGGCGTGTCCGAAGTGCTGGGTGTGCGGCCAGCTGTCTCCTTGTCTGTCTGGACGTCTGGCTTCAGGCTGTGTCAGACAGAGCATGAGTGCCCAGAGCAGCCTATCCAGTTCGGGTACCGTCGAGGCCCGAGCAGGTTGATCCTCATCTGGGTTTTCTGGAGAGAGCCCCACAGGGAAACGTTTTTCTTCCCTTGGGCAGACCCTGGGCTGGGTTGTGGTTCTGGAGTTCCTAGTCCGGAGGGCTTGTTTGCCAGGAGTGTGAGGAAGGAAGTCTGAAAACAGAAGCTAGCGTGAGGTTTGGGACCGATGGCACGGCAGGCCCACTCTGAGAGGCTGAATCGAGATCTCCTGCACTGAGGTCATTTCAACTCTGAGACGTGCCTCAGGCTAGAGTTTTTGTCCAGCATGGCCTCTTCCTGAATGGTGTGGGGGCCTCATGAGGCCAGGAAGGTTTGCCTACGATGGGATTTGTGAACTACTCCAAACCTCAAGGTTTCCTTCTGCACGAAAGTCGAGTGCTATTGGATGGTTCCAGGAGGCCCCATACGGAAAGACTCGAGAGCAGGTGTCTAAGCATGGATGCCTGGGAACGCCACCTCATATTCCCACTCTTTAGTCAGGACAAGGCAGGCTCAATCTGCGGGCTCCTGGGTGAGCTACCCAGAGGGGAGAGTTGAAATGGACTCTCCTGAAGATGAGTCCTACTGTGGCTTGGTGGCCTGGGAGACCTTGGAATGTGGAGGTGGCTCAGGGACTCTGCAGGATTCTCCAACCTGAGGTGTTTGACACGGCTCCAACAAGGAAGCTTCCCATGTGGAGACGAGAGAAGTTCTGTTCAGTGCCTCAGGAAAGCCCCATATCCTGTTCTTCGAACCAAAGCCTCTGAGGAGTGACACCTGGAAAACAAAGCAAGAGTTGAGATTAGGGCCTAAGGGCCTGTCCGGCTCAACCTTCTATCTCTGTTGACATCTGTGTGCATGCCTTCATGGAGGTAGCAGCTCAGCTTGTGTCCGAAGGACCCTGTGTGTGCAGGGAGGCTCCCGGTAATGGTATGTCCTCGGGGGCCGTGAGGTTTCTCATATTCTGGAAGTGTGTGGCCAAAGGAATGGACAGAGTTTTTCAGGAGAGAGCAGGCATGGTCCCTTGGTATGGCTCCAGAGGACCCAGCCTAGAGGCTGTGTTTGCCAGGGCTGTGGGGACAGATGTCTGAAAAAGCAAACTTGGCTCAGGTAGGGGCCAAGGTAATGGCAGGCCTGATCTCCAGTCCGAGAGGGGAGATCCTCTGGATATCAAAGGAGGGCAAGTGGGATGCAGTCGCTCAGGCTTTTGTCTCTGGGTGTTGCGTTCACAGTGGCCGTTCAGGGTAGGGGTTGCTTCAGGGGCCGAGGAAGAGCCTTCCTCTCGGGGGATTGTCCAAGCTCCCAAGTGTTTGGGTTCATTCTGTGGGAAGGGAAGAGTACTGTTTTCTGCCACAGGGGACCCCCCAGGAGAGGGACTCTAGAGCACAGCAGTGGGTTCCCTCAACTGGAATACACACCATCTAGTTAGTCCTGCGTGCCTATGGGCATGGCAAGCCACATATGCGGGCTCTTGGTCCAATCACTGAGAGGCGTTACTTGAATAAGGTACTCACGCTGAGGGTCACAATGTGTGTTTGTGCCCAAGGCGGCCCTCACACATGGGCGTGGCCTCATGGGCCATGCCGTTTTCTCCTACACTGAAGGTTTGACTCACTGCCAGCAGCAAGGTTTCTTGCCATGGGGAAGGAGGGGTTCTGACTTGTGCATCAGGTTCCGCCCTGTGCAGGGATTGGAGATAAGGTCTAGGTTCTGATGACTGAAAACCCAGGTTGGGAATGGATGGTGGCCTAAGGCAGTGGCGGGTCCAATGTGCTGGGTGTGCAGCCAGCTGTGTCGGTGTCTGTTGGAAGGTCTGGGCTCAGGCTATTTGCGACAGAGCATCAGTGTTTAAGGTAGCCTATGCAATTGGGGTGTTCCCGAGGGCCAAGCAGTTTGATCCTCATTTGGGGTTTCTGGGCAGCACCATAGACAAAGTTTTTCTCCTGGGAGGCAGGCGGAGTGCTTCATTGTGGCCCCAGAATTCCCAGTAGGGAGGGTTTGTGGGCCAGGAGTGTGAGGACGGAAGTCTAGGAACACAAGCTAAAGTGAGGATTGGAGCCAAGGGCAGAGCAGGCCCACTAGGCAGAGGCTGAATCAAAATCTCCTGCATCTGAAGTCAGGCAGAGGATCAGACGTTGGCTGAGGCTGGAGTATGTGTCCATGATGGCACCTTCATGAAGCGGGGGCCTCATGAGGCCAAGGAAGTTTTCCCACGCTGAGTTTGGAGGTTGCCCCAAACCACCAGGTTTCCTTCTGTGGGACATTCGAGTCCTGTTGCATGGCTCCAGGACATACCATACGGAAGGACTGGAGAGCACGGTTCGAAGGATGGATCCCTGTACAGCATGCCTCGCATTCCCATTGGCCATTAGCCACAAGATATGTTTGATCTCCTGCCTCTGGCGCACGCTAACCAGGGGGCTGAGTTGAAATGGCCTCTCCTGAGGATGCGTCATAATGTGCGTTTGGGTCCATGGAAACCTTGGAATGTGCTGGTTGTTCAGTGGCCCTGCGGAACTCTCCTACCTGAAGGGTTTGATACATCCCCAGTAAGTAAGCTCCCCATGTGGAGGCGAGAGAGGTTTGGTTTGGTGCCTCAGAAAAGCCCCGTGTGCTGGTCTACGAAAACAGACCTCTGAGGACGGACACATGGAAACCAAAGCTAAGGTTCAGATTAGGGCCTGGGGGCCTGTCCATTTTAACCTTCTGTCTCTGGGGACACTGTCTGAGAGTCTAAGTGGAGATAGTTGCTCCGCTGGTGTCAGAGCCCCTCTTAGTCCAGGGTGGCCTACACTATTGATGGCCTCAGGGGCCTTGGAGCTTTTCCCTAACCTGTAGGGTGGTGGTCAATGGGTTGGGCACAATTTCCTTGGAGAGGGCAGGCACAATCTTTCGCTGTTGCTCCAGAGGCCCTAGCCTGGCGGTTGTGTGGGTCCAGGCTGAGGGCACAGAAGTCTGAAAACACAAACTCAGCTTATGAGTGGCGCCTAGGGTATGGCAGGCCGGATGTACAGCCCGAGAGGGAGCTCCTGGGCCTCTGAAACAAGGGCGAGTGGGAGGCGTTCCTTCAGGCTTTTGTCTCTGGATGTTGTGTCCGAGATAGCCGTGGATTGGAGGGGTGGCCTCAGGGACTGTGGACGAGTATCCCTCTCTGGGGATTTGTCCCAGCTCCCAAGAGTTTGGGGTCATTTTGTGGGAAGGGTGGAAAAGTGTTGTCTGGCTCACGTGTCTCTCCAAGAAAGGGATTCCGGAGCAGAGCCCCAGGTACGGGCGGGGCGACTGGAAAACTCAAACACTGGTGAGGATTGGGTGCATAGGGGCTTGGCAAGCCCCATATGCGGGTTCTTGGCCCAGGCCCTGACAGGATTTTCTTTGACATGGGGCTCATGCTGAGGGTCAGAGTGTGAATTTGTGCCCAAGCAGCAATCAAGTTTGGGCGTGGCATCAGGGACCAGGAAGGTTTCTCCCACCCTGAAGGTGTGACTCCATGCCAAGAGCAAGCTTTACAGCCACGGGGAAGGAGGAGTTCTGTGTTGTGCTTGCGATACCCAGCTGTGTGGAGAATTGATATAATGTCTAGGTTCAGATATCTGAAAACCAAGGTTAGGAAGAGGTGACGGCATAAGACCATGGCGTGTCCGAAGTGCTGGGTGTGCGGCCAGCTGTCTCCTTGTCTGTCTGGACGTCTGGCTTCAGGCTGTGTCAGACAGAGCATGAGTGCCCAGAGCAGCCTATCCAGTTCGGGTACCGTCGAGGCCCGAGCAGGTTGATCCTCATCTGGGTTTTCTGGAGAGAGCCCCACAGGGAAACGTTTTTCTTCCCTTGGGCAGACCCTGGGCTGGGTTGTGGTTCTGGAGTTCCTAGTCCGGAGGGCTTGTTTGCCAGGAGTGTGAGGAAGGAAGTCTGAAAACAGAAGCTAGCGTGAGGTTTGGGACTGATGGCACGGCAGGCCCACTCTGAGAGGCTGAATCGAGATCTCCTGCACTGAGGTCATTTCAACTCTGAGACGTGCCTCAGGCTAGAGTTTTTGTCCAGCATGGCCTCTTCCTGAATGGTGTGGGGGCCTCATGAGGCCAGGAAGGTTTGCCTACGATGGGATTTGTGAACTACTCCAAACCTCAAGGTTTCCTTCTGCACGAAAGTCGAGTGCTATTGGATGGTTCCAGGAGGCCCCATACGGAAAGACTCGAGAGCAGGTGTCTAAGCATGGATGCCTGGGAACGCCACCTCATATTCCCACTCTTTAGTCAGGACAAGGCAGGCTCAATCTGCGGGCTCCTGGGTGAGCTACCCAGAGGGGAGAGTTGAAATGGACTCTCCTGAAGATGAGTCCTACTGTGGCTTGGTGGCCTGGGAGACCTTGGAATGTGGAGGTGGCTCAGGGACTCTGCAGGATTCTCCAACCTGAGGTGTTTGACACGGCTCCAACAAGGAAGCATCCCATGTGGAGACGAGAGAAGTTCTGTTCAGTGCCTCAGGAAAGCCCCATATCCTGTTCTTCGAACCAAAGCCTCTGAGGAGTGACACCTGGAAAACAAAGCAAGAGTTGAGATTAGGGCCTAAGGGCCTGTCGGGCTCAACCTTCTATCTCTGTTGACATCTGTGTGCATGCCTTCATGGAGGTAGCAGCTCAGCTTGTGACCGAAGGCCCCTGTGTGTGCAGGGAGGCTCCCGGTAATGGTATGTCCTCGGGGGCCTTGAGGTTTCTCATATTCTGGAGGTGTGTGGCCAAAGGAATGGACAGAGTTTCCCAGGAGAGAGCAGGCATGGTCCTGTGGTATGCTCCAGAGGACCCAGCCTAGAGGCTGTGTTTGCCAGGGCTGTGGGGACAGATGTCTGAAAAAGCAAACTTGGCTCAGGTAGGGGCCAAGGTAATGGCAGGCCTGATCTCCAGTCCGAGAGGGGAGATCCTCTGGATATCAAAGGAGGGCAAGTGGGAGGCAGTCGCTCAGGCTTTTGTCTCTGGGTGTTGCGTTCACAGTGGCCGTTCAGGGTAGGGGTTGCTTCAGGGGCCGAGGAAGAGCCTTCCTCTCGGGGGATTGTCCAAGCTCCCAAGTGTTTGGGTTCATTCTGTGGGAAGGGAAGAGTACTGTTTTCTGCCACAGGGGACCCCCCAGGAGAGGGACTCTAGAGCACAGCAGTGGGTTCCCTCAACTGGAATACACACCATCTAGTTAGTCCTGCGTGCCTATGGGCATGGCAAGCCACATATGCGGGCTCTTGGTCCAATCACTGAGAGGCGTTACTTGAATAAGGTACTCACAATGAGGGTCACAATGTGTGTTTGTGCCCAAGGCGGCCCTCACACATGGGCGTGGCCTCATGGGCCATGCCGTTTTCTCCTACACTGAAGGTTTGACTCACTGCCAGCAGCAAGGTTTCTTGCCATGGGGAAGGAGGGGTTCTGACTTGTGCATCAGGTTCCCCCCTGTGCAGGGATTGGAGATAAGGTCTAGGTTCTGATGACTGAAAACCCAGGTTGGGAATGGATGGTGGCCTAAGGCAGTGGCGGGTCCAATGTGCTGGGTGTGCAGCCAGCTGTGTCGGTGTCTGTTGGAAGGTCTGGGCTCAGGCTATTTGCGACAGAGCATCAGTATTTAAGGTAGCCTATGCAATTGGGGTGTTGCCGAGGGCCAAGCAGTTTGATCCTCATTTGGGGTTTCTGGGCAGCACCATAGACAAAGTTTTTCTCCTGGGAGGCAGGCGGAGTGCTTCATTGTGGCCCCAGAATTCCCAGTAGGGAGGGTTTGTGGGCCAGGAGTGTGAGGACGGAAGTCTAGGAACACAAGCTAAAGTGAGGATTGGAGCCAAGGGCAGAGCAGGCCCACTAGGCAGAGGCTGAATCAAAATCTCCTGCATCTGAAGTCAGGCTGAGGATCAGACGTTGGCTGAGGCTGGAGTATGTGTCCATGATGGCACCTTCATGAAGCGGGGGCCTCATGAGGCCAAGGAAGTTTTCCCACGCTGAGTTTGGAGGTTGCCCCAAACCACCAGGTTTCCTTCTGTGGGACATTCGAGTCCTGTTGCATGGCTCCAGGACATACCATACGGAAGGACTGGAGAGCACGGTTCGAAGGATGGATCCCTGTACAGCATGCCTCGCATTCCCATTGGCCATTAGCCACAAGATATGTTTGATCTCCTGCCTCTGGCGCACGCTAACCAGGGGGCTGAGTTGAAATGGCCTCTCCGGAGGATGCGTCATAATGTGCGTTTGGGTCCATGGAAACCTTGGAATGTGCTGGTTGTTCAGTGGCCCTGCGGAACTCTCCTACCTGAAGGGTTTGATACATCCCCAGTAAGTAAGCTCCCCATGTGGAGGCGAGAGAGGTTTGGTTTGGTGCCTCAGAAAAGCCCCGTGTGCTGGTCTACGAAAACAGACCTCTGAGGACGGACACATGGAAACCAAAGCTAAGGTTCAGATTAGGGCCTGGGGGCCTGTCCATTTCAACCTTCTGTCTCTGGGGACACTGTCTGAGAGTCTAAGTGGAGATAGTTGCTCCGCTGGTGTCAGAGAGCCCCTCTTAGTCCAGGGTGGCCTACACTATTGATGGCCTCAGGGGCCTTGGAGCTTTTCCCTAACCTTTAGGGTGGTGGTCAATGGATTGGGCACAATTTCCTTGGAGAGGGCAGGCACAATCTTTCACTGTGGCTCCAGAGGCCCTAGCCTGGCGGATGTGTGGGTCCAGGCTGAGGGCACAGAAATCTGAAAACACAAACTCAGCTTATGAGTGGCGCCTAGGGTATGGCAGGCCGGATGTACAGCCCGAGAGGGAGCTCCTGGGCCTCAGAAACAAGGGCGAGTGGGAGGCGTTCCTTCAGGCTTTTGTCTCTGGATGTTGTGTCCGAGATAGCCGAGGATTGGAGGGGTGTCCTGAGGGACTGTGGACGAGTATCCCTCTCTTGGGATTTGTCCCAGCTCCCAAGAGTTTGGGGTCATTTTGTGGGAAGGGTGGAGTCGTGTTGTCTGGCTCATGTGTCTCTCCAAGAAAGAGATTCCAGAGCATAGCCCCAGGTACGGGCGGGGCGACTGGAAAACTCAAACACTGGTGAGGATTGGGTGCATAGGGGCTTGGCAAGCCCCATATGCGGGCTCTTGGCCCAGGCCCTGACAGGCCTTTCTTTGACATGGGGCTCATGCTGAGGGTCAGAGTGTGAATTTGTGCCCAAGCAGCACTCAAGTTTGGGCGTGGCATCAGGGACCAGGAAGGTTTCTCCCACCCTGAAGGTGTGACTCCATGCCAAGAGCAAGCTTTACAGCCACGGGGAAGGAGGAGTTCTGTGTTGTGCTTGCGATACCCAGCTGTGTGGAGAATTGATATAATGTCTAGGTTCAGATATCTGAAAACCAAGGTTAGGAAGAGGTGACGGCATAAGACCATGGCGTGTCCGAAGTGCTGGGTGTGCGGCCAGCTGTCTCCTTGTCTGTCTGGACGTCTGGCTTCAGGCTGTGTCAGACAGAGCATGAGTGCCCAGAGCAGCCTATCCAGTTCGGGTACCGTCGAGGCCCGAGCAGGTTGATCCTCATCTGGGTTTTCTGGAGAGAGCCCCACAGGGAAACGTTTTTCTTCCCTTGGGCAGACCCTGGGCTGGGTTGTGGTTCTGGAGTTCCTAGTCCAGAGGGCTTGTTTGACAGGAGTGTGAGGAAGGAAGTCTGAAAACACAAGCTAGCGTGAGGTTTGGGACCGATGGCACGGCAGGCCCACTCTGAGAGGCTGAATCGAGATCTCCTGCACTGAGTTCATTTCAACTCTGAGACGTGCCTCAGGCTAGAGTTTTTGTCCAGCATGGCCTCTTCCTGAATGGTGTGGGGGCCTCATGAGGCCAGGAAGGTTTGCCTACGATGGGATTTGTGAACTACTCCAAACCTCAAGGTTTCCTTCTGCACGAAAGTCGAGTGCTATTGGATGGTTCCAGGAGGCCCCTTATGGAAAGACTCGAGAGCAGGTGTCTAAGCATGGATGCCTGGGAACGCCACCTCATATTCCCACTCTTTAGTCAGGACAAGGCAGGCTCAATCTGCGGGCTCCTGGGTGAGCTACCCAGAGGGGAGAGTTGAAATGGACTCTCCTGAAGATGAGTCCTACTGTGGCTTGGTGGCCTGGGAGACCTTGGAATGTGGAGGTGGCTCAGGGACTCTGCAGGATTCTCCAACCTGAGGTGTTTGACACGGCTCCAACAAGGAAGCTTCCCATGTGGAGACGAGAGAAGTTCTGTTCAGTGCCTCAGGAAAGCCCCATATCCTGTTCTTCGAACCAAAGCCTCTGAGGAGTGACACCTGGAAAACAAAGCAAGAGTTGAGATTAGGGCCTAAGGGCCTGTCGGGCTCAACCTTCTATCTCTGTTGACATCTGTGTGCATGCCTTCATGGAGGTAGCAGCTCAGCTTGTGACCGAAGGCCCCTGTGTGTGCAGGGAGGCTCCCGGTAATGGTATGTCCTCGGGGGCCTTGAGGTTTCTCATATTCTGGAGGTGTGTGGCCAAAGGAATGGACAGAGTTTCCCAGGAGAGAGCAGGCATGGTCCTGTGGTATGGCTCCAGAGGACCCAGCCTAGAGGCTGTGTTTGCCAGGGCTGTGGGGACAGATGTCTGAAAAAGCAAACTTGGCTCAGGTAGGGGCCAAGGTAATGGCAGGCCTGATCTCCAGTCCGAGAGGGGAGATCCTCTGGATATCAAAGGAGGGCAAGTGGGAGGCAGTCGCTCAGGCTTTTGTCTCTGGGTGTTGCGTTCACAGTGGCCGTTCAGGGTAGGGGTTGCTTCAGGGGCCGAGGAAGAGCCTTCCTCTCGGGGGATTGTCCAAGCTCCCAAGTGTTTGGGTTCATTCTGTGGGAAGGGAAGAGTACTGTTTTCTGCCACAGGGGACCCCCCAGGAGAGGGACTCTAGAGCACAGCAGTGGGTTCCCTCAACTGGAATACACACCATCTAGTTAGTCCTGCGTGCCTATGGGCATGGCAAGCCACATATGCGGGCTCTTGGTCCAATCACTGAGAGGCGTTACTTGAATAAGGTACTCACGCTGAGGGTCACAATGTGTGTTTGTGACCAAGGCGGCCCTCACACATGGGCGTGGCCTCATGGGCCATGCCGTTTTCTCCTACACTGAAGGTTTGACTCACTGCCAGCAGCAAGGTTTCTTGCCATGGGGAAGGAGGGGTTCAGACTTGTGCATCAGGTTCCGCCCTGTACAGAGATTGGAGATAAGGTCTAGGTTCTGATGACTGAAAACCCAGGTTGGGAATGGATGGTGGCCTAAGGCAGTGGCGGGTCCAATGTGCTGGGTGTGCAGCCAGCTGTGTCGGTGTCTGTTGGAAGGTCTGGGCTCAGGCTATTTGCGACAGAGCATCAGTGTTTAAGGTAGCCTATGCAATTGGGGTGTTGCCGAGGGCCAAGCAGTTTGATCCTCATTTGGGGTTTCTGGGCAGCACCATAGACAAAGTTTTTCTCCTGGGAGGCAGGCGGAGTGCTTCATTGTGGCCCCAGAATTCCCAGTAGGGAGGGTTTGTGGGCCAGGAGTGTGAGGACGGAAGTCTAGGAACACAAGCTAAAGTGAGGATTGGAGCCAAGGGCAGAGCAGGCCCACTAGGCAGAGGCTGAATCAAAATCTCCTGCATCTGAAGTCAGGCTGAGGATCAGACGTTGGCTGAGGCTGGAGTATGTGTCCATGATGGCACCTTCATGAAGCAGGGGCCTCATGAGGCCAAGGAAGTTTTCCCACGCTGAGTTTGGAGGTTGCCCCAAACCACCAGGTTTCCTTCTGTGGGACATTCGAGTCCTGTTGCATGGCTCCAGGACATACCATACGGAAGGACTGGAGAGCACGGTTCAAAGGATGGATCCCTGTACAGCATGCCTCGCATTCCCATTGGCCATTAGCCACAAGATATGTTTGATCTCCTGCCTCTGGCGCACGCTAACCAGGGGGCTGAGTTGAAATGGCCTCTCCGGAGGATGCGTCATAATGTGCGTTTGGGTCCATGGAAACCTTGGAATGTGCTGGTTGTTCAGTGGCCCTGCGGAACTCTCCTACCTGAAGGGTTTGATACATCCCCAGTAAGTAAGCTCCCCATGTGGAGGCGAGAGAGGTTTGGTTTGGTGCCTCAGAAAAGCCCCGTTTGCTGGTCTACGAAAACAGACCTCTGAGGACGGACACATGGAAACCAAAGCTAAGGTTCAGATTAGGGCCTGGGGGCCTGTCCATTTCAACCTTCTGTCTCTGGGGACACTGTCTGAGAGTCTAAGTGGAGATAGTTGCTCCGCTGGTGTCAGAGAGCCCCTCTTAGTCCAGGGTGGCCTACACTATTGATGGCCTCAGGGGCCTTGGAGCTTTTCCCTAACCTTTAGGGTGGTGGTCAATGGATTGGGCACAATTTCCTTGGAGAGGGCAGGCACAATCTTTCGCTGTGGCTCCAGAGGCCCTAGCCTGGCGGTTGTGTGGGTCCAGGCTGAGGGCACAGAAGTCTGAAAACACAAACTCAGCTTATGAGTGGCGCCTAGGGTATGGCAGGCCGGATGTACAGCCCGAGAGGGAGCTCCTGGGCCTCTGAAACAAGGGCGAGTGGGAGGCGTTCCTTCAGGCTTTTGTCTCTGGATGTTGTGTCCGAGATAGCCGAGGATTGGAGGGGTGTCCTGAGGGACTGTGAACGAGTATCCCTCTCTTGGGATTTGTCCCAGCTCCCAAGAGTTTGGGGTCATTTTGTGGGAAGGGTGGAGTCGTGTTGTCTGGCTCATGTGTCTCTCCAAGAAAGAGATTCCAGAGCATAGCCCCAGGTACGGGCGGGGCGACTGGAAAACTCAAACACTGGTGAGGATTGGGTGCATAGGGGCTTGGCAAGCCCCATATGCGGGCTCTTGGCCCAGGCCCTGACAGGCCTTTCTTTGACATGGGGCTCATGCTGAGGGTCAGAGTGTGAATTTGTGCCCAAGCAGCACTCAAGTTTGGGCGTGGCATCAGGGACCAGGAAGGTTACTCCCACCCTGAAGGTGTGACTCCATGCCAAGAGCAAGCTTTACAGCCACGGGGAAGGAGGAGTTCTGTGTTGTGCTTGCGATACCCAGCTGTGTGGAGAATTGATATAATGTCTAGGTTCAGATATCTGAAAACCAAGGTTAGGAAGAGGTGACGGCATAAGACCATGGCGTGTCCGAAGTGCTGGGTGTGCGGCCAGCTGTCTCCTTGTCTGTCTGGACGTCTGGCTTCAGGCTGTGTCAGACAGAGCATGAGTGCCCAGAGCAGCCTATCCAGTTCGGGTACCGTCGAGGCCCGAGCAGGTTGATCCTCATCTGGGTTTTCTGGAGAGAGCACCACAGGGAAACGTTTTTCTTCCCTTGGGCAGACCCTGGGCTGGGTTGTGGTTCTGGAGTTCCTAGTCCAGAGGGCTTGTTTGACAGGAGTGTGAGGAAGGAAGTCTGAAAACACAAGCTAGCGTGAGGTTTGGGACCGATGGCACGGCAGGCCCACTCTGAGAGGCTGAATCGAGATCTCCTGCACTGAGGTCATTTCAACTCTGAGACGTGCCTCAGGCTAGAGTTTTTGTCCAGCATGGCCTCTTCCTGAATGGTGTGGGGGCCTCATGAGGCCAGGAAGGTTTGCCTACGATGGGATTTGTGAACTACTCCAAACCTCAAGGTTTCCTTCTGCACGAAAGTCGAGTGCTATTGGATGGTTCCAGGAGGCCCCTTATGGAAAGACTCGAGAGCAGGTGTCTAAGCATGGATGCCTGGGAACGCCACCTCATATTCCCACTCTTTAGTCAGGACAAGGCAGGCTCAATCTGCGGGCTCCTGGGTGAGCTACCCAGAGGGGAGAGTTGAAATGGACTCTCCTGAAGATGAGTCCTACTGTGGCTTGGTGGCCTGGGAGACCTTGGAATGTGGAGGTGGCTCAGGGACTCTGCAGGATTCTCCAACCTGAGGTGTTTGACACGGCTCCAACAAGGAAGCTTCCCATGTGGAGACGAGAGAAGTTCTGTTCAGTGCCTCAGGAAAGCCCCATATCCTGTTCTTCGAACCAAAGCCTCTGAGGAGTGACACCTGGAAAACAAAGCAAGAGTTGAGATTAGGGCCTAAGGGCCTGTCGGGCTCAACCTTCTATCTCTGTTGACATCTGTGTGCATGCCTTCATGGAGGTAGCAGCTCAGCTTGTGTCCGAAGGCCCCTGTGTGTGCAGGGAGGCTCCCGGTAATGGTATGTCCTCGGGGGCCTTGAGGTTTCTCATATTCTGGAGGTGTGTGGCCAAAG
The DNA here is from genome assembly GCF_964662115.1 of Mustela nivalis. Lineage (NCBI taxonomy): Eukaryota > Metazoa > Chordata > Mammalia > Carnivora > Mustelidae > Mustela > Mustela nivalis. Next base: position 241,145 of record NW_028135896.1, on the reverse strand, counting down.
GAATGGACAGAGTTTCCCAGGAGAGAGCAGGCATGGTCCTGTGGTATGGCTCCAGAGGACCCAGCCTAGAGGCTGTGTTTGCCAGGGCTGTGGGGACAGATGTCTGAAAAAGCAAACTTGGCTCAGGTAGGGGCCAAGGTAATGGCAGGCCTGATCTCCAGTCCGAGAGGGGAGATCCTCTGGATATCAAAGGAGGGCAAGTGGGAGGCAGTCGCTCAGGCTTTTGTCTCTGGGTGTTGCGTTCACAGTGGCCGTTCAGGGTAGGGGTTGCTTCAGGGGCCGAGGAAGAGCCTTCCTCTCGGGGGATTGTCCAAGCTCCCAAGTGTTTGGGTTCATTCTGTGGGAAGGGAAGAGTACTGTTTTCTGCCACAGGGGACCCCCCAGGAGAGGGACTCTAGAGCACAGCAGTGGGTTCCCTCAACTGGAATACACACCATCTAGTTAGTCCTGCGTGCCTATGGGCATGGCAAGCCACATATGCGGGCTCTTGGTCCAATCACTGAGAGGCGTTACTTGAATAAGGTACTCACGCTGAGGGTCACAATGTGTGTTTGTGACCAAGGCGGCCCTCACACATGGGCGTGGCCTCATGGGCCATGCCGTTTTCTCCTACACTGAAGGTTTGACTCACTGCCAGCAGCAAGGTTTCTTGCCATGGGGAAGGAGGGGTTCAGACTTGTGCATCAGGTTCCGCCCTGTGCAGGGATTGGAGATAAGGTCTAGGTTCTGATGACTGAAAACCCAGGTTGGGAATGGATGGTGGCCTAAGGCAGTGGCGGGTCCAATGTGCTGGGTGTGCAGCCAGCTGTGTCGGTGTCTGTTGGAAGGTCTGGGCTCAGGCTATTTGCGACAGAGCATCAGTGTTTAAGGTAGCCTATGCAATTGGGGTGTTGCCGAGGGCCAAGCAGTTTGATCCTCATTTGGGGTTTCTGGGCAGCACCATAGACAAAGTTTTTCTCCTGGGAGGCAGGCGGAGTGCTTCATTGTGGCCCCAGAATTCCCAGTAGGGAGGGTTTGTGGGCCAGGAGTGTGAGGACGGAAGTCTAGGAACACAAGCTAAAGTGAGGATTGGAGCCAAGGGCAGAGCAGGCCCACTAGGCAGAGGCTGAATCAAAATCTCCTGCATCTGAAGTCAGGCTGAGGATCAGACGTTGGCTGAGGCTGGAGTATGTGTCCATGATGGCACCTTCATGAAGCGGGGGCCTCATGAGGCCAAGGAAGTTTTCCCACGCTGAGTTTGGAGGTTGCCCCAAACCACCAGGTTTCCTTCTGTGGGACATTCGAGTCCTGTTGCATGGCTCCAGGACATACCATACGGAAGGACTGGAGAGCACGGTTCGAAGGATGGATCCCTGTACAGCATGCCTCGCATTCCCATTGGCCATTAGCCACAAGATATGTTTGATCTCCTGCCTCTGGCGCACGCTAACCAGGGGGCTGAGTTGAAATGGCCTCTCCGGAGGATGCGTCATAATGTGCGTTTGGGTCCATGGAAACCTTGGAATGTGCTGGTTGTTCAGTGGCCCTGCGGAACTCTCCTACCTGAAGGGTTTGATACATCCCCAGTAAGTAAGCTCCCCATGTGGAGGCGAGAGAGGTTTGGTTTGGTGCCTCAGAAAAGCCCCGTGTGCTGGTCTATGAAAACAGACCTCTGAGGACGGACACATGGAAACCAAAGCTAAGGTTCAGATTAGGGCCTGGGGGCCTGTCCATTTCAACCTTCTGTCTCTGGGGACACTGTCTGAGAGTCTAAGTGGAGATAGTTGCTCCGCTGGTGTCAGAGAGCCCCTCTTAGTCCAGGGTGGCCTACACTATTGATGGCCTCAGGGGCCTTGGAGCTTTTCCCTAACCTGTAGGGTGGTGGTCAATGGATTGGGCACAATTTCCTTGGAGAGGGCAGGCACAATCTTTCGCTGTGGCTCCAGAGGCCCTAGCCTGGCGGTTGTGTGGGTCCAGGCTGAGGGCACAGAAGTCTGAAAACACAAACTCAGCTTATGAGTGGCGCCTAGGGTATGGCAGGCCGGATGTACAGCCCGAGAGGGAGCTCCTGGGCCTCGGAAACAAGGGCGAGTGGGAGGCGTTCCTTCAGGCTTTTGTCTCTGGATGTTGTGTCCGAGATAGCCGAGGATTGGAGGGGTGTCCTGAGGGACTGTGGACGAGTATCCCTCTCTTGGGATTTGTCCCAGCTCCCAAGAGTTTGGGGTCATTTTGTGGGAAGGGTGGAGTCGTGTTGTCTGGCTCATGTGTCTCTCCAAGAAAGAGATTCCAGAGCATAGCCCCAGGTACGGGCGGGGCGACTGGAAAACTCAAACACTGGTGAGGATTGGGTGCATAGGGGCTTGGCAAGCCCCATATGCGGGCTCTTGGCCCAGGCCCTGACAGGCCTTTCTTTGACATGGGGCTCATGCTGAGGGTCAGAGTGTGAATTTGTGCCCAAGCAGCACTCAAGTTTGGGCGTGGCAGCAGGGACCAGGAAGGTTTCTCCCACCCTGAAGGTGTGACTCCATGCCAAGAGCAAGCTTTACAGCCACGGGGAAGGAGGAGTTCTGTGTTGTGCTTGCGATACCCAGCTGTGTGGAGAATTGATATAATGTCTAGGTTCAGATATCTGAAAACCAAGGTTAGGAAGAGGTGACGGCATAAGACCATGGCGTGTCCGAAGTGCTGGGTGTGCGGCCAGCTGTCTCCTTGTCTGTCTGGACGTCTGGCTTCAGGCTGTGTCAGACAGAGCATGAGTGCCCAGAGCAGCCTATCCAGTTCGGGTACCGTCGAGGCCCGAGCAGGTTGATCCTCATCTGGGTTTTCTGGAGAGAGCCCCACAGGGAAACATTTTTCTTCCCTTGGGCAGACCCTGGGCTGGGTTGTGGTTCTGGAGTTCCTAGTCCGGAGGGCTTGTTTGCCAGGAGTGTGAGGAAGGAAGTCTGAAAACACAAGCTAGCGTGAGGTTTGGGACCGATGGCACGGCAGGCCCACTCTGAGAGGCTGAATCGAGATCTCCTGCACTGAGGTCATTTCAACTCTGAGACGTGCCTCAGGCTAGAGTTTTTGTCCAGCATGGCCTCTTCCTGAATGGTGTGGGGGCCTCATGAGGCCAGGAAGGTTTGCCTACGATGGGATTTGTGAACTACTCCAAACCTCAAGGTTTCCTTCTGCACGAAAGTCGAGTGCTATTGGATGGTTCCAGGAGGCCCCTTATGGAAAGACTCGAGAGCAGGTGTCTAAGCATGGATGCCTGGGAACGCCACCTCATATTCCCACTCTTTAGTCAGGACAAGGCAGGCTCAATCTGCGGGCTCCTGGGTGAGCTACCCAGAGGGGAGAGTTGAAATGGACTCTCCTGAAGATGAGTCCTACTGTGGCTTGGTGGCCTGGGAGACCATGGAATGTGGAGGTGGCTCAGGGACTCTGCAGGATTCTCCAACCTGAGGTGTTTGACACGGCTCCAACAAGGAAGCTTCCCATGTGGAGACGAGAGAAGTTCTGTTCAGTGCCTCAGGAAAGCCCCATATCCTGTTCTTCGAACCAAAGCCTCTGAGGAGTGACACCTGGAAAACAAAGCAAGAGTTGAGATTAGGGCCTAAGGGCCTGTCCGGCTCAACCTTCTATCTCTGTTGACATCTGTGTGCATGCCTTCATGGAGGTAGCAGCTCAGCTTGTGTCCGAAGGCCCCTGTGTGTGCAGGGAGGCTCCCGGTAATGGTATGTCCTCGGGGGCCTTGAGGTTTCTCATATTCTGGAGTTGTGTGGCCAAAGGAATGGACAGAGTTTCCCAGGAGAGAGCAGGCATGGTCCTGTGGTATGGCTCCAGAGGACCCAGCCTAGAGGCTGTGTTTGCCAGGGCTGTGGGGACAGATGTCTGAAAAAGCAAACTTGGCTCAGGTAGGGGCCAAGGTAATGGCAGGCCTGATCTCCAGTCCGAGAGGGGAGATCCTCTGGATATCAAAGGAGGGCAAGTGGGAGGCAGTCGCTCAGGCTTTTGTCTCTGGGTGTTGCGTTCACAGTGGCCGTTCAGGGTAGGGGTTGCTTCAGGGGCCGAGGAAGAGCCTTCCTCTCGGGGGATTGTCCAAGCTCCCAAGTGTTTGGGTTCATTCTGTGGGAAGGGAAGAGTACTGTTTTCTGCCACAGGGGACCCCCCAGGAGAGGGACTCTAGAGCACAGCAGTGGGTTCCCTCAACTGGAATACACACCATCTAGTTAGTCCTGCGTGCCTATGGGCATGGCAAGCCACATATGCGGGCTCTTGGTCCAATCACTGAGAGGCGTTACTTGAATAAAGTACTCACGCTGAGGGTCACAATGTGTGTTTGTGCCCAAGGCGGCCCTCACACATGGGCGTGGCCTCATGGGCCATGCCGTTTTCTCCTACACTGAAGGTTTGACTCACTGCCAGCAGCAAGGTTTCTTGCCATGGGGAAGGAGGGGTTCTGACTTGTGCATCAGGTTCCCCCCTGAGCAGGGATTGGAGATAAGGTCTAGGTTCTGATGACTGAAAACCCAGGTTGGGAATGGATGGTGGCCTAAGGCAGTGGCGGGTCCAATGTGCTGGGTGTGCAGCCAGCTGTGTCGGTGTCTGTTGGAAGGTCTGGGCTCAGGCTATTTGGGACAGAGCATCAGTGTTTAAGGTAGCCTATGCAATTGGGGTGTTGCCGAGGGCCAAGCAGTTTGATCCTCATTTGGGGTTTCTGGGCAGCACCATAGACAAAGTTTTTCTCCTGGGAGGCAGGCGGAGTGCTTCATTGTGGCCCCAGAATTCCCAGAAGGGAGGGTTTGTGGACCAGGAGTGTGAGGACGGAAGTCTAGGAACACAAGCTAAAGTGAGGATTGGAGCCAAGGGCAGAGCAGGCCCACTAGGCAGAGGCTGAATCAAAATCTCCTGCATCTGAAGTCAGGCTGAGGATCAGACGTTGGCTGAGGCTGGAGTATGTGTCCATGATGGCACCTTCATGAAGCGGGGGCCTCATGAGGCCAAGGAAGTTTTCCCACGCTGAGTTTGGAGGTTGCCCCAAACCACCAGGTTTCCTTCTGTGGGACATTCGAGTCCTGTTGCATGGCTCCAGGACATACCATACGGAAGGACTGGAGAGCACGGTTCGAAGGATGGATCCCTGTACAGCATGCCTCGCATTCCCATTGGCCATTAGCCACAAGATATGTTTGATCTCCTGCCTCTGGCGCACGCTAACCAGGGGGCTGAGTTGAAATGGCCTCTCCTGAGGATGCGTCATAATGTGCGTTTGGGTCCATGGAAACCTTGGAATGTGCTGGTTGTTCAGTGGCCCTGCGGAACTCTCCTACCTGAAGGGTTTGATACATCCCCAGTAGGTAAGCTCCCCATGTGGAGGCGAGAGAGGTTTGGTTTGGTGCCTCAGAAAAGCCCCGTGTGCTGGTCTACGAAAACAGACCTCTGAGGACGGACACATGGAAACCAAAGCTAAGGTTCAGATTAGGGCCTGGGGGCCTGTCCATTTCAACCTTCTGTCTCTGGGGACACTGTCTGAGAGTCTAAGTGGAGATTCTTGCTCCGCTGGTGTCAGAGAGCCCCTCTTAGTCCAGGGTGGCCTACACTATTGATGGCCTCAGGGGCTTGGAGCTTTTACCTAACCTGTAGGTTTGTGGTCAATGGATTGGGCACAATTTCCTTGGAGAGGGCAGGCACAATCTTTCGCTGTGGCTCCAGAGGCCCTAGCCTGGCGGTTGTGTGGGTCCAGGCTGAGGGCACAGAAGTCTGAAAACACAAACTCAGCTTATGAGTGGCGCCTAGGGTATGGCAGGCCGGATGTACAGCCCGAGAGGGAGCTCCTGGGCCTCTGAAACAAGGGCGAGTGGGAGGCCTTCCTTCAGGCTTTTGTCTCTGGATGTTGTGTCCGAGATAGCCGTGGATTGGAGGGGTGGCCTCAGGGACTGTGGACGAGTATCCCTCTCTGGGGATTTATCCCAGCTCCCAAGAGTTTGGGGTCATTTTGTGGGAAGGGTGGAGTCGTGTTGTCTGGCTCATGTGTCTCTCCAAGAAAGGGATTCCGGAGCAGAGCCCCAGGTACGGGCGGGGCGACTGGAAAACTCAAACACTGGTGAGGATTGGGTGCATAGGGGCTTGGCAAGCCCCATATGCGGGCTCTTGGCCCAGGCCCTGACAGGCCTTTCTTTGACATGGGGCTCATGCTGAGGGTCACAGTGTGAATTTGTGCCCAAGCAGCACTCAAGTTTGGGCGTGGCATCAGGGACCAGGAAGGTTTCTCCCACCCTGAAGGTGTGACTCCATGCCAAGAGCAGGCTTACAGCCACGGGGAAGGAGGAGTTCTGTGTTGTGCTTGCGATACCCAGCTGTGTGGAGAATTGATATAATGTCTAGGTTCAGATATCTGAAAACCAAGGTTAGGAAGAGGTGACGGCATAAGACCATGGCGTGTCCGAAGTGCTGGGTGTGCGGCCAGCTGTCTCCTTGTCTGTCTGGACGTCTGGCTTCAGGCTGTGTCAGACAGAGCATGAGTGCCCAGAGCAGCCTATCCAGTTCGGGTACCGTCGAGGCCCGAGCAGGTTGATCCTCATCTGGGTTTTCTGGAGAGAGCCCCACAGGGAAACATTTTTCTTCCCTTGGGCAGACCCTGGGCTGGGTTGTGGTTCTGGAGTTCCTAGTCCGGAGGGCTTGTTTGCCAGGAGTGTGAGGAAGGAAGTCTGAAAACACAAGCTAGCGTGAGGTTTGGGACCGATGGCACGGCAGGCCCACTCTGAGAGGCTGAATCGAGATCTCCTGCACTGAGGTCATTTCAACTCTGAGACGTGCCTCAGGCTAGAGTTTTTGTCCAGCATGGCCTCTTTCTGAATGGTGTGGGGGCCTCATGAGGCCAGGAAGGTTTGCCTACGATGGGATTTGTGAACTACTCCAAACCTCAAGGTTTCCTTCTGCACGAAAGTCGAGTGCTATTGGATGGTTCCAGGAGGCCCCATACGGAAAGACTCGAGAGCAGGTGTCTAAGCATGGATGCCTGGGAACGCCACCTCATATTCCCACTCTTTAGTCAGGACAAGGCAGGCTCAATCTGCGGGCTCCTGGGTGAGCTACCCAGAGGGGAGAGTTGAAATGGACTCTCCTGAAGATGAGTCCTACTGTGGCTTGGTGGCCTGGGAGACCTTGGAATGTGGAGGTGGCTCAGGGACTCTTCAGGATTCTCCAACCTGAGGTGTTTGACACGGCTCCAACAAGGAAGCTTCCCATGTGGAGACGAGAGAAGTTCTGTTCAGTGCCTCAGGAAAGCCCCATATCCTGTTCTTCGAACCAAAGCCTCTGAGGAGTGACACCTGGAAAACAAAGCAAGAGTTGAGATTAGGGCCTAAGGGCCTGTCCGGCTCAACCTTCTATCTCTGTTGACATCTGTGTGCATGCCTTCATGGAGGTAGCAGCTCAGCTTGTGACCGAAGGCCCCTGTGTGTGCAGGGAGGCTCCCGGTAATGGTATGTCCTCGGGGGCCTTGAGGTTTCTCATATTCTGGAGGTGTGTGGCCAAAGGAATGGACAGAGTTTCCCAGGAGAGAGCAGGCATGGTCCTGTGGTATGGCTCCAGAGGACCCAGCCTAGAGGCTGTGTTTGCCAGGGCTGTGGGGACAGATGTCTGAAAAAGCAAACTTGGCTCAGGTAGGGGCCAAGGTAATGGCAGGCCTGATCTCCAGTCCGAGAGGGGAGATCCTCTGGATATCAAAGGAGGGCAAGTGGGAGGCAGTCGCTCAGGCTTTTGTCTCTGGGTGTTGCGTTCACAGTGGCCGTTCAGGGTAGGGGTTGCTTCAGGGGCCGAGGAAGAGCCTTCCTCTCGGGGGATTGTCCAAGCTCCCAAGTGTTTGGGTTCATTCTATGGGAAGGGAAGAGTACTGTTTTCTGCCACAGGGGACCCCCCAGGAGAGGGACTCTAGAGCACAGCAGTGGGTTCCCTCAACTGGAATACACACCATCTAGTTAGTCCTGCGTGCCTATGGGCATGGCAAGCCACATATGCGGGCTCTTGGTCCAATCACTGAGAGGCGTTACTTGAATAAAGTACTCACGCTGAGGGTCACAATGTGTGTTTGTGCCCAAGGCGGCCCTCACACATGGGCGTGGCCTCATGGGCCATGCCGTTTTCTCCTACACTGAAGGTTTGACTCACTGCCAGCAGCAAGGTTTCTTGCCATGGGGAAGGAGGGGTTCTGACTTGTGCATCAGGTTCCCCCCTGAGCAGGGATTGGAGATAAGGTCTAGGTTCTGATGACTGAAAACCCAGGTTGGGAATGGATGGTGGCCTAAGGCAGTGGCGGGTCCAATGTGCTGGGTGTGCAGCCAGCTGTGTCGGTGTCTGTTGGAAGGTCTGGGCTCAGGCTATTTGGGACAGAGCATCAGTGTTTAAGGTAGCCTATGCAATTGGGGTGTTGCCGAGGGCCAAGCAGTTTGATCCTCATTTGGGGTTTCTGGGCAGCACCATAGACAAAGTTTTTCTCCTGGGAGGCAGGCGGAGTGCTTCATTGTGGCCCCAGAATTCCCAGAAGGGAGGGTTTGTGGACCAGGAGTGTGAGGACGGAAGTCTAGGAACACAAGCTAAAGTGAGGATTGGAGCCAAGGGCAGAGCAGGCCCACTAGGCAGAGGCTGAATCAAAATCTCCTGCATCTGAAGTCAGGCTGAGGATCAGACGTTGGCTGAGGCTGGAGTATGTGTCCATGATGGCACCTTCATGAAGCGGGGGCCTCATGAGGCCAAGGAAGTTTTCCCACGCTGAGTTTGGAGGTTGCCCCAAACCACCAGGTTTCCTTCTGTGGGACATTCGAGTCCTGTTGCATGGCTCCAGGACATACCATACGGAAGGACTGGAGAGCACGGTTCGAAGGATGGATCCCTGTACAGCATGCCTCGCATTCCCATTGGCCATTAGCCACAAGATATGTTTGATCTCCTGCCTCTGGCGCACGCTAACCAGGGGGCTGAGTTGAAATGGCCTCTCCTGAGGATGCGTCATAATGTGCGTTTGGGTCCATGGAAACCTTGGAATGTGCTGGTTGTTCAGTGGCCCTGCGGAACTCTCCTACCTGAAGGGTTTGATACATCCCCAGTAGGTAAGCTCCCCATGTGGAGGCGAGAGAGGTTTGGTTTGGTGCCTCAGAAAAGCCCCGTGTGCTGGTCTACGAAAACAGACCTCTGAGGACGGACACATGGAAACCAAAGCTAAGGTTCAGATTAGGGCCTGGGGGCCTGTCCATTTCAACCTTCTGTCTCTGGGGACACTGTCTGAGAGTCTAAGTGGAGATTCTTGCTCCGCTGGTGTCAGAGAGCCCCTCTTAGTCCAGGGTGGCCTACACTATTGATGGCCTCAGGGGCTTGGAGCTTTTACCTAACCTGTAGGTTTGTGGTCAATGGATTGGGCACAATTTCCTTGGAGAGGGCAGGCACAATCTTTCGCTGTGGCTCCAGAGGCCCTAGCCTGGCGGTTGTGTGGGTCCAGGCTGAGGGCACAGAAGTCTGAAAACACAAACTCAGCTTATGAGTGGCGCCTAGGGTATGGCAGGCCGGATGTACAGCCCGAGAGGGAGCTCCTGGGCCTCTGAAACAAGGGCGAGTGGGAGGCCTTCCTTCAGGCTTTTGTCTCTGGATGTTGTGTCCGAGATAGCCGTGGATTGGAGGGGTGGCCTCAGGGACTGTGGACGAGTATCCCTCTCTGGGGATTTATCCCAGCTCCCAAGAGTTTGGGGTCATTTTGTGGGAAGGGTGGAGTCGTGTTGTCTGGCTCATGTGTCTCTCCAAGAAAGGGATTCCGGAGCAGAGCCCCAGGTACGGGCGGGGCGACTGGAAAACTCAAACACTGGTGAGGATTGGGTGCATAGGGGCTTGGCAAGCCCCATATGCGGGCTCTTGGCCCAGGCCCTGACAGGCCTTTCTTTGACATGGGGCTCATGCTGAGGGTCACAGTGTGAATTTGTGCCCAAGCAGCACTCAAGTTTGGGCGTGGCATCAGGGACCAGGAAGGTTTCTCCCACCCTGAAGGTGTGACTCCATGCCAAGAGCAGGCTTACAGCCACGGGGAAGGAGGAGTTCTGTGTTGTGCTTGCGATACCCAGCTGTGTGGAGAATTGATATAATGTCTAGGTTCAGATATCTGAAAACCAAGGTTAGGAAGAGGTGACGGCATAAGACCATGGCGTGTCCGAAGTGCTGGGTGTGCGGCCAGCTGTCTCCTTGTCTGTCTGGACGTCTGGCTTCAGGCTGTGTCAGACAGAGCATGAGTGCCCAGAGCAGCCTATCCAGTTCGGGTACCGTCGAGGCCCGAGCAGGTTGATCCTCATCTGGGTTTTCTGGAGAGAGCCCCACAGGGAAACATTTTTCTTCCCTTGGGCAGACCCTGGGCTGGGTTGTGGTTCTGGAGTTCCTAGTCCGGAGGGCTTGTTTGCCAGGAGTGTGAGGAAGGAAGTCTGAAAACACAAGCTAGCGTGAGGTTTGGGACCGATGGCACGGCAGGCCCACTCTGAGAGGCTGAATCGAGATCTCCTGCACTGAGGTCATTTCAACTCTGAGACGTGCCTCAGGCTAGAGTTTTTGTCCAGCATGGCCTCTTTCTGAATGGTGTGGGGGCCTCATGAGGCCAGGAAGGTTTGCCTACGATGGGATTTGTGAACTACTCCAAACCTCAAGGTTTCCTTCTGCACGAAAGTCGAGTGCTATTGGATGGTTCCAGGAGGCCCCATACGGAAAGACTCGAGAGCAGGTGTCTAAGCATGGATGCCTGGGAACGCCACCTCATATTCCCACTCTTTAGTCAGGACAAGGCAGGCTCAATCTGCGGGCTCCTGGGTGAGCTACCCAGAGGGGAGAGTTGAAATGGACTCTCCTGAAGATGAGTCCTACTGTGGCTTGGTGGCCTGGGAGACCTTGGAATGTGGAGGTGGCTCAGGGACTCTTCAGGATTCTCCAACCTGAGGTGTTTGACACGGCTCCAACAAGGAAGCTTCCCATGTGGAGACGAGAGAAGTTCTGTTCAGTGCCTCAGGAAAGCCCCATATCCTGTTCTTCGAACCAAAGCCTCTGAGGAGTGACACCTGGAAAACAAAGCAAGAGTTGAGATTAGGGCCTAAGGGCCTGTCCGGCTCAACCTTCTATCTCTGTTGACATCTGTGTGCATGCCTTCATGGAGGTAGCAGCTCAGCTTGTGACCGAAGGCCCCTGTGTGTGCAGGGAGGCTCCCGGTAATGGTATGTCCTCGGGGGCCTTGAGGTTTCTCATATTCTGGAGGTGTGTGGCCAAAGGAATGGACAGAGTTTCCCAGGAGAGAGCAGGCATGGTCCTGTGGTATGGCTCCAGAGGACCCAGCCTAGAGGCTGTGTTTGCCAGGGCTGTGGGGACAGATGTCTGAAAAAGCAAACTTGGCTCAGGTAGGGGCCAAGGTAATGGCAGGCCTGATCTCCAGTCCGAGAGGGGAGATCCTCTGGATATCAAAGGAGGGCAAGTGGGAGGCAGTCGCTCAGGCTTTTGTCTCTGGGTGTTGCGTTCACAGTGGCCGTTCAGGGTAGGGGTTGCTTCAGGGGCCGAGGAAGAGCCTTCCTCTCGGGGGATTGTCCAAGCTCCCAAGTGTTTGGGTTCATTCTGTGGGAAGGGAAGAGTACTGTTTTCTGCCACAGGGGACCCCCCAGGAGAGGGACTCTAGAGCACAGCAGTGGGTTCCCTCAACTGGAATACACACCATCTAGTTAGTCCTGCGTGCCTATGGGCATGGCAAGCCACATATGCGGGCTCTTGGTCCAATCACTGAGAGGCGTTACTTGAATAAGGTACTCACGCTGAGGGTCACAATGTGTGTTTGTGCCCAAGGCGGCCCTCACACATGGGCGTGGCCTCATGGGCCATGCCGTTTTCTCCTACACTGAAGGTTTGACTCACTGCCAGCAGCAAGGTTTCTTGCCATGGGGAATGAGGGGTTCAGACTTGTGCATCAGGTTCCGCCCTGTGCAGAGATTGGAGATAAGGTCTAGGTTCTGATGACTGAAAACCCAGGTTGGGAATGGATGGTGGCCTAAGGCAGTGGCGGGTCCAATGTGCTGGGTGTGCAGCCAGCTGTGTCGGTGTCTGTTGGAAGGTCTGGGCTCAGGCTATTTGCGACAGAGCATCAGTGTTTAAGGTAGCCTATGCAATTGGGGTGTTGCCGAGGGCCAAGCAGTTTGATCCTCATTTGGGGTTTCTGGGCAGCACCATAGACAAAGTTTTTCTCCTGGGAGGCAGGCGGAGTGCTTCATTGTGGCCCCAGAATTCCCAGTAGGGAGGGTTTGTGGGCCAGGAGTGTGAGGACGGAAGTCTAGGAACACAAGCTAAAGTGAGGATTGGAGCCAAGGGCAGAGCAGGCCCACTAGGCAGAGGCTGAATCAAAATCTCCTGCATCTGAAGTCAGGCTGAGGATCAGACGTTGGCTGAGGCTGGAGTATGTGTCCATGATGGCACCTTCATGAAGCGGGGGCCTCATGAGGCCAAGGAAGTTTTCCCACGCTGAGTTTGGAGGTTGCCCCAAACCACCAGGTTTCCTTCTGTGGGACATTCGAGTCCTGTTGCATGGCTCCAGGACATACCATACAGAAGGACTGGAGAGCACGGTTCGAAGGATGGATCCCTGTACAGCATGCCTCGCATTCCCATTGGCCATTAGCCACAAGATATGTTTGATCTGCTGCCTCTGCGGGACGCTAACCAGGGGGCTGAGTTGAAATGGCCTCTCCTGAGGATGCGTCATAATGTGCGTTTGGGTCCATGGAAACCTTGGAATGTGCTGGTTGTTCAGTGGCCCTGCGGAACTCTCCTACCTGAAGGGTTTGATACATCCCCAGTAAGTAAGCTCCCCATGTGGAGGCGAGAGAGGTTTGGTTTGGTGCCTCAGAAAAGCCCCGTGTGCTGGTCTACGAAAACAGAACTCTGAGGACGGACACATGGAAACCAAAGCTAAGGTTCAGATTAGGGACTGGGGGCCTGTCCATTTCAACCTTCTGTCTCTGGAGACACTGTCTGAGAGTCTAAGTGGAGATAGTTGCTTCGCTGCTGTCAGAGAGCCCCTCTTAGTCCAGGGTGGCCTACACTATTGATGGCCTCAGGGGCCTTGGAGCTTTTCCCTAACCTGTAGGGTGGTGGTCAATGGATTGGGCACAATTTCCTTGGAGAGGACAGGCACAATCTTTCGCTGTGGCTCCAGAGGCCCTAGCCTGGCGGTTGTGTGGGTCCAGGTTGAGGGCAGAGAAGTCTGAAAACACAAACTCAGCTTATGAGTGGCGCCTAGGGTATGGCAGCCCGGATGTACAGCCCGAGAGGGAGCTCCTCGGCCTCTGAAACAAGGGCGAGTGGGAGGCGTTCCTTCAGGCTTTTGTCTCTTGATGTTGTGTCCGAGATAGCCGTGGATTGGAGGGGTGGCCTCAGGGACTGTGGACGAGTATCCCTCTCTGGGGATTTATCCCAGCTCCCAAGAGTTTGGGGTCATTTTGTGGGAAGGGTGGAGTCGTGTTGTCTGGCTCATGTGTCTCTCCAAGAAAGGGATTCCGGAGCAGAGCCCCAGGTACGGGCGGGGCGACTGGAAAACTCAAACACTGGTGAGGATTGGGTGCATAGGGGCTTGGCAAGCCCCATATGCGGGCTCTTGGCCCAGGCCCTGACAGGCCTTTCTTTGACATGGGGCTCATGCTGAGGGTCAGAGTGTGAATTTGTGCCCAAGCAGCACTCAAGTTTGGGCGTGGCATCAGGGACCAGGAAGTTTTCTCCCACCCTGAAGGTGTGACTCCATGCCAAGAGCAAGCTTTACAGCCACGGGGAAGGAGGAGTTCTGTGTTGTGCTTGCGATACCCAGCTGTGTGGAGAATTGATATAATGTCTAGGTTCAGATATCTGAAAACCAAGGTTAGGAAGAGGTGACGGCATAAGACCATGGCGTGTCCGAAGTGCTGGGTGTGCGGCCAGCTGTCTCCTTGTCTGTCTGGACGTCTGGCTTCAGGCTGTGTCAGACAGAGCATGAGTGCCCAGAGCAGCCTATCCAGTTCGGGTACCGTCGAGGCCCGAGCAGGTTGATCCTCATCTGGGTTTTCTGGAGAGAGCCCCACAGGGAAACGTTCTTCTTGCCTTGGGCAGACCCTGGGCTGGGTTGTGGTTCTGGAGTTCCTAGTCCGGAGGGCTTGTTTGCCAGGAGTGTGAGGAAGGAAGTCTGAAAACACAAGCTAGCGTGAGGTTTGGGACCGATGGCACGGCAGGCCCACTCTGAGAGGCTGAATCGAGATCTGCACTGAGGTCATTTCAACTCTGAGACGTGCCTCAGGCTAGAGTTTTTGTCCAGCATGGCCTCTTCCTGAATGGTGTGGGGGCCTCATGAGGCCAGGAAGGTTTGCCTACGATGGGATTTGTGAACTACTCCAAACCTCAAGGTTTCCTTCTGCACGAAAGTCGAGTGCTATTGGATGGTTCCAGGAGGCCCCATACGGAAAGACTCGAGAGCAGGTGTCTAAGCATGGATGCCTGGGAACGCCACCTCATATTCCCACTCTTTAGTCAGGACAAGGCAGGCTCAATCTGCGGGCTCCTGGGTGAGCTACCCAGAGGGGAGAGTTGAAATGGACTCTCCTGAAGATGAGTCCTACTGTGTCTTGGTGGCCTGGGAGACCTTGGAATGTGGAGGTGGCTCAGGGACTCTGCAGGATTCTCCAACCTGAGGTGTTTGACACGGCTCCAACAAGGAAGCTTCCCATATGGAGACGAGAGAAGTTCTGTTCAGTGCCTCAGGAAAGCCCCATATCCTGTTCTTCGAACCAAAGCCTCTGAGGAGTGACACCTGGAAAACAAAGCAAGAGTTGAGATTAGGGCCTAAGGGCCTGTCGGGCTCAACCTTCTATCTCTGTTGACATCTGTGTGCATGCCTTCATGGAGGTAGCAGCTCCGCTTGTGTCCGAAGGCCCCTGTGTGTGCAGGGAGGCTCCCGGTAATGGTATGTCCTCGGGGGCCTTGAGGTTTCTCATATTCTGGAGGTGTGTGGCCAAAGGAATGGACAGAGTTTCCCAGGAGAGAGCAGGCATGGTCCTGTGGTATGGCTCCAGAGGACCCAGCCTAGAGGCTGTGTTTGCCAGGGCTGTGGGGACAGATGTCTGAAAAAGCAAACTTGGCTCAGGTAGGGGCCAAGGTAATGGCAGGCCTGATCTCCAGTCCGAGAGGGGAGATCCTCTGGATATCAAAGGAGGGCAAGTGGGAGGCAGTCGCTCAGGCTTTTGTCTCTGGGTGTTGCGTTCACAGTGGCCGTTCAGGGTAGGGGTTGCTTCAGGGGCCGAGGAAGAGCCTTCCTCTCGGGGGATTGTCCAAGCTCCCAAGTGTTTGGGTTCATTCTGTGGGAAGGGAAGAGTACTGTTTTCTGCCACAGGGGACCCCCCAGGAGAGGGACTCTAGAGCACAGCAGTGGGTTCCCTCAACTGGAATACACACCATCTAGTTAGTCCTGCGTGCCTATGGGCATGGCAAGCCACATATGCGGGCTCTTGGTCCAATCACTGAGAGGCGTTACTTGAATAAGGTACTCACGCTGAGGGTCACAATGTGTGTTTGTGCCCAAGGCGGCCCTCACACATGGGCGTGGCCTCATGGGCCATGCCGTTTTCTCCTACACTGAAGGTTTGACTCACTGCCAGCAGCAAGGTTTCTTGCCATGGGGCAGGAGGGGTTCTGACTTGTGCATCAGGTTCCCCCCTGAGCAGGGATTGGAGATAAGGTCTAGGTTCTGATGACTGAAAACCCAGGTTGGGAATGGATGGTGGCCTAAGGCAGTGGCGGGTCCAATGTGCTGGGTGTGCAGCCAGCTGTGTCGGTGTCTGTTGGAAGGTCTGGGCTCAGGCTATTTGCGACAGAGCATCAGTGTTTAAGGTAGCCTATGCAATTGGGGTGTTGCCGAGGGCCAAGCAGTTTGATCCTCATTTGGGGTTTCTGGGCAGCACCATAGACAAAGTTTTTCTCCTGGGAGGCAGGCGGAGTGCTTCATTGTGTCCCCAGAATTCCCAGTAGGGAGGGTTTGTGGGCCAGGAGTGTGAGGACGGAAGTCTAGGAACACAAGCTAAAGTGAGGATTGGAGCCAAGGGCAGAGCAGGCCCACTAGGCAGAGGCTGAATCAAAATCTCCTGCATCTGAAGTCAGGCTGAGGATCAGAGGTTGGCTGAGGCTGGAGTATGTGTCCATGATGGCACCTTCATGAAGCGGGGGCCTCATGAGGCCAAGGAAGTTTTCCCACGCTGAGTTTGGAGGTTGCCCCAAACCACCAGGTTTCCTTCTGTGGGACATTCGAGTCCTGTTGCATGGCTCCAGGACATACCATACGGAAGGACTGGAGAGCACGGTTCGAAGGATGGATCCCTGTACAGCATGCCTCGCATTCCCATTGGCCATTAGCCACAAGATATGTTTGATCTGCTGCCTCTGGGGCACGCTAACCAGGGGGCTGAGTTGAAATGGCCTCTCCTGAGGATGCGTCATAATGTGCGTTTGGGTCCATGGAAACCTTGGAATGTGCTGGTTGTTCAGTGGCCCTGCGGAACTCTCCTACCTGAAGGGTTTGATACATCCCCAGTAAGTAAGCTCCCCATGTGGAGGCGAGAGAGGTTTGGTTTGGTGCCTCAGAAAAGCCCCGTGTGCTGGTCTACGAAAACAGACCTCTGAGGACGGACACATGGAAACCAAAGCTAAGGTTCAGATTAGGGCCTGGGGGCCTGTCCATTTCAACCTTCTGTCTCTGGGGACACTGTCTGAGAGTCTAAGTGGAGATAGTTGCTCCGCTGGTGTCAGAGAGCCCCTCTTAGTCCAGGGTGGCCTACACTATTGATGGCCTCAGGGGCCTTGGAGCTTTTCCCTAACCTGTAGGATGGTGGTCAATGGATTGGGCACAATTTCCTTGGAGAGGGCAGGCACAATCTTTCGCTGTGGCTCCAGAGGCCCTAGCCTGGCGGTTGTGTGGGTCCAGGCTGAGGGCACAGAAGTCTAAACACAAACTCAGCTTATGAGTGGCGCCTAGGGTATGGCAGGCCGGATGTACAGCCCGAGAGGGAGCTCCTGGGCCTCTGAAACAAGGGCGAGTGGGAGGCGTTCCTTCAGGCTTTTGTCTCTGGATGTTGTGTCCGAGATAGCCGTGGATTGGAGGGGTGGCCTCAGGGACTGTGGACGAGTATCCCTCTCTGGGGATTTATCCCAGCTCCCAAGAGTTTGGGGTCATTTTGTGGGAAGGGTGGAGTCGTGTTGTCTGGCTCATGTGTCTCTCCAAGAAAGGGATTCCGGAGCAGAGCCCCAGGTACGGGCGGGGCGACTGGAAAACTCAAACACTGGTGAGGATTGGGTGCATAGGGGCTTGGCAAGCCCCATATGCGGGCTCTTGGCCCAGGCCCTGACAGGCCTTTCTTTGACATGGGGCTCATGCTGAGGGTCAGAGTGTGAATTTTTGCCCAAGCAGCACTCAAGTTTGGACATGGCATCAGGGACCAGGAAGGTTTCTCCCACCCTGAAGGTGTGACTCCATGCCAAGAGCAAGCTTTACAGCCACGGGGAAGGAGGAGTTCTGTGTTGTGCTTGCGATACCCAGCTGTGTGGAGAATTGATATAATGTCTAGGTTCAGATATCTGAAAACCAAGGTTAGGAAGAGGTGACGGCATAAGACCATGGCGTGTCCGAAGTGCTGGGTGTGCGGCCAGCTGTCTCCTTGTCTGTCTGGACGTCTGGCTTCAGGCTGTGTCAGACAGAGCATGAGTGCCCAGAGCAGCCTATCCAGTTCGGGTACCGTCGAGGCCCGAGCAGGTTGATCCTCATCTGGGTTTTCTGGAGAGAGCCCCACAGGGAAACGTTTTTCTTCCCTTGGGCAGACCCTGGGCTGGGTTGTGGTTCTGGAGTTCCTAGTCCGGAGGGCTTGTTTGCCAGGAGTGTGAGGAAGGAAGTCTGAAAACACAAGCTAGCGTGAGGTTTGGGACCGATGGCACGGCAGGCCCACTCTGAGAGGCTGAATCGAGATCTGCACTGAGGTCATTTCAACACTGAGACGTGCCTCAGGCTAGAGTTTTTGTCCAGCATGGCCTCTTCCTGAATGGTGTGGGGGCCTCATGAGGCCAGGAAGGTTTGCCTACGATGGGATTTGTGAACTACTCCAAACCTCAAGGTTTCCTTCTGCACGAAAGTCGAGTGCTATTGGATGGTTCCAGGAGGCCCCATACGGAAAGACTCGAGAGCAGGTGTCTAAGCATGGATGCCTGGGAACGCCACCTCATATTCCCACTCTTTAGTCAGGACAAGGCAGGCTCAATCTGCGGGCTCCTGGGTGAGCTACCCAGAGGGGAGAGTTGAAATGGACTCTCCTGAAGATTAGTCCTACTGTGTCTTGGTGGCCTGGGAGACCTTGGAATGTGGAGGTGGCTCAGGGACTCTGCAGGATTCTCCAACCTGAGGTGTTTGACACGGCTCCAACAAGGAAGCTTCCCATGTGGAGACGAGAGAAGTTCTGTTCAGTGCCTCAGGAAAGCCCCATATCCTGTTCTTCGAACCAAAGCCTCTGAGGAGTGACACCTGGAAAACAAAGCAAGAGTTGAGATTAGGGCCTAAGGGCCTGTCGGGCTCAACCTTCTATCTCTGTTGACATCTGTGTGCATGCCTTCATGGAGGTAGCAGCTCCGCTTGTGTCCGAAGGCCCCTGTGTGTGCAGGGAGGCTCCCGGTAATGGTATGTCCTCGGGGGCCTTGAGGTTTCTCATATTCTGGAGGTGTGTGGCCAAAGGAATGGACAGAGTTTCCCAGGAGAGAGCAGGCATGGTCCTGTGGTATGGCTCCAGAGGACCCAGCCTAGAGGCTGTGTTTGCCAGGGCTGTGGGGACAGATGTCTGAAAAAGCAAACTTGGCTCAGGTAGGGGCCAAGGTAATGGCAGGCCTGATCTCCAGTCCGAGAGGGGAGATCCTCTGGATATCAAAGGAGGGCAAGTGGGAGGCAGTCGCTCAGGCTTTTGTCTCTGGGTGTTGCGTTCACAGTGGCCGTTCAGGGTAGGGGTTGCTTCAGGGGCCGAGGAAGAGCCTTCCTCTCGGGGGATTGTCCAAGCTCCCAAGTGTTTGGGTTCATTCTGTGGGAAGGGAAGAGTACTGTTTTCTGCCACAGGGGACCCCCCAGGAGAGGGACTCTAGAGCACAGCAGTGGGTTCCCTCAACTGGAATACACACCATCTAGTTAGTCCTGCGTGCCTATGGGCATGGCAAGCCACATATGCGGGCTCTTGGTCCAATCACTGAGAGGCGTTACTTGAATAAGGTACTCACGCTGAGGGTCACAATGTGTGTTTGTGCCCAAGGCGGCCCTCACACATGGGCGTGGCCTCATGGGCCATGCCGTTTTCTCCTACACTGAAGGTTTGACTCACTGCCAGCAGCTAGGTTTCTTGCCATGGGGCAGGAGGGGTTCTGACTTGTGCATCAGGTTCCCCCCTGAGCAGGGATTGGAGATAAGGTCTAGGTTCTGATGACTGAAAACCCAGGTTGGGAATGGATGGTGGCCTAAGGCAGTGGCGGGTCCAATGTGCTGGGTGTGCAGCCAGCTGTGTCGGTGTCTGTTGGAAGGTCTGGGCTCAGGCTATTTGCGACAGAGCATCAGTGTTTAAGGTAGCCTATGCAATTGGGGTGTTGCCGAGGGCCAAGCAGTTTGATCCTCATTTGGGGTTTCTGGGCAGCACCATAGACAAAGTTTTTCTCCTGGGAGGCAGGCGGAGTGCTTCATTGTGGCCCCAGAATTCCCAGTAGGGAGGGTTTGTGGGCCAGGAGTGTGAGGACGGAAGTCTAGGAACACAAGCTAAAGTGAGGATTGGAGCCAAGGGCAGAGCAGGCCCACTAGGCAGAGGCTGAATCAAAATCTCCTGCATCTGAAGTCAGGCTGAGGATCAGAGGTTGGCTGAGGCTGGAGTATGTGTCCATGATGGCACCTTCATGAAGCGGGGGCCTCATGAGGCCAAGGAAGTTTTCCCACGCTGAGTTTGGAGGTTGCCCCAAACCACCAGGTTTCCTTCTGTGGGACATTCGAGTCCTGTTGCATGGCTCCAGGACATACCATACGGAAGGACTGGAGAGCACGGTTCGAAGGATGGATCCCTGTACAGCATGCCTCGCATTCCCATTGGCCATTAGCCACAAGATATGTTTGATCTGCTGCCTCTGGGGCACGCTAACCAGGGGGCTGAGTTGAAATGGCCTCTCCTGAGGATGCGTCATAATGTGCGTTTGGGTCCATGGAAACCTTGGAATGTGCTGGTTGTTCAGTGGCCCTGCGGAACTCTCCTACCTGAAGGGTTTGATACATCCCCAGTAAGTAAGCTCCCCATGTGGAGGCGAGAGAGGTTTGGTTTGGTGCCTCAGAAAAGCCCCGTGTGCTGGTCTACGAAAACAGACCTCTGAGGACGGACACATGGAAACCAAAGCTAAGGTTCAGATTAGGGCCTGGGGGCCTGTCCATTTCAACCTTCTGTCTCTGGGGACACTGTCTGAGAGTCTAAGTGGAGATAGTTGCTCCGCTGGTGTCAGAGAGCCCCTCTTAGTCCAGGGTGGCCTACACTATTGATGGCCTCAGGGGCCTTGGAGCTTTTCCCTAACCTGTAGGGTGGTGGTCAATGGATTGGGCACAATTTCCTTGGAGAGGGCAGGCACAATCTTTCGCTGTGGCTCCAGAGGCCCTAGCCTGGCGGTTGTGTGGGTCCAGGCTGAGGGCACAGAAGTCTAAACACAAACTCAGCTTATGAGTGGCGCCTAGGGTATGGCAGGCCGGATGTACAGCCCGAGAGGGAGCTCCTGGGCCTCTGAAACAAGGGCGAGTGGGAGGCGTTCCTTCAGGCTTTTGTCTCTGGATGTTGTGTCCGAGATAGCCGTGGATTGGAGGGGTGGCCTCAGGGACTGTGGACGAGTATCCCTCTCTGGGGATTTATCCCAGCTCCCAAGAGTTTGGGGTCATTTTGTGGGAAGGGTGGAGTCGTGTTGTCTGGCTCATGTGTCTCTCCAAGAAAGGGATTCCGGAGCAGAGCCCCAGGTACGGGCGGGGCGACTGGAAAACTCAAACACTGGTGAGGATTGGGTGCATAGGGGCTTGGCAAGCCCCATATCCGGGCTCTTGGCCCAGGCCCTGACAGGCCTTTCTTTGACATGGGGCTCATGCTGAGGGTCAGAGTGTGAATTTTTGCCCAAGCAGCACTCAAGTTTGGACATGGCATCAGGGACCAGGAAGGTTTCTCCCACCCTGAAGGTGTGACTCCATGCCAAGAGCAAGCTTTACAGCCACGGGGAAGGAGGAGTTCTGTGTTGTGCTTGCGATACCCAGCTGTGTGGAGAATTGATATAATGTCTAGGTTCAGATATCTGAAAACCAAGGTTAGGAAGAGGTGACGGCATAAGACCATGGCGTGTCCGAAGTGCTGGGTGTGCGGCCAGCTGTCTCCTTGTCTGTCTGGACGTCTGGCTTCAGGCTGTGTCAGACAGAGCATGAGTGCCCAGAGCAGCCTATCCAGTTCGGGTACCGTCGAGGCCCGAGCAGGTTGATCCTCATCTGGGTTTTCTGGAGAGAGCCCCACAGGGAAACGTTTTTCTTCCCTTGGGCAGACCCTGGGCTGGGTTGTGGTTCTGGAGTTCCTAGTCCGGAGGGCTTGTTTGCCAGGAGTGTGAGGAAGGAAGTCTGAAAACACAAGCTAGCGTGAGGTTTGGGACCGATGGCACGGCAGGCCCACTCTGAGAGGCTGAATCGAGATCTCCTGCACTGAGGTCATTTCAACTCTGAGACGTGCCTCAGGCTAGAGTTTTTGTCCAGCATGGCCTCTTCCTGAATGGTGTGGGGGCCTCATGAGGCCAGGAAGGTTTGCCTACGATGGGATTTGTGAACTACTCCAAACCTCAAGGTTTCCTTCTGCACGAAAGTCGAGTGCTATTGGATGGTTCCAGGAGGCCCCATACGGAAAGACTCGAGAGCAGGTGTCTAAGCATGGATGCCTGGGAACGCCACCTCATATTCCCACTCTTTAGTCAGGACAAGGCAGGCTCAATCTGCGGGCTCCTGGGTGAGCTACCCAGAGGGGAGAGTTGAAATGGACTCTCCTGAAGATGAGTCCTACTGTGTCTTGGTGGCCTGGGAGACCTTGGAATGTGGAGGTGGCTCAGGGACTCTGCAGGATTCTCCAACCTGAGGTGTTTGACACGGCTCCAACAAGGAAGCTTCCCATGTGGAGACGAGAGAAGTTCTGTTCAGTGCCTCAGGAAAGCCCCATATCCTGTTCTTCGAACCAAAGCCTCTGAGGAGTGACACCTGGAAAACAAAGCAAGAGTTGAGATTAGGGCCTAAGGGCCTGTCGGGCTCAACCTTCTATCTCTGTTGACATCTGTGTGCATGCCTTCATGGAGGTAGCAGCTCAGCTTGTGTCCGAAGGCCCCTGTGTGTGCAGGGAGGCTCCCGGTAATGGTATGTCCTCGGGGGCCTTGAGGTTTCTCATATTCTGGAGGTGTGTGGCCAAAGGAATGGACAGAGTTTCCCAGGAGAGAGCAGGCATGGTCCTGTGGTATGGCTCCAGAGGACCCAGCCTAGAGGCTGTGTTTGCCAGGGCTGTGGGGACAGATGTCTGAAAAAGCAAACTTGGCTCAGGTAGGGGCCAAGGTAATGGCAGGCCTGATCTCCAGTCCGAGAGGGGAGATCCTCTGGATATCAAAGGAGGGCAAGTGGGAGGCAGTCGCTCAGGCTTTTGTCTCTGGGTGTTGCGTTCACAGTGGCCGTTCAGGGTAGGGGTTGCTTCAGGGGCCGAGGAAGAGCCTTCCTCTCGGGGGATTGTCCAAGCTCCCAAGTGTTTGGGTTCATTCTGTGGGAAGGGAAGAGTACTGTTTTCTGCCACAGGGGACCCCCCAGGAGAGGGACTCTAGAGCACAGCAGTGGGTTCCCTCAACTGGAATACACACCATCTAGTTAGTCCTGCGTGCCTACGGGCATGGCAAGCCACATATGCGGGCTCTTGGTCCAATCACTGAGAGGCGTTACTTGAATAAGGTACTCACGCTGAGGGTCACAATGTGTGTTTGTGCCCAAGGCGGCCCTCACACATGGGCGTGGCCTCATGGGCCATGCCGTTTTCTCCTACACTGAAGGTTTGACTCACTGCCAGCAGCAAGGTTTCTTGCCATGGGGAAGGAGGGGTTCTGACTTGTGCATCAGGTTCCGCCCTGTGCAGGGATTGGAGATAAGGTCTAGGTTCTGATGACTGAAAACCCAGGTTGGGAATGGATGGTGGCCTAAGGCAGTGGCTGGTCCAATGTGCTGGGTGTGCAGCCAGCTGTGTCGGTGTCTGTTGGAAGGTCTGGGCTCAGGCTATTTGCGACAGAGCATCAGTGTTTAAGGTAGCCTATGCAATTGGGGTGTTGCCGAGGGCCAAGCAGTTTGATCCTCATTTGGGGTTTCTGGGCAGCACCATAGACAAAGTTTTTCTCCTGGGAGGCAGGCGGAGTGCTTCATTGTGGCCCCAGAATTCCCAGTAGGGAGGGTTTGTGGGCCAGGAGTGTGAGGACGGAAGTCTAGGAACACAAGCTAAAGTGAGGATTGGAGCCAAGGGCAGAGCAGGCCCACTAGGCAGAGGCTGAATCAAAATCTCCTGCATCTGAAGTCAGGCTGAGGATCAGACGTTGGCTGAGGCTGGAGTATGTGTCCATGATGGCACCTTCATGAAGCGGGGGCCTCATGAGGCCAAGGAAGTTTTCCCACGCTGAGTTTGGAGGTTGCCCCAAACCACCAGGTTTCCTTCTGTGGGACATTCGAGTCCTGTTGCATGGCTCCAGGACATACCATACGGAAGGACTGGAGAGCACGGTTCGAAGGATGGATCCCTGTACAGCATGCCTCGCATTCCCATTGGCCATTAGCCACAAGATATGTTTGATCTGCTGCCTCTGGGGCACGCTAACCAGGGGGCTGAGTTGAAATGGCCTCTCCTGAGGATGCGACATAATGTGCGTTTGGGTCCATGGAAACCTTGGAATGTGCTGGTTGTTCAGTGGCCCTGCGGAACTCTCCTACCTGAAGGGTTTGATACATCCCCAGTAAGTAAGCTCCCCATGTGGAGGCGAGAGAGGTTTGGTTTGGTGCCTCAGAAAAGCCCCGTGTGCTGGTCTACGAAAACAGACCTCTGAGGACGGACACATGGAAACCAAAGCTAAGGTTCAGATTAGGGCCTGGGGGCCTGTCCATTTCAACCTTCTGTCTCTGGGGACACTGTCTGAGAGTCTAAGTGGAGATAGTTGCTCCGCTGGTGTCAGAGAGCCCCTCTTAGTCCAGGGTGGCCTACACTATTGATGGCCTCAGGGGCCTTGGAGCTTTTCCCTAACCTGTAGGGTGGTGGTCAATGGATTGGGCACAATTTCCTTGGAGAGGGCAGGCAAAATCTTTCGCTGTGGCTCCAGAGGCCCTAGCCTGGCGGTTGTGTGGGTCCAGTCTGAGGGCACAGAAGTCTGAAAACACAAACTCAGCTTATGAGTGGCGCCTAGGGTATGGCAGGCCGGATGTACAGCCCGAGAGGGAGCTCCTGGGCCTCTGAAACAAGGGCGAGTGGGAGGCGTTCCTTCAGGCTTTTGTCTCTGGATGTGTCCGAGATAGCCGTGGATTGGAGGGGTGGCCTCAGGGACTGTGGACGAGTATCCCTCTCTGGGGATTTATCCCAGCTCCCAAGAGTTTGGGGTCATTTTGTGGGAAGGGTGGAGTCGTGTTGTCTGGCTCATGTGTCTCTCCAAGAAAGGGATTCCGGAGCAGAGCCCCAGGTACGGGCGGGGCGACTGGAAAACTCAAACACTGGTGAGGATTGGGTGCATAGGGGCTTGGCAAGCCCCATATGCGGGCTCTTGGCCCAGGCCCTGACAGGCCTTTCTTTGACATGGGGCTCATGCTGAGGGTCAGAGTGTGAATTTGTGCCCAAGCAGCACTCAAGTTTGGGCGTGGCATCAGGGACCAGGAAGGTTTCTCCCACCCTGAAGGTGTGACTCCATGCCAAGAGCAAGCTTTACAGCCACGGGGAAGGAGGAGTTCTGTGTTGTGCTTGCGATACCCAGCTGTGTGGAGAATTGATATAATGTCTAGGTTCAGATATCTGAAAACCAAGGTTAGGAAGAGGTGACGGCATAAGACCATGGCGTGTCCAAAGTGCTGGGTGTGCGGCCAGCTGTCTCCTTGTCTGTCTGGACGTCTGGCTTCAGGCTGTGTCAGACAGAGCTTGAGTGCCCAGTGCAGCCTATCCAGTTCGCTACCGTCGAGGCCCGAGCAGGTTGATCCTCATCTGGGTTTTCTGGAGAGAGCCCCACAGGGAAACGTTTTTCTTGCCTTGGGCAGACCCTGGGCTGGGTTGTGGTTCTGGAGTTCCTAGTCCGGAGGGCTTGTTTGCCAGGAGTGTGAGGAAGGAAGTCTGAAAACACAAGCTAGCATGAGGTTTGGGACCGATGGCACGGCAGGCCCACTCTGAGAGGCTGAATCGAGATCTCCTGCACTGAGGTCATTTCAACTCTGAGACGTGCCTCAGGCTAGAGTTTTTGTCCAGCATGGCCTCTTCCTGAATGGTGTGGGGGCCTCATGAGGCCAGGAAGGTTTGCCTACGATGGGATTTGTGAACTACTCCAAACCTCAAGGTTTCCTTCTGCACGAAAGTCGAGTGCTATTGGATGGTTCCAGGAGGCCCCATCCGGAAAGACTCGAGAGCAGGTGTCTAAGCATGGATGCCTGGGAACGCCACCTCATATTCCCACTCTTTAGTCAGGACAAGGCAGGCTCAATCTGCGGGCTCCTGGGTGAGCTACCCAGAGGGGAGAGTTGAAATGGACTCTCCTGAAGATGAGTCCTACTGTGTCTTGGTGGCCTGGGAGACCTTGGAATGTGGAGGTGGCTCAGGGACTCTGCAGGATTCTCCAACCTGAGGTGTTTGACACGGCTCCAACAAGGAAGCTTCCCATGTGGAGACGAGAGAAGTTCTGTTCAGTGCCTCAGGAAAGCCCCATATCCTGTTCTTCGAACCAAAGCCTCTGAGGAGTGACACCTGGAAAACAAAGCAAGAGTTGAGATTAGGGCCTAAGGGCCTGTCGGGCTCAACCTTCTATCTCTGTTGACATCTGTGTGCATGCCTTCATGGAGGTAGCAGCTCAGCTTGTGTCCGAAGGCCCCTGTGTGTGCAGGGAGGCTCCCGGTAATGGTATGTCCTCGGGGGCCTTGAGGTTTCTCATATTCTGGAGGTGTGTGGCCAAAGGAATGGACAGAGTTTCCCAGGAGAGAGCAGGCATGGTCCTGTGGTATGGCTCCAGAGGACCCAGCCTAGAGGCTGTGTTTGCCAGGGCTGTGGGGACAGATGTCTGAAAAAGCAAACTTGGCTCAGGTAGGGGCCAAGGTAATGGCAGGCCTGATCTCCAGTCCGAGAGGGGAGATCCTCTGGATATCAAAGGAGGGCAAGTGGGAGGCAGTCGCTCAGGCTTTTGTCTCTGGGTGTTGCGTTCACAGTGGCCGTTCAGGGTAGGGGTTGCTTCAGGGGCCGAGGAAGAGCCTTCCTCTCGGGGGATTGTCCAAGCTCCCAAGTGTTTGGGTTCATTCTGTGGGAAGGGAAGAGTACTGTTTTCTGCCACAGGGGACCCCCCAGGAGAGGGACTCTAGAGCACAGCAGTGGGTTCCCTCAACTGGAATACACACCATCTAGTTAGTCCTGCGTGCCTATGGGCATGGCAAGCCACATATGCGGGCTCTTGGTCCAATCACTGAGAGGCGTTACTTGAATAAGGTACTCACGCTGAGGGTCACAATGTGTGTTTGTGCCCAAGGCGGCCCTCACACATGGGCGTGGCCTCATGGGCCATGCCGTTTTCTCCTACACTGAAGGTTTGACTCACTGCCAGCAGCAAGGTTTCTTGCCATGGGGAAGGAGGGGTTCTGACTTGTGCATCAGGTTCCGCCCTGTGCAGGGATTGGAGATAAGGTCTAGGTTCTGATGACTGAAAACCCAGGTTGGGAATGGATGGTGGCCTAAGGCAGTGGCTGGTCCAATGTGCTGGGTGTGCAGCCAGCTGTGTCGGTGTCTGTTGGAAGGTCTGGGCTCAGGCTATTTGCGACAGAGCATCAGTGTTTAAGGTAGCCTATGCAATTGGGGTGTTGCCGAGGGCCAAGCAGTTTGATCCTCATTTGGGGTTTCTGGGCAGCACCATAGACAAAGTTTTTCTCCTGGGAGGCAGGCGGAGTGCTTCATTGTGGCCCCAGAATTCCCAGTAGGGAGGGTTTGTGGGCCAGGAGTGTGAGGACGGAAGTCTAGGAACACAAGCTAAAGTGAGGATTGGAGCCAAGGGCAGAGCAGGCCCAGTAGGCAGAGGCTGAATCAAAATCTCCGCATCTGAAGTCAGGCTGAGGATCAGACGTTGGCTGAGGCTGGAGTATGTGTCCATGATGGCACCTTCATGAAGCGGGGGCCTCATGAGGCCAAGGAAGTTTTCCCACGCTGAGTTTGGAGGTTGCCCCAAACCACCAGGTTTCCTTCTGTGGGACATTCGAGTCCTGTTGCATGGCTCCAGGACATACCATACGGAAGGACTGGAGAGCACGGTTCGAAGGATGGATCCCTGTACAGCATGCCTCGCATTCCCATTGGCCATTAGCCACAAGATATGTTTGATCTGCTGCCTCTGGGGCACGCTAACCAGGGGGCTGAGTTGAAATGGCCTCTCCTGAGGATGCGTCATAATGTGCGTTTGGGTCCATGGAAACCTTGGAATGTGCTGGTTGTTCAGTGGCCCTGCGGAACTCTCCTACCTGAAGGGTTTGATACATCCCCAGTAAGTAAGCTCCCCATGTGGAGGCGAGAGAGGTTTGGTTTGGTGCCTCAGAAAAGCCCCGTGTGCTGGTCTACGAAAACAGACCTCTGAGGACGGACACATGGAAACCAAAGCTAAGGTTCAGATTAGGGCCTGGGGGCCTGTCCATTTCAACCTTCTGTCTCTGGGGACACTGTCTGAGAGTCTAAGTGGAGATAGTTGCTCCGCTGGTGTCAGAGAGCCCCTCTTAGTCCAGGGTGGCCTACACTATTGATGGCCTCAGGGGCCTTGGAGCTTTTCCCTAACCTGTAGGGTGGTGGTCAATGGATTGGGCACAATTTCCTTGGAGAGGGCAGGCAAAATCTTTCGCTGTGGCTCCAGAGGCCCTAGCCTGGCGGTTGTGTGGGTCCAGTCTGAGGGCACAGAAGTCTGAAAACACAAACTCAGCTTATGAGTGGCGCCTAGGGTATGGCAGGCCGGATGTACAGCCCGAGAGGGAGCTCCTGGGCCTCTGAAACAAGGGCGAGTGGGAGGCGTTCCTTCAGGCTTTTGTCTCTGGATGTGTCCGAGATAGCCGTGGATTGGAGGGGTGGCCTCAGGGACTGTGGACGAGTATCCCTCTCTGGGGATTTATCCCAGCTCCCAAGAGTTTGGGGTCATTTTGTGGGAAGGGTGGAGTCGTGTTGTCTGGCTCATGTGTCTCTCCAAGAAAGGGATTCCGGAGCAGAGCCCCAGGTACGGGCGGGGCGACTGGAAAACTCAAACACTGGTGAGGATTGGGTGCATAGGGGCTTGGCAAGCCCCATATGCGGGCTCTTGGCCCAGGCCCTGACAGGCCTTTCTTTGACATGGGGCTCATGCTGAGGGTCAGAGTGTGAATTTGTGCCCAAGCAGCACTCAAGTTTGGGCGTGGCATCAGGGACCAGGAAGGTTTCTCCCACCCTGAAGGTGTGACTCCATGCCAAGAGCAAGCTTTACAGCCACGGGGAAGGAGGAGTTCTGTGTTGTGCTTGCGATACCCAGCTGTGTGGAGAATTGATATAATGTCTAGGTTCAGATATCTGAAAACCAAGGTTAGGAAGAGGTGACGGCATAAGACCATGGCGTGTCCAAAGTGCTGGGTGTGCGGCCAGCTGTCTCCTTGTCTGTCTGGACGTCTGGCTTCAGGCTGTGTCAGACAGAGCTTGAGTGCCCAGTGCAGCCTATCCAGTTCGCTACCGTCGAGGCCCGAGCAGGTTGATCCTCATCTGGGTTTTCTGGAGAGAGCCCCACAGGGAAACGTTTTTCTTGCCTTGGGCAGACCCTGGGCTGGGTTGTGGTTCTGGAGTTCCTAGTCCGGAGGGCTTGTTTGCCAGGAGTGTGAGGAAGGAAGTCTGAAAACACAAGCTAGCATGAGGTTTGGGACCGATGGCACGGCAGGCCCACTCTGAGAGGCTGAATCGAGATCTCCTGCACTGAGGTCATTTCAACTCTGAGACGTGCCTCAGGCTAGAGTTTTTGTCCAGCATGGCCTCTTCCTGAATGGTGTGGGGGCCTCATGAGGCCAGGAAGGTTTGCCTACGATGGGATTTGTGAACTACTCCAAACCTCAAGGTTTCCTTCTGCACGAAAGTCGAGTGCTATTGGATGGTTCCAGGAGGCCCCATACGGAAAGACTCGAGAGCAGGTGTCTAAGCATGGATGCCTGGGAACGCCACCTCATATTCCCACTCTTTAGTCAGGACAAGGCAGGCTCAATCTGCGGGCTCCTGGGTGAGCTACCCAGAGGGGAGAGTTGAAATGGACTCTCCTGAAGATGAGTCCTACTGTGTGGCCTGGGAGACCTTGGAATGTGGAGGTGGCTCAGGGACTCTGCAGGATTCTCCAACCTGAGGTGTTTGACACGGCTCCAACAAGGAAGCTTCCCATGTGGAGACGAGAGAAGTTCTGTTCAGTGCCTCAGGAAAGCCCCATATCCTGTTCTTCGAACCAAAGCCTCTGAGGAGTGACACCTGGAAAACAAAGCAAGAGTTGAGATTAGGGCCTAAGGGCCTGTCGGGCTCAACCTTCTATCTCTGTTGACATCTGTGTGCATGCCTTCATGGAGGTAGCAGCTCAGCTTGTGTCCGAAGGCCCCTGTGTGTGCAGGGAGGCTCCCGGTAATGGTATGTCCTCGGGGGCCTTGAGGTTTCTCATATTCTGGAGGTGTGTGGCCAAAGGAATGGACAGAGTTTCCCAGGAGAGAGCAGGCATGGTCCTGTGGTATGGCTCCAGAGGACCCAGCCTAGAGGCTGTGTTTGCCAGGGCTGTGGGGACAGATGTCTGAAAAAGCAAACTTGGCTCAGGTAGGGGCCAAGGTAATGGCAGGCCTGATCTCCAGTCCGAGAGGGGAGATCCTCTGGATATCAAAGGAGGGCAAGTGGGAGGCAGTCGCTCAGGCTTTTGTCTCTGGGTGTTGCGTTCACAGTGGCCGTTCAGGGTAGGGGTTGCTTCAGGGGCCGAGGAAGAGCCTTCCTCTCGGGGGATTGTCCAAGCTCCCAAGTGTTTGGGTTCATTCTGTGGGAAGGGAAGAGTACTGTTTTCTGCCACAGGGGACCCCCCAGGAGAGGGACTCTAGAGCACAGCAGTGGGTTCCCTCAACTGGAATACACACCATCTAGTTAGTCCTGCGTGCCTATGGGCATGGCAAGCCACATATGCGGGCTCTTGGTCCAATCACTGAGAGGCGTTACTTGAATAAGGTACTCACGCTGAGGGTCACAATGTGTGTTTGTGCCCAAGGCGGCCCTCACACATGGGCGTGGCCTCATGGGCCATGCCGTTTTCTCCTACACTGAAGGTTTGACTCACTGCCAGCAGCAAGGTTTCTTGCCATGGGGAAGGAGGGGTTCTGACTTGTGCATCAGGTTCCGCCCTGTGCAGGGATTGGAGATAAGGTCTAGGTTCTGATGACTGAAAACCCAGGTTGGGAATGGATGGTGGCCTAAGGCAGTGGCTGGTCCAATGTGCTGGGTGTGCAGCCAGCTGTGTCGGTGTCTGTTGGAAGGTCTGGGCTCAGGCTATTTGCGACAGAGCATCAGTGTTTAAGGTAGCCTATGCAATTGGGGTGTTGCCGAGGGCCAAGCAGTTTGATCCTCATTTGGGGTTTCTGGGCAGCACCATAGACAAAGTTTTTCTCCTGGGAGGCAGGCGGAGTGCTTCATTGTGGCCCCAGAATTCCCAGTAGGGAGGGTTTGTGGGCCAGGAGTGTGAGGACGGAAGTCTAGGAACACAAGCTAAAGTGAGGATTGGAGCCAAGGGCAGAGCAGGCCCACTAGGCAGAGGCTGAATCAAAATCTCCTGCATCTGAAGTCAGGCTGAGGATCAGACGTTGGCTGAGGCTGGAGTATGTGTCCATGATGGCACCTTCATGAAGCGGGGGCCTCATGAGGCCAAGGAAGTTTTCCCACGCTGAGTTTGGAGGTTGCCCCAAACCACCAGGTTTCCTTCTGTGGGACATTCGAGTCCTGTTGCATGGCTCCAGGACATACCATACGGAAGGACTGGAGAGCACGGTTCGAAGGATGGATCCCTGTACAGCATGCCTCGCATTCCCATTGGCCATTAGCCACAAGATATGTTTGATCTGCTGCCTCTGGGGCACGCTAACCAGGGGGCTGAGTTGAAATGGCCTCTCCTGAGGATGCGTCATAATGTGCGTTTGGGTCCATGGAAACCTTGGAATGTGCTGGTTGTTCAGTGGCCCTGCGGAACTCTCCTACCTGAAGGGTTTGATACATCCCCAGTAAGTAAGCTCCCCATGTGGAGGCGAGAGAGGTTTGGTTTGGTGCCTCAGAAAAGCCCCGTGTGCTGGTCTACGAAAACAGACCTCTGAGGACGGACACATGGAAACCAAAGCTAAGGTTCAGATTAGGGCCTGGGGGCCTGTCCATTTCAACCTTCTGTCTCTGGGGACACTGTCTGAGAGTCTAAGTGGAGAAAGTTGCTCCGCTGGTGTCAGAGAGCCCCTCTTAGTCCAGGGTGGCCTACACTATTGATGGCCTCAGGGGCCTTGGAGCTTTTCCCTAACCTGTAGGGTTGTGGTCAATGGATTGGGCACAATTTCCTTGGAGAGGGCAGGCACAATCTTTCGCTGTGGCTCCAGAGGCCCTAGCCTGGCGGTTGTGTGGGTCCAGGCTGAGGGCACAGAAGTCTGAAAACACAAACTCAGCTTATGAGTGGCGCCTAGGGTATGGCAGGCCGGAGGTACAGCCCGAGAGGGAGCTCCTGGGCCTCTGAAACAAGGGCGAGTGGGAGGCGTTCCTTCAGGCTTTTGTCTCTGGATGTTGTGTCCGAGATAGCCGTGGACTGGAGGGGTGGCCTCAGGGACTGTGGACGAGTATCCCTCTCTGGGGATTTGTCCCAGCTCCCAAGAGTTTGGGGTCATTTTGTGGGATGGGTTGAGTCGTGTTGTCTGGCTCATGTGTCTCTCCAAGAAAGGGATTCCAGAACGGAGCCCCAGGTACGGGCGGGGCGACTGGAAAACTCAAACACTGGTGAGGATTGGGTGCATAGGGGCTTGGCAAGCCCCATATGCGGGCTCTTGGCCCAGGCCCTAACAGGCCTTTCTTTGACATGGGGCTCATGCTGAGGGTCAGAGTGTGAATTTGTGCCCAAGCAGCACTCAAGTTTGGGCGTGGCATCAGGGACCAGGAAGGTTTCTCCCACCCTGAACGTGTGACTCCATGCCAAGAGAGAGCTTTACAGCCACGGGGAAGGAGGAGTTCTGTGTTGTGCTTGCAAAACCCAGCTATGTAGAGAATAGATATAAAGTCTAGGTTCAGATATCTGAAAACCAAGGTTAGGAAGAGGTGACGGCATAAGACCATGGCGTGTCCGAAGTGCTGGGTGTGCGGCCAGCTGTCTCCTTGTCTGTCTGGACGTCTGGCTTCAGGCTGTGTCAGACAGAGCATGAGTGCCCAGAGCAGCCTATCCAGTTCGGGTACCGTCGAGGCCCGAGCAGAATGATCCTCATCTGGGTTTTCTGGAGAGAGCCCCACAGGGAAACGTTTTTCTTGCCTTGGGCAGACCCTGGGCTGGGTTGTGGTTCTGGAGTTCTTAGTCCGGAGGGCTTGTTTGCCAGGAGTGTGAGGAAGGAAGTCTGAAAACACAAGCTAGCGTGAGGTTTGGGACCGATGGCACGGCAGGCCCACTCTGAGAGGCTGAATCGAGATCTCCTGCACTGAGGTCATTTCAACTCTGAGACGTTCCTCAGGCTAGAGTTTTTGTCCAGCATGGCCTCTTCCTGAATGGTGTGGGGGCCTCATGAGGCCAGGAAGGTTTGCCTACGATGGGATTTGTGAACTACTCCAAACCTCAAGGTTTCCTTCTGCATGAAAGTCGAGTGCTATTGGATGGTTCCAGGAGGCCCCATACGGAAAGACTCGAGAGCAGGTGTCTAAGCATGGATGCCTGGGAATACCACCTCATATTCCCACTCTTTAGTCAGGACAAGGCAGGCTCAATCTGCGGGCTCCTGGGTGAGCTACCCAGAGGGGAGAGTTGAAATGGACTCTCCTGAAGATGAGTCCTACTGTGTCTTGGTGGCCTGGGAGACCTTGGAATGTGGAGGTGGCTCAGGGACTCTGCAGGATTCTCCAACCTGAGGTGTTTGACACGGCTCCAACAAGGAAGCTTCCCATGTGGAGACGAGAGAAGTTCTGTTCAGTGCCTCAGGAAAGCCCCATATCCTGTTCTTCGAACCAAAGCCTCTGAGGAGTGACACCTGGAAAACAAAGCAAGAGTTGAGATTAGGGCCTAAGGGCCTGTCGGGCTCAACCTTCTATCTCTGTTGACATCTGTGTGCATGCCTTCATGGAGGTAGCAGCTCAGCTTGTGTCCGAAGGCCCCTGTGTGTGCAGGGAGGCTCCCGGTAATGGTATGTCCTCGGGGGCCTTGAGGTTTCTCATATTCTGGAGGTGTGTGGCCAAAGGAATGGACAGAGTTTCCCAGGAGAGAGCAGGCATGGTCCTGTGGTATGGCTCCAGAGGACCCAGCCTAGAGGCTGTGTTTGCCAGGGCTGTGGGGACAGATGTCTGAAAAAGCAAACTTGGCTCAGGTAGGGGCCAAGGTAATGGCAGGCCTGATCTCAAGTCCGAGAGGGGAGATCCTCTGGATATCAAAGGAGGGCAAGTGGGAGGCAGTCGCTCAGGCTTTTGTCTCTGGGTGTTGCGTTCACAGTGGCCGTTCAGGGTAGGGGTTGCTTCAGGGGCCGAGGAAGAGCCTTCCTCTCGGGGGATTGTCCAAGCTCCCAAGTGTTTGGGTTCATTCTGTGGGAAGGGAAGAGTACTGTTTTCTGCCACAGGGGACCCCCCAGGAGAGGGACTCTAGAGCACAGCAGTGGGTTCCCTCAACTGGAATACACACCATCTAGTTA
This sequence comes from Mustela nivalis, assembly GCF_964662115.1. Taxonomy (NCBI): domain Eukaryota; kingdom Metazoa; phylum Chordata; class Mammalia; order Carnivora; family Mustelidae; genus Mustela; species Mustela nivalis. Next base: position 206,962 of record NW_028135896.1, on the reverse strand, counting down.
GTCCTGCGTGCCTATGGGCATGGCAAGCCACATATGCGGGCTCTTGGTCCAATCACTGAGAGGCGTTACTTGAATAAGGTACTCACGCTGAGGGTCACAATGTGTGTTTGTGCCCAAGGCGGCCCTCACACATGGGCGTGGCCTCATGGGCCATGCCGTTTTCTCCTACACTGAAGGTTTGACTCACTGCCAGCAGCAAGGTTTCTTGCCATGGGGAAGGAGGGGTTCTGACTTGTGCATCAGGTTCCGCCCTGTGCAGGGATTGGAGATAAGGTCTAGGTTCTGATGACTGAAAACCCAGGTTGGGAATGGATGGTGGCCTAAGGCAGTGGCTGGTCCAATGTGCTGGGTGTGCAGCCAGCTGTGTCGGTGTCTGTTGGAAGGTCTGGGCTCAGGCTATTTGCGACAGAGCATCAGTGTTTAAGGTAGCCTATGCAATTGGGGTGTTGCCGAGGGCCAAGCAGTTTGATCCTCATTTGGGGTTTCTGGGCAGCACCATAGACAAAGTTTTTCTCCTGGGAGGCAGGCGGAGTGCTTCATTGTGGCCCCAGAATTCCCAGTAGGGAGGGTTTGTGGGCCAGGAGTGTGAGGACGGAAGTCTAGGAACACAAGCTAAAGTGAGGATTGGAGCCAAGGGCAGAGCAGGCCCACTAGGCAGAGGCTGAATCAAAATCCCCTGCATCTGAGGTCAGGCTGAGGATCAGACGTTGGCTGAGGCTGGAGTATGTGTCCATGATGGCACCTTCATGAAGCGGGGGCCTCATGAGGCCAAGGAAGTTTTCCCACGCTGAGTTTGGAGGTTGCCCCAAACCACCAGGTTTCCTTCTGTGGGACATTCGAGTCCTGTTGCATGGCTCCAGGACATACCATACGGAAGGACTGGAGAGCACGGTTCGAAGGATGGATCCCTGTACAGCATGCCTCGCATTCCCATTGGCCATTAGCCACAAGATATGTTTGATCTCCTGCCTCTGGCGCACGCTAACCAGGGGGCTGAGTTGAAATGGCCTCTCCTGAGGATGCGTCATAATGTGCGTTTGGGTCCATGGAAACCTTGGAATGTGCTGGTTGTTCAGTGGCCCTGCGGAACTCTCCTACCTGAAGGGTTTGATACATCCCCAGTAAGTAAGCTCCCCATGTGGAGGCGAGAGAGGTTTGGTTTGGTGCCTCAGAAAAGCCCCGTGTGCTGGTCTACGAAAACAGACCTCTGAGGACGGACACATGGAAACCAAAGCTAAGGTTCAGATTAGGGCCTGGGGGCCTGTCCATTTCAACCTTCTGTCTCTGGGGACACTGTCTGAGAGTCTAAGTGGAGATAGTTGCTCCGCTGGTGTCAGAGAGCCCCTCTTAGTCCAGGGTGGCCTACACTATTGATGGCCTCAGGGGCCTTGGAGCTTTTCCCTAACCTGTAGGGTGGTGGTCAATGGATTGGGCACAATTTCCTTGGAGAGGGCAGGCACAATCTTTCGCTGTGGCTCCAGAGGCCCTAGCCTGGCGGTTGTGTGGGTCCAGGCTGAGGGCACAGAAGTCTGAAAACACAAACTCAGCTTATGAGTGGCGCCTAGGGTATGGCAGGCCGGATGTACAGCCCGAGAGGGAGCTCCTGGGCCTCTGAAACAAGGGCGAGTGGGAGGCGTTCCTTCAGGCTTTTGTCTCTGGATGTTGTGTCCGAGATAGCCGTGGATTGGAGGGGTGGCCTCAGGGACTGTGGACGAGTATCCCTCTCTGGGGATTTGTCCCAGCTCCCAAGAGTTTGGGGTCATTTTGTGGGAAGGGTGGAGTCGTGTTGTCTGGCTCATGTGTCTCTCCAAGAAAGGGATTCCAGAACGGAGCCCCAGGTATGGGCGGGGCGACTGGAAAACTCAAACACTGGTGAGGATTGGGTGCATAGGGGCTTGGCAAGCCCCATATGCGGGCTCTTGGCCCAGGCCCTGACAGGCCTTTCTTTGACATGGGGCTCATGCTGAGGGTCAGAGTGTGAATTTGTGCCCAAGCAGCACTCAAGTTTGGGCGTGGCATCAGGGACCAGGAAGGTTTCTCCCACCCTGAAGGTGTGACTCCATGCCAAGAGAGAGCTTTACAGCCACGGGGAAGGAGGAGTTCTGTGTTGTGCTTGCAAAACCCAGCTATGTGGAGAATTGATATAAAGTCTAGGTTCAGATATCTGAAAACCAAGGTTAGGAAGAGGTGATGGCATAAGACCATGGCGTGTCCGAAGTGCTGGGTGTGCGGCCAGCTGTCTCCTTGTCTGTCTGGACGTCTGGCTTCAGGCTGTGTCAGACAGAGCATGAGTGCCCAGAGCAGCCTATCCAGTTCGGGTACCGTCGAGGCCCGAGCAGGTTGATCCTCATCTGGGTTTTCTGGAGAGAGCCCCACAGGGAAACGTTTTTCTTGCCTTGGGCAGACCCTGGGCTGGGTTGTGGTTCTGGAGTTCTTAGTCCGGAGGGCTTGTTTGCCAGGAGTGTGAGGAAGGAAGTCTGAAAACACAAGCTAGCGTGAGGTTTGGGACCGATGGCACGGCAGGCCCACTCTGAGAGGCTGAATCGAGATCTCCTGCACTGAGGTCATTTCAACTCTGAGACGTTCCTCAGGCTAGAGTTTTTGTCCAGCATGGCCTCTTCCTGAATGGTGTGGGGGCCTCATGAGGCCAGGAAGGTTTGCCTACGATGGGATTTGTGAACTACTCCAAACCTCAAGGTTTCCTTCTGCACGAAAGTCTAGTGCTATTGGATGGTTCCAGGAGGCCCCATACGGAAAGACTCGAGAGCAGGTGTCTAAGCATGGATGCCTGGGAATGCCACCTCATATTCCCACTCTTTAGTCAGGACAAGGCAGGCTCAATCTGCGGGCTCCTGGGTGAGCTACCCAGAGGGGAGAGTTGAAATGGACTCTCCTGAAGATGAGTCCTACTGTGTCTTGGTGGCCTGGGAGACCTTGGAATGTGGAGGTGGCTCAGGGACTCTGCAGGATTCTCCAACCTGAGGTGTTTGACACGGCTCCAACAAGGAAGCTTCCCATGTGGAGACGAGAGAAGTTCTGTTCAGTGCCTCAGGAAAGCCCCATATCCTGTTCTTCGAACCAAAGCCTCTGAGGAGTGACACCTGGAAAACAAAGCAAGAGTTGAGATTAGGGCCTAAGGGCCTGTCGGGCTCAACCTTCTATCTCTGTTGACATCTGTGTGCATGCCTTCATGGAGGTAGCAGCTCAGCTTGTGTCCGAAGGCCCCTGTGTGTGCAGGGAGGCTCCCGGTAATGGTATGTCCTCGGGGGCCTTGAGGTTTCTCATATTCTGGAGGTGTGTGGCCAAAGGAATGGACAGAGTTTCCCAGGAGAGAGCAGGCATGGTCCTGTGGTATGGCTCCAGAGGACCCAGCCTAGAGGCTGTGTTTGCCAGGGCTGTGGGGACAGATGTCTGAAAAAGCAAACTTGGCTCAGGTAGGGGCCAAGGTAATGGCAGGCCTGATCTCAAGTCCGAGAGGGGAGATCCTCTGGATATCAAAGGAGGGCAAGTGGGAGGCAGTCGCTCAGGCTTTTGTCTCTGGGTGTTGCGTTCACAGTGGCCGTTCAGGGTAGGGGTTGCTTCAGGGGCCGAGGAAGAGCCTTCCTCTCGGGGGATTGTCCAAGCTCCCAAGTGTTTGGGTTCATTCTGTGGGAAGGGAAGAGTACTGTTTTCTGCCACAGGGGACCCCCCAGGAGAGGGACTCTAGAGCACAGCAGTGGGTTCCCTCAACTGGAATACACACCATCTAGTTAGTCCTGCGTGCCAATGGGCATGGCAAGCCACATATGCGGGCTCTTGGTCCAATCACTGAGAGGCTTTACTTGAATAAGGTACTCACGCTGAGGGTCACAATGTGTGTTTGTGCCCAAGGCGGCCCTCACACATGGGCGTGGCCTCATGGGCCATGCCGTTTTCTCCTACACTGAAGGTTTGACTCACTGCCAGCAGCAAGGTTTCTTGCCATGGGGAAGGAGGGGTTCTGACTTGTGCATCAGGTTCCGCCCTGTGCAGGGATTGGAGATAAGGTCTAGGTTCTGATGACTGAAAACCCAGGTTGGGAATGGATGGTGGCCTAAGGCAGTGGCTGGTCCAATGTGCTGGGTGTGCAGCCAGCTGTGTCGGTGTCTGTTGGAAGGTCTGGGCTCAGGCTATTTGCGACAGAGCATCAGTGTTTAAGGTAGCCTATGCAATTGGGGTGTTGCCGAGGGCCAAGCAGTTTGATCCTCATTTGGGGTTTCTGGGCAGCACCATAGACAAAGTTTTTCTCCTGGGAGGCAGGCGGAGTGCTTCATTGTGGCCCCAGAATTCCCAGTAGGGAGGGTTTGTGGGCCAGGAGTGTGAGGACGGAAGTCTAGGAACACAAGCTAAAGTGAGGATTGGAGCCAAGGGCAGAGCAGGCCCACTAGGCAGAGGCTGAATCAAAATCTCCTGCATCTGAAGTCAGGCTGAGGATCAGACGTTGGCTGAGGCTGGAGTATGTGTCCATGATGGCACCTTCATGAAGCGGGGGCCTCATGAGGCCAAGGAAGTTTTCCCACGCTGAGTTTGGAGGTTGCCCCAAACCACCAGGTTTCCTTCTGTGGGACATTCGAGTCCTGTTGCATGGCTCCAGGACATACCATACGGAAGGACTGGAGAGCACGGTTCGAAGGATGGATCCCTGTACAGCATGCCTCGCATTCCCATTGGCCATTAGCCACAAGATATGTTTGATCTCCTGCCTCTGGCGCACGCTAACCAGGGGGCTGAGTTGAAATGGCCTCTCCTGAGGATGCGTCATAATGTGCGTTTGGGTCCATGGAAACCTTGGAATGTGCTGGTTGTTCAGTGGCCCTGCGGAACTCTCCTACCTGAAGGGTTTGATACATCCCCAGTAAGTAAGCTCCCCATGTGGAGGCGAGAGAGGTTTGGTTTGGTGCCTCAGAAAAGCCCCGTGTGCTGGTCTACGAAAACAGACCTCTGAGGACGGACACATGGAAACCAAAGCTAAGGTTCAGATTAGGGCCTGGGGGCCTGTCCATTTCAACCTTCTGTCTCTGGGGACACTGTCTGAGAGTCTAAGTGGAGATAGTTGCTCCGCTGGTGTCAGAGAGCCCCTCTTAGTCCAGGGTGGCCTACACTATTGATGGCCTCAGGGGCCTTGGAGCTTTTCCCTAACCTGTAGGGTGGTGGTCAATGGATTGGGCACAATTTCCTTGGAGAGGGCAGGCACAATCTTTCGCTGTGGCTCCAGAGGCCCTAGCCTGGCGGTTGTGTGGGTCCAGGCTGAGGGCACAGAAGTCTGAAAACACAAACTCAGCTTATGAGTGGCGCCTAGGGTATGGCAGGCCGGATGTACAGCCCGAGAGGGAGCTCCTGGGCCTCTGAAACAAGGGCGAGTGGGAGGCGTTCCTTCAGGCTTTTGTCTCTGGATGTTGTGTCCGAGATAGCCGTGGATTGGAGGGGTGGCCTCAGGGACTGTGGACGAGTATCCCTCTCTGGGGATTTGTCCCAGCTCCCAAGAGTTTGGGGTCATTTTGTGGGAAGGGTGGAGTCGTGTTGTCTGGCTCATGTGTCTCTCCAAGAAAGGGATTCCAGAACGGAGCCCCAGGTATGGGCGGGGCGACTGGAAAACTCAAACACTGGTGAGGATTGGGTGCATAGGGGCTTGGCAAGCCCCATATGCGGGCTCTTGGCCCAGGCCCTGACAGGCCTTTCTTTGACATGGGGCTCATGCTGAGGGTCAGAGTGTGAATTTGTGCCCAAGCAGCACTCAAGTTTGGGCGTGGCATCAGGGACCAGGAAGGTTTCTCCCACCCTGAAGGTGTGACTCCATGCCAAGAGAGAGCTTTACAGCCACGGGGAAGGAGGAGTTCTGTGTTGTGCTTGCAAAACCCAGCTATGTGGAGAATTGATATAAAGTCTAGGTTCAGATATCTGAAAACCAAGGTTAGGAAGAGGTGACGGCATAAGACCATGGCGTGTCCGAAGTGCTGGGTGTGCGGCCAGCTGTCTCCTTGTCTGTCTGGACGTCTGGCTTCAGGCTGTGTCAGACAGAGCATGAGTGCCCAGAGCAGCCTATCCAGTTCGGGTACCGTCGAGGCCCGAGCAGGTTGATCCTCATCTGGGTTTTCTGGAGAGAGCCCCACAGGGAAACGTTTTTCTTGCCTTGGGCAGACCCTGGGCTGGGTTGTGGTTCTGGGGTTCTTAGTCCGGAGGGCTTGTTTGCCAGGAGTGTGAGGAAGGAAGTCTGAAAACACAAGCTAGCGTGAGGTTTGGGACCGATGGCACGGCAGGCCCACTCTGAGAGGCTGAATCGAGATCTCCTGCACTGAGGTCATTTCAACTCTGAGACGTGCCTCAGGCTAGAGTTTTTGTCCAGCATGGCCTCTTCCTGAATGGTGTGGGGGCCTCATGAGGCCAGGAAGGTTTGCCTACGATGGGATTTGTGAACTACTCCAAACCTCAAGGTTTCCTTCTGCACGAAAGTCGAGTGCTATTGGATGGTTCCAGGAGGCCCCATACGGAAAGACTCGAGAGCAGGTTTCTAAGCATGGATGCCTGGGAATGCCACCTCATATTCCCACTCTTTAGTCAGGACAAGGCAGGCTCAATCTGCGGGCTCCTGGGTGAGCTACCCAGAGGGGAGAGTTGAAATGGACTCTCCTGAAGATGAGTCCTACTGTGTCTTGGTGGCCTGGGAGACCTTGGAATGTGGAGGTGGCTCAGGGACTCTGCAGGATTCTCCAACCTGAGGTGTTTGACACGGCTCCAACAAGGAAGCTTCCCATGTGGAGACGAGAGAAGTTCTGTTCAGTGCCTCAGGAAAGCCCCATATCCTGTTCTTCGAACCAAAGCCTCTGAGGAGTGACACCTGGAAAACAAAGCAAGAGTTGAGATTAGGGCCTAAGGGCCTGTCGGGCTCAACCTTCTATCTCTGTTGACATCTGTGTGCATGCCTTCATGGAGGTAGCAGCTCAGCTTGTGTCCGAAGGCCCCTGTGTGTGCAGGGAGGCTCCCGGTAATGGTATGTCCTCGGGGGCCTTGAGGTTTCTCATATTCTGGAGGTGTGTGGCCAAAGGAATGGACAGAGTTTCCCAGGAGAGAGCAGGCATGGTCCTGTGGTATGGCTCCAGAGGACCCAGCCTAGAGGCTGTGTTTGCCAGGGCTGTGGGGACAGATGTCTGAAAAAGCAAACTTGGCTCAGGTAGGGGCCAAGGTAATGGCAGGCCTGATCTCCAGTCCGAGAGGGGAGATCCTCTGGATATCAAAGGAGGGCAAGTGGGAGGCAGTCGCTCAGGCTTTTGTCTCTGGGTGTTGCGTTCACAGTGGCCGTTCAGGGTAGGGGTTGCTTCAGGGGCCGAGGAAGAGCCTTCCTCTCGGGGGATTGTCCAAGCTCCCAAGTGTTTGGGTTCATTCTGTGGGAAGGGAAGAGTACTGTTTTCTGCCACAGGGGACCCCCCAGGAGAGGGACTCTAGAGCACAGCAGTGGGTTCCCTCAACTGGAATACACACCATCTAGTTAGTCCTGCGTGCCTATGGGCATGGCAAGCCACATATGCGGGCTCTTGGTCCAATCACTGAGAGGCGTTACTTGAATAAGGTACTCACGCTGAGGGTCACAATGTGTGTTTGTGCCCAAGGCGGCCCTCACACATGGGCGTGGCCTCATGGGCCATGCCGTTTTCTCCTACACTGAAGGTTTGACTCACTGCCAGCAGCAAGGTTTCTTGCCATGGGGAAGGAGGGGTTCTGACTTGTGCATCAGGTTCCGCCCTGTGCAGGGATTGGAGATAAGGTCTAGGTTCTGATGACTGAAAACCCAGGTTGGGAATGGATGGTGGCCTAAGGCAGTGGCTGGTCCAATGTGCTGGGTGTGCAGCCAGCTGTGTCGGTGTCTGTTGGAAGGTCTGGGCTCAGGCTATTTGCGACAGAGCATCAGTGTTTAAGGTAGCCTATGCAATTGGGGTGTTGCCGAGGGCCAAGCAGTTTGATCCTCATTTGGGGTTTCTGGGCAGCACCATAGACAAAGTTTTTCTCCTGGGAGGCAGGCGGAGTGCTTCATTGTGGCCCCAGAATTCCCAGTAGGGAGGGTTTGTGGGCCAGGAGTGTGAGGACGGAAGTCTAGGAACACAAGCTAAAGTGAGGATTGGAGCCAAGGGCAGAGCAGGCCCACTAGGCAGAGGCTGAATCAAAATCTCCTGCATCTGAAGTCAGGCTGAGGATCAGACGTTGGCTGAGGCTGGAGTATGTGTCCATGATGGCACCTTCATGAAGCGGGGGCCTCATGAGGCCAAGGAAGTTTTCCCACGCTGAGTTTGGAGGTTGCCCCAAACCACCAGGTTTCCTTCTGTGGGACATTCGAGTCCTGTTGCATGGCTCCAGGACATACCATACGGAAGGACTGGAGAGCACGGTTCGAAGGATGGATCCCTGTACAGCATGCCTCGCATTCCCATTGGCCATTAGCCACAAGATATGTTTGATCTCCTGCCTCTGGCGCACGCTAACCAGGGGGCTGAGTTGAAATGGCCTCTCCTGAGGATGCGTCATAATGTGCGTTTGGGTCCATGGAAACCTTGGAATGTGCTGGTTGTTCAGTGGCCCTGCGGAACTCTCCTACCTGAAGGGTTTGATACATCCCCAGAAAGTAAGCTCCCCATGTGGAGGCGAGAGAGGTTTGGTTTGGTGCCTCAGAAAAGCCCCGTGTGCTGGTCTACGAAAACAGACCTCTGAGGACGGACACATGGAAACCAAAGCTAAGGTTCAGATTAGGGCCTGGGGGCCTGTCCATTTCAACCTTCTGTCTCTGGGGACACTGTCTGAGAGTCTAAGTGGAGATAGTTGCTCCGCTGGTGTCAGAGAGCCCCTCTTAGTCCAGGGTGGCCTACACTATTGATGGCCTCAGGGGCCTTGGAGCTATTCCCTAACCTGTAGGGTGTTGGTCAATGGATTGGGCACAATTTCCTTGGAGAGGGCAGGCACAATCTTTCGCTGTGGCTCCAGAGGCCCTAGCCTGGCGGTTGTGTGGGTCCAGGCTGAGGGCACAGAAGTCTGAAAACACAAACTCAGCTTATGAGTGGCGCCTAGGGTATGGCAGGCCGGATGTACAGCCCGAGAGGGAGCTCCTGGGCCTCTGAAACAAGGGCGAGTGGGAGGCGTTCCTTCAGGCTTTTGTCTCTGGATGTTGTGTCCGAGATAGCCGTGGATTGGAGGGGTGGCCTCAGGGACTGTGGACGAGTATCCCTCTCTGGGGATTTGTCCCAGCTCCCAAGAGTTTGGGGTCATTTTGTGGGAAGGGTGGAGTCGTGTTGTCTGGCTCATGTGTCTCTCCAAGAAAGGGATTCCAGAACGGAGCCCCAGGTACGGGCGGGGCGACTGGAAAACTCAAACACTGGTGAGGATTGGGTGCATAGGGGCTTGGCAAGCCCCATATGCGGGCTCTTGGCCCAGGCCCTGACAGGCCTTTCTTTGACATGGGGCTCATGCTGAGGGTCAGAGTGTGAATTTGTGCCCAAGCAGCACTCAAGTTTGGGCGTGGCATCAGGGACCAGGAAGGTTTCTCCCACCCTGAAGGTGTGACTCCATGCCAAGAGAGAGCTTTACAGCCACGGGGAAGGAGGAGTTCTGTGTTGTGCTTGCAAAACCCAGCTATGTGGAGAATTGATATAAAGTCTAGGTTCAGATATCTGAAAACCAAGGTTAGGAAGAGGTGACGGCATAAGACCATGGCGTGTCCAAAGTGCTGGGTGTGCGGCCAGCTGTCTCCTTGTCTGTCTGGACGTCTGGCTTCAGGCTGTGTCAGACAGAGCATGAGTGCCCAGAGCAGCCTATCCAGTTCGGGTACCGTCGAGGCCCGAGCAGGTTGATCCTCATCTGGGTTTTCTGGAGAGAGCCCCACAGGGAAACGTTTTTCTTCCCTTGGGCAGACCCTGGGCTGGGTTGTGGTTCTGGAGTTCCTAGTCCGGAGGGCTTGTTTGCCAGGAGTGTGAGGAAGGAAGTCTGAAAACACAAGCTAGCGTGAGGTTTGGGACCGATGGCACGGCAGGCCCACTCTGAGAGGCTGAATCGAGATCTGCACTGAGGTCATTTCAACTCTGAGACGTGCCTCAGGCTAGAGTTTTTGTCCAGCATGGCCTCTTCCTGAATGGTGTGGGGGCCTCATGAGGCCAGGAAGGTTTGCCTACGATGGGATTTGTGAACTACTCCAAACCTCAAGGTTTCCTTCTGCACGAAAGTCGAGTGCTATTGGATGGTTCCAGGAGGCCCCATACGGAAAGACTCGAGAGCAGGTGTCTAAGCATGGATGCCTGGGAACGCCACCTCATATTCCCACTCTTTAGTCAGGACAAGGCAGGCTCAATCTGCGGGCTCCTGGGTGAGCTACCCAGAGGGGAGAGTTGAAATGGACTCTCCTGAAGATGAGTCCTACTGTGTCTTGGTGGCCTGGGAGACCTTGGAATGTGGAGGTGGCTCAGGGACTCTGCAGGATTCTCCAACTTGAGGTGTTTGACACGGCTCCAACAAGGAAGCTTCCCATGTGGAGACGAGAGAAGTTCTGTTCAGTGCCTCAGGAAAGCCCCATATCCTGTTCTTCGAACCAAAGCCTCTGAGGAGTGACACCTGGAAAACAAAGCAAGAGTTGAGATTAGGGCCTAAGGGCCTGTCCGGCACAACCTTCTATCTCTGTTGACATCTGTGTGCATGCCTTCATGGAGGTAGCAGCTCAGCTTGTGTCCGAAGGCCCCTGTGTGTGCAGGGAGGCTCCCGGTAATGGTATGTCCTCGGGGGCCTTGAGGTTTCTCATATTCTGGAGGTGTGTGGCCAAAGGAATGGACAGAGTTTCCCAGGAGAGAGCAGGCATGGTCCTGTGGTATGGCTCCAGAGGACCCAGCCTAGAGGCTGTGTTTGCCAGGGCTGTGGGGACAGATGTCTGAAAAAGCAAACTTGGCTCAGGTAGGGGCCAAGGTAATGGCAGGCCTGATCTCCAGTCCGAGAGGGGAGATCCTCTGGATATCAAAGGAGGGCAAGTGGGAGGCAGTCGCTCAGGCTTTTGTCTCTGGGTGTTGCGTTCACAGTGGCCGTTCAGGGTAGGGGTTGCTTCAGGGGCCGAGGAAGAGCCTTCCTCTCGGGGGATTGTCCAAGCTCCCAAGTGTTTGGGTTCATTCTGTGGGAAGGGAAGAGTACTGTTTTCTGCCACAGGGGACCCCCCAGGAGAGGGACTCTAGAGCACAGCAGTGGGTTCCCTCAACTGGAATACACACCATCTAGTTAGTCCTGCGTGCCTATGGGCATGGCAAGCCACATATGCGGGCTCTTGGTCCAATCACTGAGAGGCGTTACTTGAATAAGGTACTCACGCTGAGGGTCACAATGTGTGTTTGTGCCCAAGGCGGCCCTCACACATGGGCGTGGCCTCATGGGCCATGCCGTTTTCTCCTACACTGAAGGTTTGACTCACTGCCAGCAGCAAGGTTTCTTGCCATGGGGAAGGAGGGGTTCTGACTTGTGCATCAGGTTCCGCCCTGTGCAGGGATTGGAGATAAGGTCTAGGTTCTGATGACTGAAAACCCAGGTTGGGAATGGATGGTGGCCTAAGGCAGTGGCTGGTCCAATGTGCTGGGTGTGCAGCCAGCTGTGTCGGTGTCTGTTGGAAGGTCTGGGCTCAGGCTATTTGCGACAGAGCATCAGTGTTTAAGGTAGCCTATGCAATTGGGGTGTTGCCGAGGGCCAAGCAGTTTGATCCTCATTTGGGGTTTCTGGGCAGCACCATAGACAAAGTTTTTCTCCTGGGAGGCAGGCGGAGTGCTTCATTGTGGCCCCAGAATTCCCAGTAGGGAGGGTTTGTGGGCCAGGAGTGTGAGGACGGAAGTCTAGGAACACAAGCTAAAGTGAGGATTGGAGCCAAGGGCAGAGCAGGCCCACTAGGCAGAGGCTGAATCAAAATCTCCTGCATCTGAAGTCAGGCTGAGGATCAGACGTTGGCTGAGGCTGGAGTATGTGTCCATGATGGCACCTTCATGAAGCGGGGGCCTCATGAGGCCAAGGAAGTTTTCCCACGCTGAGTTTGGAGGTTGCCCCAAACCACCAGGTTTCCTTCTGTGGGACATTCGAGTCCTGTTGCATGGCTCCAGGACATACCATACGGAAGGACTGGAGAGCACGGTTCGAAGGATGGATCCCTGTACAGCATGCCTCGCATTCCCATTGGCCATTAGCCACAAGATATGTTTGATCTCCTGCCTCTGGCGCACGCTAACCAGGGGGCTGAGTTGAAATGGCCTCTCCTGAGGATGCGTCATAATGTGCGTTTGGGTCCATGGAAACCTTGGAATGTGCTGGTTGTTCAGTGGCCCTGCGGAACTCTCCTACCTGAAGGGTTTGATACATCCCCAGTAAGTAAGCTCCCCATGTGGAGGCGAGAGAGGTTTGGTTTGGTGCCTCAGAAAAGCCCCGTGTGCTGGTCTACGAAAACAGACCTCTGAGGACGGACACATGGAAACCAAAGCTAAGGTTCAGATTAGGGCCTGGGGGCCTGTCCATTTCAACCTTCTGTCTCTGGGGACACTGTCTGAGAGTCTAAGTGGAGATAGTTGCTCCGCTGGTGTCAGAGAGCCCCTCTTAGTCCAGGGTGGCCTACACTATTGATGGCCTCAGGGGCCTTGGAGCTTTTCCCTAACCTGTAGGGTGGTGGTCAATGGATTGGGCACAATTTCCTTGGAGAGGGCAGGCACAATCTTTCGCTGTGGCTCCAGAGGCCCTAGCCTGGCGGTTGTGTGGGTCCAGGCTGAGGGCACAGAAGTCTGAAAACACAAACTCAGCTTATGAGTGGCGCCTAGGGTATGGCAGGCCGGATGTACAGCCCGAGAGGGAGCTCCTGGGCCTCTGAAACAAGGGCGAGTGGGAGGCGTTCCTTCAGGCTTTTGTCTCTGGATGTTGTGTCCGAGATAGCCGTGGATTGGAGGGGTGGCCTCAGGGACTGTGGACGAGTATCCCTCTCTGGGGATTTGTCCCAGCTCCCAAGAGTTTGGGGTCATTTTGTGGGAAGGGTGGAGTCGTGTTGTCTGGCTCATGTGTCTCTCCAAGAAAGGGATTCCAGAACGGAGCCCCAGGTACGGGCGGGGCGACTGGAAAACTCAAACACTGGTGAGGATTGGGTGCATAGGGGCTTGGCAAGCCCCATATGCGGGCTCTTGGCCCAGGCCCTGACAGGCCTTTCTTTGACATGGGGCTCATGCTGAGGGTCAGAGTGTGAATTTGTGCCCAAGCAGCACTCAAGTTTGGGCGTGGCATCAGGGACCAGGAAGGTTTCTCCCACCCTGAAGGTGTGACTCCATGCCAAGAGAGAGCTTTACAGCCACGGGGAAGGAGGAGTTCTGTGTTGTGCTTGCAAAACCCAGCTATGTGGAGAATTGATATAAAGTCTAGGTTCAGATATCTGAAAACCAAGGTTAGGAAGAGGTGACGGCATAAGACCATGGCGTGTCCGAAGTGCTGGGTGTGCGGCCAGCTGTCTCCTTGTCTGTCTGGACGTCTGGCTTCAGGCTGTGTCAGACAGAGCATGAGTGCCCAGAGCAGCCTATCCAGTTCGGGTACCGTCGAGGCCCGAGCAGGTTGATCCTCATCTGGGTTTTCTGGAGAGAGCCCCACAGGGAAACGTTTTTCTTCCCTTGGGCAGACCCTGGGCTGGGTTGTGGTTCTGGAGTTCTTAGTCCGGAGGGCTTGTTTGCCAGGAGTGTGAGGAAGGAAGTCTGAAAACACAAGCTAGCGTGAGGTTTGGGACCGATGGCACGGCAGGCCCACTCTGAGAGGCTGAATCGAGATCTCCTGCACTGAGGTCATTTCAACTCTGAGACGTGCCTCAGGCTAGAGTTTTTGTCCAGCATGGCCTCTTCCTGAATGGTGTGGGGGCCTCATGAGGCCAGGAAGGTTTGCCTACGATGGGATTTGTGAACTACTCCAAACCTCAAGGTTTCCTTCTGCACGAAAGTCGAGTGCTATTGGATGTTTCCAGGAGGCCCCATACGGAAAGACTTGAGACAGGTGTCTAAGCATGGATGCCTGGGAACGCCACCTCATATTCCCACTCTTTAGTCAGGACAAGGCAGGCTCAATCTGCGGGCTCCTGGGTGAGCTACCCAGAGGGGAGAGTTGAAATGGACTCTCCTGAAGATGAGTCCTACTGTGTCTTGGTGGCCTGGGAGACCTTGGAATGTGGAGGTGGCTCAGGGACTCTGCAGGATTCTCCAACCTGAGGTGTTTGACACGGCTCCAACAAGGAAGCTTCCCATGTGGAGACGAGAGAAGTTCTGTTCAGTGCCTCAGGAAAGCCCCATATCCTGTTCTTCGAACCAAAGCCTCTGAGGAGTGACACCTGGAAAACAAAGCAAGAGTTGAGATTAGGGCCTAAGGGCCTGTCGGGCTCAACCTTCTATCTCTGTTGACATCTGTGTGCATGCCTTCATGGAGGTAGCAGCTCAGCTTGTGTCCGAAGGCCCCTGTGTGTGCAGGGAGGCTCCCGGTAATGGTATGTCCTCGGGGGCCTTGAGGTTTCTCATATTCTGGAGGTGTGTGGCCAAAGGAATGGACAGAGTTTCCCAGGAGAGAGCAGGCATGGTCCTGTGGTATGGCTCCAGAGGACCCAGCCTAGAGGCTGTGTTTGCCAGGGCTGTGGGGACAGATGTCTGAAAAAGCAAACTTGGCTCAGGTAGGGGCCAAGGTAATGGCAGGCCTGATCTCCAGTCCGAGAGGGGAGATCCTCTGGATATCAAAGGAGGGCAAGTGGGAGGCAGTCGCTCAGGCTTTTGTCTCTGGGTGTTGCGTTCACAGTGGCCGTTCAGGGTAGGGGTTGCTTCAGGGGCCGAGGAAGAGCCTTCCTCTCGGGGGATTGTCCAAGCTCCCAAGTGTTTGGGTTCATTCTGTGGGAAGGGAAGAGTACTGTTTTCTGCCACAGGGGACCCCCCAGGAGAGGGACTCTAGAGCACAGCAGTGGGTTCCCTCAACTGGAATACACACCATCTAGTTAGTCCTGCGTGCCTATGGGCATGGCAAGCCACATATGCGGGCTCTTGGTCCAATCACTGAGAGGCGTTACTTGAATAAGGTACTCACGCTGAGGGTCACAATGTGTGTTTGTGCCCAAGGCGGCCCTCACACATGGGCGTGGCCTCATGGGCCATGCCGTTTTCTCCTACACTGAAGGTTTGACTCACTGCCAGCAGCAAGGTTTCTTGCCATGGGGAAGGAGGGGTTCTGACTTGTGCATCAGGTTCCGCCCTGTGCAGGGATTGGAGATAAGGTCTAGGTTCTGATGACTGAAAACCCAGGTTGGGAATGGATGGTGGCCTAAGGCAGTGGCTGGTCCAATGTGCTGGGTGTGCAGCCAGCTGTGTCGGTGTCTGTTGGAAGGTCTGGGCTCAGGCTATTTGCGACAGAGCATCAGTGTTTAAGGTAGCCTATGCAATTGGGGTGTTGCCGAGGGCCAAGCAGTTTGATCCTCATTTGGGGTTTCTGGGCAGCACCATAGACAAAGTTTTTCTCCTGGGAGGCAGGCGGAGTGCTTCATTGTGGCCCCAGAATTCCCAGTAGGGAGGGTTTGTGGGCCAGGAGTGTGAGGACGGAAGTCTAGGAACACAAGCTAAAGTGAGGATTGGAGCCAAGGGCAGAGCAGGCCCACTAGGCAGAGGCTGAATCAAAATCTCCTGCATCTGAAGTCAGGCTGAGGATCAGACGTTGGCTGAGGCTGGAGTATGTGTCCATGATGGCACCTTCATGAAGCGGGGGCCTCATGAGGCCAAGGAAGTTTTCCCACGCTGAGTTTGGAGGTTGCCCCAAACCACCAGGTTTCCTTCTGTGGGACATTCGAGTCCTGTTGCATGGCTCCAGGACATACCATACGGAAGGACTGGAGAGCACGGTTCGAAGGATGGATCCCTGTACAGCATGCCTCGCATTCCCATTGGCCATTAGCCACAAGATATGTTTGATCTCCTGCCTCTGGCGCACGCTAACCAGGGGGCTGAGTTGAAATGGCCTCTCCTGAGGATGCGTCATAATGTGCGTTTGGGTCCATGGAAACCTTG
This sequence comes from Mustela nivalis, assembly GCF_964662115.1. Classification (NCBI taxonomy): domain Eukaryota; kingdom Metazoa; phylum Chordata; class Mammalia; order Carnivora; family Mustelidae; genus Mustela; species Mustela nivalis. The sequence goes on along the minus strand of NW_028135896.1, from coordinate 190,901 downwards.
GAATGTGCTGGTTGTTCAGTGGCCCTGCGGAACTCTCCTACCTGAAGGGTTTGATACATCCCCAGTAAGTAAGCTCCCCATGTGGAGGCGAGAGAGGTTTGGTTTGGTGCCTCAGAAAAGCCCCGTGTGCTGGTCTACGAAAACAGACCTCTGAGGACGGACACATGGAAACCAAAGCTAAGGTTCAGATTAGGGCCTGGGGGCCTGTCCATTTCAACCTTCTGTCTCTGGGGACACTGTCTGAGAGTCTAAGTGGAGATAGTTGCTCCGCTGGTGTCAGAGAGCCCCTCTTAGTCCAGGGTGGCCTACACTATTGATGGCCTCAGGGGCCTTGGAGCTTTTCCCTAACCTGTAGGGTGGTGGTCAATGGATTGGGCACAATTTCCTTGGAGAGGGCAGGCACAATCTTTCGCTGTGGCTCCAGAGGCCCTAGCCTGGCGGTTGTGTGGGTCCAGGCTGAGGGCACAGAAGTCTGAAAACACAAACTCAGCTTATGAGTGGCGCCTAGGGTATGGCAGGCCGGATGTACAGCCCGAGAGGGAGCTCCTGGGCCTCTGAAACAAGGGCGAGTGGGAGGCGTTCCTTCAGGCTTTTGTCTCTGGATGTTGTGTCCGAGATAGCCGTGGATTGGAGGGGTGGCCTCAGGGACTGTGGACGAGTATCCCTCTCTGGGGATTTGTCCCAGCTCCCAAGAGTTTGGGGTCATTTTGTGGGAAGGGTGGAGTCGTGTTGTCTGGCTCATGTGTCTCTCCAAGAAAGGGATTCCAGAACGGAGCCCCAGGTACGGGCGGGGCGACTGGAAAACTCAAACACTGGTGAGGATTGGGTGCATAGGGGCTTGGCAAGCCCCATATGCGGGCTCTTGGCCCAGGCCCTGACAGGCCTTTCTTTGACATGGGGCTCATGCTGAGGGTCAGAGTGTGAATTTGTGCCCAAGCAGCACTCAAGTTTGGGCGTGGCATCAGGGACCAGGAAGGTTTCTCCCACCCTGAAGGTGTGACTCCATGCCAAGAGAGAGCTTTACAGCCACGGGGAAGGAGGAGTTCTGTGTTGTGCTTGCAAAACCCAGCTATGTGGAGAATTGATATAAAGTCTAGGTTCAGATATCTGAAAACCAAGGTTAGGAAGAGGTGACGGCATAAGACCATGGCGTGTCCGAAGTGCTGGGTGTGCGGCCAGCTGTCTCCTTGTCTGTCTGGACGTCTGGCTTCAGGCTGTGTCAGACAGAGCATGAGTGCCCAGAGCAGCCTATCCAGTTCGGGTACCGTCGAGGCCCGAGCAGGTTGATCCTCATCTGGGTTTTCTGGAGAGAGCCCCACAGGGAAACGTTTTTCTTCCCTTGGGCAGACCCTGGGCTGGGTTGTGGTTCTGGAGTTCTTAGTCCGGAGGGCTTGTTTGCCAGGAGTGTGAGGAAGGAAGTCTGAAAACACAAGCTAGCGTGAGGTTTGGGACCGATGGCACGGCAGGCCCACTCTGAGAGGCTGAATCGAGATCTCCTGCACTGAGGTCATTTCAACTCTGAGACGTGCCTCAGGCTAGAGTTTTTGTCCAGCATGGCCTCTTCCTGAATGGTGTGGGGGCCTCATGAGGCCAGGAAGGTTTGCCTACGATGGGATTTGTGAACTACTCCAAACCTCAAGGTTTCCTTCTGCACGAAAGTCGAGTGCTATTGGATGGTTCCAGGAGGCCCCATACGGAAAGACTCGAGAGCAGGTGTCTAAGCATGGATGCCTGGGAATGCCACCTCATATTCCCACTCTTTAGTCAGGACAAGGCAGGCTCAATCTGCGGGCTCCTGGGTGAGCTACCCAGAGGGGAGAGTTGAAATGGACTCTCCTGAAGATGAGTCCTACTGTGTCTTGGTGGCCTGGGAGACCTTGGAATGTGGAGGTGGCTCAGGGACTCTGCAGGATTCTCCAACCTGAGGTGTTTGACACGGCTCCAACAAGGAAGCTTCCCATGTGGAGACGAGAGAAGTTCTGTTCAGTGCCTCAGGAAAGCCCCATATCCTGTTCTTCGAACCAAAGCCTCTGAGGAGTGACACCTGGAAAACAAAGCAAGAGTTGAGATTAGGGCCTAAGGGCCTGTCGGGCTCAACCTTCTATCTCTGTTGACATCTGTGTGCATGCCTTCATGGAGGTAGCAGCTCAGCTTGTGTCCGAAGGCCCCTGTGTGTGCAGGGAGGCTCCCGGTAATGGTATGTCCTCGGGGGCCTTGAGGTTTCTCATATTCTGGAGGTGTGTGGCCAAAGGAATGGACAGAGTTTCCCAGGAGAGAGCAGGCATGGTCCTGTGGTATGGCTCCAGAGGACCCAGCCTAGAGGCTGTGTTTGCCAGGGCTGTGGGGACAGATGTCTGAAAAAGCAAACTTGGCTCAGGTAGGGGCCAAGGTAATGGCAGGCCTGATCTCCAGTCCGAGAGGGGAGATCCTCTGGATATCAAAGGAGGGCAAGTGGGAGGCAGTCGCTCAGGCTTTTGTCTCTGGGTGTTGCGTTCACAGTGGCCGTTCAGGGTAGGGGTTGCTTCAGGGGCCGAGGAAGAGCCTTCCTCTCGGGGGATTGTCCAAGCTCCCAAGTGTTTGGGTTCATTCTGTGGGAAGGGAAGAGTACTGTTTTCTGCCACAGGGGACCCCCCAGGAGAGGGACTCTAGAGCACAGCAGTGGGTTCCCTCAACTGGAATACACACCATCTAGTTAGTCCTGCGTGCCTATGGGCATGGCAAGCCACATATGCGGGCTCTTGGTCCAATCACTGAGAGGCGTTACTTGAATAAGGTACTCACGCTGAGGGTCACAATGTGTGTTTGTGCCCAAGGCGGCCCTCACACATGGGCGTGGCCTCATGGGCCATGCCGTTTTCTCCTACACTGAAGGTTTGACTCACTGCCAGCAGCAAGGTTTCTTGCCATGGGGAAGGAGGGGTTCTGACTTGTGCATCAGGTTCCGCCCTGTGCAGGGATTGGAGATAAGGTCTAGGTTCTGATGACTGAAAACCCAGGTTGGGAATGGATGGTGGCCTAAGGCAGTGGCTGGTCCAATGTGCTGGGTGTGCAGCCAGCTGTGTCGGTGTCTGTTGGAAGGTCTGGGCTCAGGCTATTTGCGACAGAGCATCAGTGTTTAAGGTAGCCTATGCAATTGGGGTGTTGCCGAGGGCCAAGCAGTTTGATCCTCATTTGGGGTTTCTGGGCAGCACCATAGACAAAGTTTTTCTCCTGGGAGGCAGGCGGAGTGCTTCATTGTGGCCCCAGAATTCCCAGTAGGGAGGGTTTGTGGGCCAGGAGTGTGAGGACGGAAGTCTAGGAACACAAGCTAAAGTGAGGATTGGAGCCAAGGGCAGAGCAGGCCCACTAGGCAGAGGCTGAATCAAAATCTCCTGCATCTGAAGTCAGGCTGAGGATCAGACGTTGGCTGAGGCTGGAGTATGTGTCCATGATGGCACCTTCATGAAGCGGGGGCCTCATGAGGCCAAGGAAGTTTTCCCACGCTGAGTTTGGAGGTTGCCCCAAACCACCAGGTTTCCTTCTGTGGGACATTCGAGTCCTGTTGCATGGCTCCAGGACATACCATACGGAAGGACTGGAGAGCACGGTTCGAAGGATGGATCCCTGTACAGCATGCCTCGCATTCCCATTGGCCATTAGCCACAAGATATGTTTGATCTCCTGCCTCTGGCGCACGCTAACCAGGGGGCTGAGTTGAAATGGCCTCTCCTGAGGATGCGTCATAATGTGCGTTTGGGTCCATGGAAACCTTGGAATGTGCTGGTTGTTCAGTGGCCCTGCGGAACTCTCCTACCTGAAGGGTTTGATACATCCCCAGTAAGTAAGCTCCCCATGTGGAGGCGAGAGAGGTTTGGTTTGGTGCCTCAGAAAAGCCCCGTGTGCTGGTCTACGAAAACAGACCTCTGAGGACGGACACATGGAAACCAAAGCTAAGGTTCAGATTAGGGCCTGGGGGCCTGTCCATTTCAACCTTCTGTCTCTGGGGACACTGTCTGAGAGTCTAAGTGGAGATAGTTGCTCCGCTGGTGTCAGAGAGCCCCTCTTAGTCCAGGGTGGCCTACACTATTGATGGCCTCAGGGGCCTTGGAGCTTTTCCCTAACCTGTAGGGTGGTGGTCAATGGATTGGGCACAATTTCCTTGGAGAGGGCAGGCACAATCTTTCGCTGTGGCTCCAGAGGCCCTAGCCTGGCGGTTGTGTGGGTCCAGGCTGAGGGCACAGAAGTCTGAAAACACAAACTCAGCTTATGAGTGGCGCCTAGGGTATGGCAGGCCGGATGTACAGCCCGAGAGGGAGCTCCTGGGCCTCTGAAACAAGGGCGAGTGGGAGGCGTTCCTTCAGGCTTTTGTCTCTGGATGTTGTGTCCGAGATAGCCGTGGATTGGAGGGGTGGCCTCAGGGACTGTGGACGAGTATCCCTCTCTGGGGATTTGTCCCAGCTCCCAAGAGTTTGGGGTCATTTTGTGGGAAGGGTGGAGTCGTGTTGTCTGGCTCATGTGTCTCTCCAAGAAAGGGATTCCAGAACGGAGCCCCAGGTACGGGCGGGGCGACTGGAAAACTCAAACACTGGTGAGGATTGGGTGCATAGGGGCTTGGCAAGCCCCATATGCGGGCTCTTGGCCCAGGCCCTGACAGGCCTTTCTTTGACATGGGGCTCATGCTGAGGGTCAGAGTGTGAATTTGTGCCCAAGCAGCACTCAAGTTTGGGCGTGGCATCAGGGACCAGGAAGGTTTCTCCCACCCTGAAGGTGTGACTCCATGCCAAGAGAGAGCTTTACAGCCACGGGGAAGGAGGAGTTCTGTGTTGTGCTTGCAAAACCCAGCTATGTGGAGAATTGATATAAAGTCTAGGTTCAGATATCTGAAAACCAAGGTTAGGAAGAGGTGACGGCATAAGACCATGGCGTGTCCGAAGTGCTGGGTGTGCGGCCAGCTGTCTCCTTGTCTGTCTGGACGTCTGGCTTCAGGCTGTGTCAGACAGAGCATGAGTGCCCAGAGCAGCCTATCCAGTTCGGGTACCGTCGAGGCCCGAGCAGGTTGATCCTCATCTGGGTTTTCTGGAGAGAGCCCCACAGGGAAACGTTTTTCTTCCCTTGGGCAGACCCTGGGCTGGGTTGTGGTTCTGGAGTTCTTAGTCCGGAGGGCTTGTTTGCCAGGAGTGTGAGGAAGGAAGTCTGAAAACACAAGCTAGCGTGAGGTTTGGGACCGATGGCACGGCAGGCCCACTCTGAGAGGCTGAATCGAGATCTCCTGCACTGAGGTCATTTCAACTCTGAGACGTGCCTCAGGCTAGAGTTTTTGTCCAGCATGGCCTCTTCCTGAATGGTGTGGGGGCCTCATGAGGCCAGGAAGGTTTGCCTACGATGGGATTTGTGAACTACTCCAAACCTCAAGGTTTCCTTCTGCACGAAAGTCGAGTGCTATTGGATGGTTCCAGGAGGCCCCATACGGAAAGACTCGAGAGCAGGTGTCTAAGCATGGATGCCTGGGAATGCCACCTCATATTCCCACTCTTTAGTCAGGACAAGGCAGGCTCAATCTGCGGGCTCCTGGGTGAGCTACCCAGAGGGGAGAGTTGAAATGGACTCTCCTGAAGATGAGTCCTACTGTGTCTTGGTGGCCTGGGAGACCTTGGAATGTGGAGGTGGCTCAGGGACTCTGCAGGATTCTCCAACCTGAGGTGTTTGACACGGCTCCAACAAGGAAGCTTCCCATGTGGAGACGAGAGAAGTTCTGTTCAGTGCCTCAGGAAAGCCCCATATCCTGTTCTTCGAACCAAAGCCTCTGAGGAGTGACACCTGGAAAACAAAGCAAGAGTTGAGATTAGGGCCTAAGGGCCTGTCGGGCTCAACCTTCTATCTCTGTTGACATCTGTGTGCATGCCTTCATGGAGGTAGCAGCTCAGCTTGTGTCCGAAGGCCCCTGTGTGTGCAGGGAGGCTCCCGGTAATGGTATGTCCTCGGGGGCCTTGAGGTTTCTCATATTCTGGAGGTGTGTGGCCAAAGGAATGGACAGAGTTTCCCAGGAGAGAGCAGGCATGGTCCTGTGGTATGGCTCCAGAGGACCCAGCCTAGAGGCTGTGTTTGCCAGGGCTGTGGGGACAGATGTCTGAAAAAGCAAACTTGGCTCAGGTAGGGGCCAAGGTAATGGCAGGCCTGATCTCCAGTCCGAGAGGGGAGATCCTCTGGATATCAAAGGAGGGCAAGTGGGAGGCAGTCGCTCAGGCTTTTGTCTCTGGGTGTTGCGTTCACAGTAGCCGTTCAGGGTAGGGGTTGCTTCAGGGGCCGAGGAAGAGCCTTCCTCTCGGGGGATTGTCCAAGCTCCCAAGTGTTTGGGTTCATTCTGTGGGAAGGGAAGAGTACTGTTTTCTGCCACAGGGGACCCCCCAGGAGAGGGACTCTAGAGCACAGCAGTGGGTTCCCTCAACTGGAATACACACCATCTAGTTAGTCCTGCGTGCCTATGGGCATGGCAAGCCACATATGCGGGCTCTTGGTCCAATCACTGAGAGGCGTTACTTGAATAAGGTACTCACGCTGAGGGTCACAATGTGTGTTTGTGCCCAAGGCGGCCCTCACACATGGGCGTGGCCTCATGGGCCATGCCGTTTTCTCCTACACTGAAGGTTTGACTCACTGCCAGCAGCAAGGTTTCTTGCCATGGGGAAGGAGGGGTTCTGACTTGTGCATCATGTTCCGCCCTGTGCAGGGAATGGAGATAAGGTCTAGGTTCTGATGAGTGAAAACCCAGGTTGGGAATGGATGGTGGCCTAAGGCAGTGGCTGGTCCAATGTGCTGGGTGTGCAGCCAGCTGTGTCGGTGTCTGTTGGAAGGTCTGGGCTCAGGCTATTTGCGACAGAGCATCAGTGTTTAAGGTAGCCTATGCAATTGGGGTGTTGCCGAGGGCCAAGCAGTTTGATCCTCATTTGGGGTTTCTGGGCAGCACCATAGACAAAGTTTTTCTCCTGGGAGGCAGGCGGAGTGCTTCATTGTGGCCCCAGAATTCCCAGTAGGGAGGGTTTGTGGGCCAGGAGTGTGAGGACGGAAGTCTAGGAACACAAGCTAAAGTGAGGATTGGAGCCAAGGGCAGAGCAGGCCCACTAGGCAGAGGCTGAATCAAAATCTCCTGCATCTGAAGTCAGGCTGAGGATCAGACGTTGGCTGAGGCTGGAGTATGTGTCCATGATGGCACCTTCATGAAGCGGGGGCCTCATGAGGCCAAGGAAGTTTTCCCACGCTGAGTTTGGAGGTTGCCCCAAACCACCAGGTTTCCTTCTGTGGGACATTCGAGTCCTGTTGCATGGCTCCAGGACATACCATACGGAAGGACTGGAGAGCACGGTTCGAAGGATGGATCCCTGTACAGCATGCCTCGCATTCCCATTGGCCATTAGCCACAAGATATGTTTGATCTGCTGCCTCTGGGGCACGCTAACCAGGGGGCTGAGTTGAAATGGCCTCTCCTGAGGATGCGTCATAATGTGCGTTTGGGTCCATGGAAACCTTGGAATGTGCTGGTTGTTCAGTGGCCCTGCGGAACTCTCCTACCTGAAGGGTTTGATACATCCCCAGTAAGTAAGCTCCCCATGTGGAGGCGAGAGAGGTTTGGTTTGGTGCCTCAGAAAAGCCCCGTGTGCTGGTCTACGAAAACAGACCTCTGAGGACGGACACATGGAAACCAAAGCTAAGGTTCAGATTAGGGCCTGGGGGCCTGTCCATTTCAACCTTCTGTCTCTGGGGACACTGTCTGAGAGTCTAAGTGGAGATAGTTGCTCCGCTGGTGTCAGAGAGCCCCTCTTAGTCCAGGGTGGCCTACACTATTGATGGCCTCAGGGGCCTTGGAGCTTTTCCCTAACCTTTAGGGTGGTGGTCAATGGATTGGGCACAATTTCCTTGGAGAGGGCAGGCACAATCTTTCGCTGTGGCTCCACAGGCCCTAGCCTGGCGGTTGTGTGGGTCCAGGCTGAGGGCACAGAAGTCTGAAAACACAAACTCAGCTTATGAGTGGTGCCTAGGGTATGGCAGGCCGGATGTACAGCCCGAGAGGGAGCTCCTGGGCCTCTGAAACAAGGGCGAGTGGGAGGCGTTCCTTCAGGCTTTTGTCTCTGGATGTTGTGTCCGAGATAGCCGTGGATTGGAGGGGTGGCCTCAGGGACTGTGGACGAGTATCCCTCTCTGGGGATTTGTCCCAGCTCCCAAGAGTTTGGGGTCATTTTGTGGGAAGGGTGGAGTCGTGTTGTCTGGCTCATGTGTCTCTCCAAGAAAGGGATTCCAGAACGGAGCCCCAGGTACGGGCGGGGCGACTGGAAAACTCAAACACTGGTGAGGATTGGGTGCATAGGGGCTTGGCAAGCCCCATATGCGGGCTCTTGGCCCAGGCCCTGACAGGCCTTTCTTTGACATGGGGCTCATGCTGAGGGTCAGAGTGTGAATTTGTGCCCAAGCAGCACTCAAGTTTGGGCGTGGCATCAGGGACCAGGAAGGTTTCTCCCACCCTGAAGGTGTGACTCCATGCCAAGAGAGAGCTTTACAGCCACGGGGAAGGAGGAGTTCTGTGTTGTGCTTGCAAAACCCAGCTATGTGGAGAATTGATATAAAGTCTAGGTTCAGATATCTGAAAACCAAGGTTAGGAAGAGGTGACGGCATAAGACCATGGCGTGTCCGAAGTGCTGGGTGTGCGGCCAGCTGTCTCCTTGTCTGTCTGGACGTCTGGCTTCAGGCTGTGTCAGACAGAGCATGAGTGCCCAGAGCAGCCTATCCAGTTCGGGTACCGTCGAGGCCCGAGCAGGTTGATCCTCATCTGGGTTTTCTGGAGAGAGCCCCACAGGGAAACGTTTTTCTTGCCTTGGGCAGACCCTGGGCTGGGTTGTGGTTCTGGAGTTCCTAGTCCGGAGGGCTTGTTTGCCAGGAGTGTGAGGAAGGAAGTCTGAAAACACAAGCTAGCGTGAGGTTTGGGACCGATGGCACGGCAGGCCCACTCTGAGAGGCTGAATCGAGATCTGCACTGAGGTCATTTCAACTCTGAGACGTGCCTCAGGCTAGAGTTTTTGTCCAGCATGGCCTCTTCCTGAATGGTGTGGGGGCCTCATGAGGCCAGGAAGGTTTGCCTACGATGGGATTTGTGAACTACTCCAAACCTCAAGGTTTCCTTCTGCACGAAAGTCGAGTGCTATTGGATGGTTCCAGGAGGCCCCATACGGAAAGACTCGAGAGCAGGTGTCTAAGCATGGATGCCTGGGAACGCCACCTCATATTCCCACTCTTTAGTCAGGACAAGGCAGGCTCAATCTGCGGGCTCCTGGGTGAGCTACCCAGAGGGGAGAGTTGAAATGGACTCTCCTGAAGATGAGTCCTACTGTGGCTTGGTGGCCTGGGAGACCTTGGAATGTGGAGGTGGCTCAGGGACTCTGCAGGATTCTCCAACCTGAGGTGTTTGACACGGCTCCAACAAGGAAGCTTCCCATGTGGAGACGAGAGAAGTTCTGTTCAGTGCCTCAGGAAAGCCCCATATCCTGTTCTTCGAACCAAAGCCTCTGAGGAGTGACACCTGGAAAACAAAGCAAGAGTTGAGATTAGGGCCTAAGGGCCTGTCGGGCTCAACCTTCTATCTCTGTTGACATCTGTGTGCATGCCTTCATGGAGGTAGCAGCTCAGCTTGTGTCCGAAGGCCCCTGTGTGTGCAGGGAGGCTCCCGGTAATGGTATGTCCTCGGGGGCCTTGAGGTTTCTCATATTCTGGAGGTGTGTGGCCAAAGGAATGGACAGAGTTTCCCAGGAGAGAGCAGGCATGGTCCTGTGGTATGGCTCCAGAGGACCCAGCCTAGAGGCTGTGTTTGCCAGGGCTGTGGGGACAGATGTCTGAAAAAGCAAACTTGGCTCAGGTAGGGGCCAAGGTAATGGCAGGCCTGATCTCCAGTCCGAGAGGGGAGATCCTCTGGATATCAAAGGAGGGCAAGTGGGAGGCAGTCGCTCAGGCTTTTGTCTCTGGGTGTTGCGTTCACAGTGGCCGTTCAGGGTAGGGGTTGCTTCAGGGGCCGAGGAAGAGCCTTCCTCTCGGGGGATTGTCCAAGCTCCCAAGTGTTTGGGTTCATTCTGTGGGAAGGGAAGAGTACTGTTTTCTGCCACAGGGGACCCCCCAGGAGAGGGACTCTAGAGCACAGCAGTGGGTTCCCTCAACTGGAATACACACCATCTAGTTAGTCCTGCGTGCCTACGGGCATGGCAAGCCACATATGCGGGCTCTTGGTCCAATCACTGAGAGGCGTTACTTGAATAAGGTACTCACGCTGAGGGTCACAATGTGTGTTTGTGCCCAAGGCGGCCCTCACACATGGGCGTGGCCTCATGGGCCATGCCGTTTTCTCCTACACTGAAGGTTTGACTCACTGCCAGCAGCAAGGTTTCTTGCCATGGGGAAGGAGGGGTTCTGACTTGTGCATCAGGTTCCCCCCTGTGCAGGGATTGGAGATAAGGTCTAGGTTCTGATGACTGAAAACCCAGGTTGGGAATGGATGGTGGCCTAAGGCAGTGGCGGGTCCAATGTGCTGGGTGTGCAGCCAGCTGTGTCGGTGTCTGTTGGAAGGTCTGGGCTCAGGCTATTTGCGACAGAGCATCAGTGTTTAAGGTAGCCTATGCAATTGGGGTGTTGCCGAGGGCCAAGCAGTTTGATCCTCATTTGGGGTTTCTGGGCAGCACCATAGACAAAGTTTTTCTCCTGGGAGGCAGGCGGAGTGCTTCATTGTGGCCCCAGAATTCCCAGTAGGGAGGGTTTGTGGGCCAGGAGTGTGAGGACGGAAGTCTAGGAACACAAGCTAAAGTGAGGATTGGAGCCAAGGGCAGAGCAGGCCCACTAGGCAGAGGCTGAATCAAAATCTCCTGCATCTGAAGTCAGGCTGAGGATCAGACGTTGGCTGAGGCTGGAGTATGAGTCCATGATGGCACCTTCATGAAGCGGGGGCCTCATGAGGCCAAGGAAGTTTTCCCACGCTGAGTTTGGAGGTTGCCCCAAACCACCAGGTTTCCTTCTGTGGGACATTCGAGTCCTGTTGCATGGCTCCAGGACATACCATACGGAAGGACTGGAGAGCACGGTTCGAAGGATGGATCCCTGTACAGCATGCCTCGCATTCCCATTGGCCATTAGCCACAAGATATGTTTGATCTCCTGCCTCTGGGGCACGCTAACCAGGGGGCTGAGTTGAAATGGCCTCTCCTGAGGATGCGTCATAATGTGCGTTTGGGTCCATGGAAACCTTGGAATGTGCTGGTTGTTCAGTGGCCCTGCGGAACTCTCCTACCTGAAGGGTTTGATACATCCCCAGTAAGTAAGCTCCCCATGTGGAGGCGAGAGAGGTTTGGTTTGGTGCCTCAGAAAAGCCCCGTGTGCTGGTCTACGAAAACAGACCTCTGAGGACGGACACATGGAAACCAAAGCTAAGGTTCAGATTAGGGCCTGGGGGCCTGTCCATTTCAACCTTCTGTCTCTGGGGACACTGTCTGAGAGTCTAAGTGGAGATAGTTGCTCCGCTGGTGTCAGAGAGCCCCTCTTAGTCCAGGGTGGCCTACACTATTGATGGCCTCAGGGGCCTTGGAGCTTTTCCCTAACCTGTAGGGTGTTGGTCAATGGATTGGGCACAATTTCCTTGGAGAGGGCAGGCAAAATCTTTCGCTGTGGCTCCACAGGCCCTAGCCTGGCGGTTGTGTGGGTCTAGGCTGAGGGCACAGAAGTCTGAAAACACAAACTCAGCTTATGAGTGGCGCCTAGGGTATGGCAGGCCGGATGTACAGCCCGAGAGGGAGCTCCTGGGCCTCTGAAACAAGGGCGAGTGGGAGGCGTTCCTTCAGGCTTTTGTCTCTGGATGTTGTGTCCGAGATAGCCGTGGATTGGAGGGGTGGCCTCAGGGACTGTGGACGAGTATCCCTCTCTGGGGATTTGTCCCAGCTCCCAAGAGTTTGGGGTCATTTTGTGGGAAGGGTGGAGTCGTGTTGTCTGGCTCATGTGTCTCTCCAAGAAAGGGATTCCAGAACGGAGCCCCAGGTACGGGCGGGGCGACTGGAAAACTCAAACACTGGTGAGGATTGGGTGCATAGGGGCTTGGCAAGCCCCATATGCGGGCTCTTGGCCCAGGCCCTGACAGGCCTTTCTTTGACATGGGGCTCATGCTGAGGGTCAGAGTGTGAATTTGTGCCCAAGCAGCACTCAAGTTTGGGCGTGGCATCAGGGACCAGGAAGGTTTCTCCCACCCTGAAGGTGTGACTCCATGCCAAGAGCAAGCTTTACAGCCACGGGGAAGGAGGAGTTCTGTGTTGTGCTTGCGATACCCAGCTGTGTGGAGAATTGATATAATGTCTAGGTTCAGATATCTGAAAACCAAGGTTAGGAAGAGGTGACGGCATAAGACCATGGCGTGTCCAAAGTGCTGGGTGTGCGGCCAGCTGTCTCCTTGTCTGTCTGGACGTCTGGCTTCAGGCTGTGTCAGACAGAGCATGAGTGCCCAGAGCAGCCTATCCAGTTCGGGTACCGTCGAGGCCCGAGCAGGTTGATCCTCATCTGGGTTTTCTGGAGAGAGCCCCACAGGGAAACGATTTTCTTGCCTTGGGCAGACCCTGGGCTGGGTTGTGGTTCTGGAGTTCCTAGTCCGGAGGGCTTGTTTGCCAGGAGTGTGAGGAAGGAAGTCTGAAAACACAAGCTAGCGTGAGGTTTGGGACCGATGGCACGGCAGGCCCACTCTGAGAGGCTGAATCGAGATCTCCTGCACTGAGGTCATTTCAACTCTGAGACGTGCCTCAGGCTAGAGTTTTTGTCCAGCATGGCCTCTTCCTGAATGGTGTGGGGGCCTCATGAGGCCAGGAAGGTTTGCCTACGATGGGATTTGTGAACTACTCCAAACCTCAAGGTTTCCTTCTGCACGAAAGTCGAGTGCTATTGGATGGTTCCAGGAGGCCCCATACGGAAAGACTCGAGAGCAGGTGTCTAAGCATGGATGCCTGGGAACGCCACCTCATATTCCCACTCTTTAGTCAGGACAAGGCAGGCTCAATCTGCGGGCTCCTGGGTGAGCTACCCAGAGGGGAGAGTTGAAATGGACTCTCCTGAAGATGAGTCCTACTGTGGCTTGGTGGCCTGGGAGACCTTGGAATGTGGAGGTGGCTCAGGGACTCTGCAGGATTCTCCAACCTGAGGTGTTTGACACGGCTCCAACAAGGAAGCTTCCCATGTGGAGACGAGAGAAGTTCTGTTCAGTGCCTCAGGAAAGCCCCATATCCTGTTCTTCGAACCAAAGCCTCTGAGGAGTGACACCTGGAAAACAAAGCAAGAGTTGAGATTAGGGCCTAAGGGCCTGTCGGGCTCAACCTTCTATCTCTGTTGACATCTGTGTGCATGCCTTCATGGAGGTAGCAGCTCAGCTTGTGTCCGAAGGCCCCTGTGTGTGCAGGGAGGCTCCCGGTAATGGTATGTCCTCGGGGGCCTTGAGGTTTCTCATATTCTGGAGGTGTGTGGCCAAAGGAATGGACAGAGTTTCCCAGGAGAGAGCAGGCATGGTCCTGTGGTATGGCTCCAGAGGACCCAGCCTAGAGGCTGTGTTTGCCAGGGCTGTGGGGACAGATGTCTGAAAAAGCAAACTTGGCTCAGGTAGGGGCCAAGGTAATGGCAGGCCTGATCTCCAGTCCGAGAGGGGAGATCCTCTGGATATCAAAGGAGGGCAAGTGGGAGGCAGTCGCTCAGGCTTTTGTCTCTGGGTGTTGCGTTCACAGTGGCCGTTCAGGGTAGGGGTTGCTTCAGGGGCCGAGGAAGAGCCTTCCTCTCGGGGGATTGTCCAAGCTCCCAAGTGTTTGGGTTCATTCTGTGGGAAGGGAAGAGTACTGTTTTCTGCCACAGGGGACCCCCCAGGAGAGGGACTCTAGAGCACAGCAGTGGGTTCCCTCAACTGGAATACACACCATCTAGTTAGTCCTGCGTGCCTATGGGCATGGCAAGCCACATATGCGGGCTCTTGGTCCAATCACTGAGAGGCGTTACTTGAATAAGGTACTCACGCTGAGGGTCACAATGTGTGTTTGTGCCCAAGGCGGCCCTCACACATGGGCGTGGCCTCATGGGCCATGCCGTTTTCTCCTACACTGAAGGTTTGACTCACTGCCAGCAGCAAGGTTTCTTGCCATGGGGAAGGAGGGGTTCTGACTTGTGCATCAGGTTCCGCCCTGTGCAGGGATTGGAGATAAGGTCTAGGTTCTGATGACTGAAAACCCAGGTTGGGAATGGATGGTGGCCTAAGGCAGTGGCTGGTCCAATGTGCTGGGTGTGCAGCCAGCTGTGTCGGTGTCTGTTGGAAGGTCTGGGCTCAGGCTATTTGCGACAGAGCATCAGTGTTTAAGGTAGCCTATGCAATTGGGGTGTTCCCGAGGGCCAAGCAGTTTGATCCTCATTTGGGGTTTCTGGGCAGCACCATAGACAAAGTTTTTCTCCTGGGAGGCAGGCGGAGTGCTTCATTGTGGCCCCAGAATTCCCAGTAGGGAGGGTTTGTGGGCCAGGAGTGTGAGGACGGAAGTCTAGGAACACAAGCTAAAGTGAGGATTGGAGCCAAGGGCAGAGCAGGCCCACTAGGCAGAGGCTGAATCAAAATCTCCTGCATCTGAAGTCAGGCTGAGGATCAGACGTTGGCTGAGGCTGGAGTATGTGTCCATGATGGCACCTTCATGAAGCGGGGGCCTCATGAGGCCAAGGAAGTTTTCCCACGCTGAGTTTGGAGGTTGCCCCAAACCACCAGGTTTCCTTCTGTGGGACATTCGAGTCCTGTTGCATGGCTCCAGGACATACCATACGGAAGGACTGGAGAGCACGGTTCGAAGGATGGATCCCTGTACAGCATGCCTCGCATTCCCATTGGCCATTAGCCACAAGATATGTTTGATCTCCTGCCTCTGGGGCACGCTAACCAGGGGGCTGAGTTGAAATGGCCTCTCCTGAGGATGCGTCATAATGTGCGTTTGGGTCCATGGAAACCTTGGAATGTGCTGGTTGTTCAGTGGCCCTGCGGAACTCTCCTACCTGAAGGGTTTGATACATCCCCAGTAAGTAAGCTCCCCATGTGGAGGCGAGAGAGGTTTGGTTTGGTGCCTCAGAAAAGCCCCGTGTGCTGGTCTACGAAAACAGACCTCTGAGGACGGACACATGGAAACCAAAGCTAAGGTTCAGATTAGGGCCTGGGGGCCTGTCCATTTCAACCTTCTGTCTCTGGGGACACTGTCTGAGAGTCTAAGTGGAGATAGTTGCTCCGCTGGTGTCAGAGAGCCCCTCTTAGTCCAGGGTGGCCTACACTATTGATGGCCTCAGGGGCCTTGGAGCTTTTCCCTAACCTGTAGGGTGGTGGTCAATGGATTGGGCACAATTTCCTTGGAGAGGGCAGGCACAATCTTTCGCTGTGGCTCCAGAGGCCCAAGCCTGGCGGTTGTGTGGGTCCAGGCTGAGGGCACAGAAGTCTGAAAACACAAACTCAGCTTATGAGTGGCGCCTAGGGTATGGCAGGCCGGATGTACAGCCCGAGAGGGAGCTCCTGGGCCTCTGAAACAAGGGCGAGTGGGAGGCGTTCCTTCAGGCTTTTGTCTCTGGATGTTGTGTCCGAGATAGCCGTGGATTGGAGGGGTGGCCTCAGGGACTGTGGACGAGTATCCCTCTCTGGGGATTTGTCCCAGCTCCCAAGAGTTTGGGGTCATTTTGTGGGAAGGGTGGAGTCGTGTTGTCTGGCTCATGTGTCTCTCCAAGAAAGGGATTCCAGAACGGAGCCCCAGGTACGGGCGGGGCGACTGGAAAACTCAAACACTGGTGAGGATTGGGTGCATAGGGGCTTGGCAAGCCCCATATGCGGGCTCTTGGCCCAGGCCCTGACAGGCCTTTCTTTGACATGGGGCTCATGCTGAGGGTCAGAGTGTGAATTTGTGCCCAAGCAGCACTCAAGTTTGGGCGTGGCATCAGGGACCAGGAAGGTTTCTCCCACCCTGAAGGTGTGACTCCATGCCAAGAGAGAGCTTTACAGCCACGGGGAAGGAGGAGTTCTGTGTTGTGCTTGCAAAACCCAGCTATGTGGAGAATTGATATAAAGTCTAGGTTCAGATATCTGAAAACCAAGGTTAGGAAGAGGTGACGGCATAAGACCATGGCGTGTCCGAAGTGCTGGGTGTGCGGCCAGCTGTCTCCTTGTCTGTCTGGACGTCTGGCTTCAGGCTGTGTCAGACAGAGCATGAGTGCCCAGAGCAGCCTATCCAGTTCGGGTACCGTCGAGGCCCGAGCAGGTTGATCCTCATCTGGGTTTTCTGGAGAGAGCCCCACAGGGAAACGTTTTTCTTCCCTTGGGCAGACCCTGGGCTGGGTTGTGGTTCTGGAGTTCCTAGTCCGGAGGGCTTGTTTGCCAGGAGTGTGAGGAAGGAAGTCTGAAAACACAAGCTAGCGTGAGGTTTGGGACCGATGGCACGGCAGGCCCACTCTGAGAGGCTGAATCGAGATCTGCACTGAGGTCATTTCAACTCTGAGACGTGCCTCAGGCTAGAGTTTTTGTCCAGCATGGCCTCTTCCTGAATGGTGTGGGGGCCTCATGAGGCCAGGAAGGTTTGCCTACGATGGGATTTGTGAACTACTCCAAACCTCAAGGTTTCCTTCTGCACGAAAGTCGAGTGCTATTGGATGGTTCCAGGAGGCCCCATACGGAAAGACTCGAGAGCAGGTGTCTAAGCATGGATGCCTGGGAACGCCACCTCATATTCCCACTCTTTAGTCAGGACAAGGCAGGCTCAATCTGCGGGCTCCTGGGTGAGCTACCCAGAGGGGAGAGTTGAAATGGACTCTCCTGAAGATGAGTCCTACTGTGGCTTGGTGGCCTGGGAGACCTTGGAATGTGGAGGTGGCTCAGGGACTCTGCAGGATTCTCCAACTTGAGGTGTTTGACACGGCTCCAACAAGGAAGCTTCCCATGTGGAGACGAGAGAAGTTCTGTTCAGTGCCTCAGGAAAGCCCCATATCCTGTTCTTCGAACCAAAGCCTCTGAGGAGTGACACCTGGAAAACAAAGCAAGAGTTGAGATTAGGGCCTAAGGGCCTGTCCGGCACAACCTTCTATCTCTGTTGACATCTGTGTGCATGCCTTCATGGAGGTAGCAGCTCAGCTTGTGTCCGAAGGCCCCTGTGTGTGCAGGGAGGCTCCCGGTAATGGTATGTCCTCGGGGGCCTTGAGGTTTCTCATATTCTGGAGGTGTGTGGCCAAAGGAATGGACAGAGTTTCCCAGGAGAGAGCAGGCATGGTCCTGTGGTATGGCTCCAGAGGACCCAGCCTAGAGGCTGTGTTTGCCAGGGCTGTGGGGACAGATGTCTGAAAAAGCAAACTTGGCTCAGGTAGGGGCCAAGGTAATGGCAGGCCTGATCTCCAGTCCGAGAGGGGAGATCCTCTGGATATCAAAGGAGGGCAAGTGGGAGGCAGTCGCTCAGGCTTTTGTCTCTGGGTGTTGCGTTCACAGTGGCCGTTCAGGGTAGGGGTTGCTTCAGGGGCCGAGGAAGAGCCTTCCTCTCGGGGGATTGTCCAAGCTCCCAAGTGTTTGGGTTCATTCTGTGGGAAGGGAAGAGTACTGTTTTCTGCCACAGGGGACCCCCCAGGAGAGGGACTCTAGAGCACAGCAGTGGGTTCCCTCAACTGGAATACACACCATCTAGTTAGTCCTGCGTGCCTATGGGCATGGCAAGCCACATATGCGGGCTCTTGGTCCAATCACTGAGAGGCGTTACTTGAATAAGGTACTCACGCTGAGGGTCACAATGTGTGTTTGTGCCCAAGGCGGCCCTCACACATGGGCGTGGCCTCATGGGCCATGCCGTTTTCTCCTACACTGAAGGTTTGACTCACTGCCAGCAGCAAGGTTTCTTGCCATGGGGAAGGAGGGGTTCTGACTTGTGCATCAGGTTCCCCCCTGTGCAGGGATTGGAGATAAGGTCTAGGTTCTGATGACTGAAAACCCAGGTTGGGAATGGATGGTGGCCTAAGGCAGTGGCGGGTCCAATGTGCTGGGTGTGCAGCCAGCTGTGTCGGTGTCTGTTGGAAGGTCTGGGCTCAGGCTATTTGCGACAGAGCATCAGTGTTTAAGGTAGCCTATGCAATTGGGGTGTTGCCGAGGGCCAAGCAGTTTGATCCTCATTTGGGGTTTCTGGGCAGCACCATAGACAAAGTTTTTCTCCTGGGAGGCAGGCGGAGTGCTTCATTGTGGCCCCAGAATTCCCAGTAGGGAGGGTTTGTGGGCCAGGAGTGTGAGGACGGAAGTCTAGGAACACAAGCTAAAGTGAGGATTGGAGCCAAGGGCAGAGCAGGCCCACTAGGCAGAGGCTGAATCAAAATCTCCTGCATCTGAAGTCAGGCTGAGGATCAGACGTTGGCTGAGGCTGGAGTATGTGTCCATGATGGCACCTTCATGAAGCGGGGGCCTCATGAGGCCAAGGAAGTTTTCCCACGCTGAGTTTGGAGGTTGCCCCAAACCACCAGGTTTCCTTCTGTGGGACATTCGAGTCCTGTTGCATGGCTCCAGGACATACCATACGGAAGGACTGGAGAGCACGGTTCGAAGGATGGATCCCTGTACAGCATGCCTCGCATTCCCATTGGCCATTAGCCACAAGATATGTTTGATCTGCTGCCTCTGGGGCACGCTAACCAGGGGGCTGAGTTGAAATGGCCTCTCCTGAGGATGCGTCATAATGTGCGTTTGGGTCCATGGAAACCTTGGAATGTGCTGGTTGTTCAGTGGCCCTGCGGAACTCTCCTACCTGAAGGGTTTGATACATCCCCAGTAAGTAAGCTCCCCATGTGGAGGCGAGAGAGGTTTGGTTTGGTGCCTCAGAAAAGCCCCGTGTGCTGGTCTACGAAAACAGACCTCTGAGGACGGACACATGGAAACCAAAGCTAAGGTTCAGATTAGGGCCTGGGGGCCTGTCCATTTCAACCTTCTGTCTCTGGGGACACTGTCTGAGAGTCTAAGTGGAGATAGTTGCTCCGCTGGTGTCAGAGAGCCCCTCTTAGTCCAGGGTGGCCTACACTATTGATGGCCTCAGGGGCCTTGGAGCTTTTCCCTAACCTGTAGGGTGTTGGTCAATGGATTGGGCACAATTTCCTTGGAGAGGGCAGGCAAAATCTTTCGCTGTGGCTCCAGAGGCCCTAGCCTGGCGGTTGTGTGGGTCCAGGCTGAGGGCACAGAAGTCTGAAAACACAAACTCAGCTTATGAGTGGCGCCTAGGGTATGGCAGGCCGGATGTACAGCCCGAGAGGGAGCTCCTGGGCCTCTGAAACAAGGGCGAGTGGGAGGCGTTCCTTCAGGCTTTTGTCTCTGGATGTTGTGTCCGAGATAGCCGTGGATTGGAGGGGTGGCCTCAGGGACTGTGGACGAGTATCCCTCTCTGGGGATTTGTCCCAGCTCCCAAGAGTTTGGGGTCATTTTGTGGGAAGGGTGGAGTCGTGTTGTCTGGCTCATGTGTCTCTCCAAGAAAGGGATTCCAGAACGGAGCCCCAGGTACGGGCGGGGCGACTGGAAAACTCAAACACTGGTGAGGATTGGGTGCATAGGGGCTTGGCAAGCCCCATATGCGGGCTCTTGGCCCAGGCCCTGACAGGCCTTTCTTTGACATGGGGCTCATGCTGAGGGTCAGAGTGTGAATTTGTGCCCAAGCAGCACTCAAGTTTGGGCGTGGCATCAGGGACCAGGAAGGTTTCTCCCACCCTGAAGGTGTGACTCCATGCCAAGAGCAAGCTTTACAGCCACGGGGAAGGAGGAGTTCTGTGTTGTGCTTGCGATACCCAGCTGTGTGGAGAATTGATATAATGTCTAGGTTCAGATATCTGAAAACCAAGGTTAGGAAGAGGTGACGGCATAAGACCATGGCGTGTCCAAAGTGCTGGGTGTGCGGCCAGCTGTCTCCTTGTCTGTCTGGACGTCTGGCTTCAGGCTGTGTCAGACAGAGCATGAGTGCCCAGAGCAGCCTATCCAGTTCGGGTACCGTCGAGGCCCGAGCAGGTTGATCCTCATCTGGGTTTTCTGGAGAGAGCCCCACAGGGAAACGATTTTCTTGCCTTGGGCAGACCCTGGGCTGGGTTGTGGTTCTGGAGTTCCTAGTCCGGAGGGCTTGTTTGCCAGGAGTGTGAGGAAGGAAGTCTGAAAACACAAGCTAGCGTGAGGTTTGGGACCGATGGCACGGCAGGCCCACTCTGAGAGGCTGAATCGAGATCTCCTGCACTGAGGTCATTTCAACTCTGAGACGTGCCTCAGGCTAGAGTTTTTGTCCAGCATGGCCTCTTCCTGAATGGTGTGGGGGCCTCATGAGGCCAGGAAGGTTTGCCTACGATGGGATTTGTGAACTACTCCAAACCTCAAAGTTTCCTTCTGCACGAAAGTCGAGTGCTATTGGATGGTTCCAGGAGGCCCCATACGGAAAGACTCGAGAGCAGGTGTCTAAGCATGGATGCCTGGGAACGCCACCTCATATTCCCACTCTTTAGTCAGGACAAGGCAGGCTCAATCTGCGGGCTCCTGGGTGAGCTACCCAGAGGGGAGAGTTGAAATGGACTCTCCTGAAGATGAGTCCTACTGTGGCTTGGTGGCCTGGGAGACCTTGGAATGTGGAGGTGGCTCAGGGACTCTGCAGGATTCTCCAACCTGAGGTGTTTGACACGGCTCCAACAAGGAAGCTTCCCATGTGGAGACGAGAGAAGTTCTGTTCAGTGCCTCAGGAAAGCCCCATATCCTGTTCTTCGAACCAAAGCCTCTGAGGAGTGACACCTGGAAAACAAAGCAAGAGTTGAGATTAGGGCCTAAGGGCCTGTCGGGCTCAACCTTCTATCTCTGTTGACATCTGTGTGCATGCCTTCATGGAGGTAGCAGCTCCGCTTGTGTCCGAAGGCCCCTGTGTGTGCAGGGAGGCTCCCGGTAATGGTATGTCCTCGGGGGCCTTGAGGTTTCTCATATTCTGGAGGTGTGTGGCCAAAGGAATGGACAGAGTTTCCCAGGAGAGAGCAGGCATGGTCCTGTGGTATGGCTCCAGAGGACCCAGCCTAGAGGCTGTGTTTGCCAGGGCTGTGGGGACAGATGTCTGAAAAAGCAAACTTGGCTCAGGTAGGGGCCAAGGTAATGGCAGGCCTGATCTCCAGTCCGAGAGGGGAGATCCTCTCGATATCAAAGGAGGGCAAGTGGGAGGCAGTCGCTCAGGCTTTTGTCTCTGGGTGTTGCGTTCACAGTGGCCGTTCAGGGTAGGGGTTGCTTCAGGGGCCGAGGAAGAGCCTTCCTCTCGGGGGATTGTCCAAGCTCCCAAGTGTTTGGGTTCATTCTGTGGGAAGGGAAGAGTACTGTTTTCTGCCACAGGGGACCCCCCAGGAGAGGGACTCTAGAGCACAGCAGTGGGTTCCCTCAACTGGAATACACACCATCTAGTTAGTCCTGCGTGCCTATGGGCATGGCAAGCCACATATGCGGGCTCTTGGTCCAATCACTGAGAGGCGTTACTTGAATAAGGTACTCACGCTGAGGGTCACAATGTGTGTTTGTGCCCAAGGCGGCCCTCACACATGGGCGTGGCCTCATGGGCCATGCCGTTTTCTCCTACACTGAAGGTTTGACTCACTGCCAGCAGCAAGGTTTCTTGCCATGGGGAAGGAGGGGTTCTGACTTGTGCATCAGGTTCCGCCCTGTGCAGGGATTGGAGATAAGGTCTAGGTTCTGATGACTGAAAACCCAGGTTGGGAATGGATGGTGGCCTAAGGCAGTGGCTGGTCCAATGTGCTGGGTGTGCAGCCAGCTGTGTCGGTGTCTGTTGGAAGGTCTGGGCTCAGGCTATTTGCGACAGAGCATCAGTGTTTAAGGTAGCCTATGCAATTGGGGTGTTGCCGAGGGCCAAGCAGTTTGATCCTCATTTGGGGTTTCTGGGCAGCACCATAGACAAAGTTTTTCTCCTGGGAGGCAGGCGGAGTGCTTCATTGTGGCCCCAGAATTCCCAGTAGGGAGGGTTTGTGGGCCAGGAGTGTGAGGACGGAAGTCTAGGAACACAAGCTAAAGTGAGGATTGGAGCCAAGGGCAGAGCAGGCCCACTAGGCAGAGGCTGAATCAAAATCTCCTGCATCTGAAGTCAGGCTGAGGATCAGACGTTGGCTGAGGCTGGAGTATGTGTTCATGATGGCACCTTCATGAAGCGGGGGCCTCATGAGGCCAAGGAAGTTTTCCCACGCTGAGTTTGGAGGTTGCCCCAAACCAACAGGTTTCCTTCTGTGGGACATTCGAGTCCTGTTGCATGGCTCCAGGACATACCATACGGAAGGACTGGAGAGCACGGTTCGAAGGATGGATCCCTGTACAGCATGCCTCGCATTCCCATTGGCCATTAGCCACAAGATATGTTTGATCTGCTGCCTCTGGCGCAGGCTAACCAGGGCGCTGAGTTGAAATGGCCTCTCCTGAGGATGCGTCATAATGTGCGTTTGGGTCCATGGAAACCTTGGAATGTGCTTGTTGTTCAGTGGCCCTGCGGAACTCTCCTACCTGAAGGGTTTGATACATCCCCAGTAAGTAAGCTCCCCATGTGGAGGCGAGAGAGGTTTGGTTTGGTGCCTCAGAAAAGCCCCGTGTGCTGGTCTACGAAAACAGACCTCTGAGGACGGACACATGGAAACCAAAGCTAAGGTTCAGATTAGGGCCTGGGGGCCTGTCCATTTCAACCTTCTGTCTCTGGGGACACTGTCTGAGAGTCTAAGTGGAGATAGTTGCTCCGCTGGTGTCAGAGAGCCCCTCTTAGTCCAGGGTGGCCTACACTATTGATGGCCTCAGGGGCCTTGGAGCTTTTCCCTAACCTGTAGGGTGTTGGTCAATGGATTGGGCACAATTTCCTTGGAGAGGGCAGGCAAAATCTTTCGCTGTGGCTCCACAGGCCCTAGCCTGGCGGTTGTGTGGGTCCAGGCTGAGGGCACAGAAGTCTGAAAACACAAACTCAGCTTATGAGTGGCGCCTAGGGTATGGCAGGCCGGATGTACAGCCCGAGAGGGAGCTCCTGGGCCTCTGAAACAAGGGCGAGTGGGAGGCGTTCCTTCAGGCTTTTGTCTCTGGATGTTGTGTCCGAGATAGCCGTGGATTGGAGGGGTGGCCTCAGGGACTGTGGACGAGTATCCCTCTCTGGGGATTTGTCCCAGCTCCCAAGAGTTTGGGGTCATTTTGTGGGAAGGGTGGAGTCGTGTTGTCTGGCTCATGTGTCTCTCCAAGAAAGGGATTCCAGAACGGAGCCCCAGGTACGGGCGGGGCGACTGGAAAACTCAAACACTGGTGAGGATTGGGTGCATAGGGGCTTGGCAAGCCCCATATGCGGGCTCTTGGCCCAGGCCCTGACAGGCCTTTCTTTGACATGGGGCTCATGCTGAGGGTCAGAGTGTGAATTTGTGCCCAAGCAGCACTCAAGTTTGGGCGTGGCATCAGGGACCAGGAAGGTTTCTCCCACCCTGAAGGTGTGACTCCATGCCAAGAGCAAGCTTTACAGCCACGGGGAAGGAGGAGTTCTGTGTTGTGCTTGCGATACCCAGCTGTGTGGAGAATTGATATAATGTCTAGGTTCAGATATCTGAAAACCAAGGTTAGGAAGAGGTGACGGCATAAGACCATGGCGTGTCCAAAGTGCTGGGTGTGCGGCCAGCTGTCTCCTTGTCTGTCTGGACGTCTGGCTTCAGGCTGTGTCAGACAGAGCATGAGTGCCCAGAGCAGCCTATCCAGTTCGGGTACCGTCGAGGCCCGAGCAGGTTGATCCTCATCTGGGTTTTCTGGAGAGAGCCCCACAGGGAAACGATTTTCTTGCCTTGGGCAGACCCTGGGCTGGGTTGTGGTTCTGGAGTTCCTAGTCCGGAGGGCTTGTTTGCCAGGAGTGTGAGGAAGGAAGTCTGAAAACACAAGCTAGCGTGAGGTTTGGGACCGATGGCACGGCAGGCCCACTCTGAGAGGCTGAATCGAGATCTCCTGCACTGAGGTCATTTCAACTCTGAGACGTGCCTCAGGCTAGAGTTTTTGTCCAGCATGGCCTCTTCCTGAATGGTGTGGGGGCCTCATGAGGCCAGGAAGGTTTGCCTACGATGGGATTTGTGAACTACTCCAAACCTCAAGGTTTCCTTCTGCACGAAAGTCGAGTGCTATTGGATGGTTCCAGGAGGCCCCATACGGAAAGACTCGAGAGCAGGTGTCTAAGCATGGATGCCTGGGAACGCCACCTCATATTCCCACTCTTTAGTCAGGACAAGGCAGGCTCAATCTGCGGGCTCCTGGGTGAGCTACCCAGAGGGGAGAGTTGAAATGGACTCTCCTGAAGATGAGTCCTACTGTGTCTTGGTGGCCTGGGAGACCTTGGAATGTGGAGGTGGCTCAGGGACTCTGCAGGATTCTCCAACCTGAGGTGTTTGACACGGCTCCAACAAGGAAGCTTCCCATGTGGAGACGAGAGAAGTTCTGTTCAGTGCCTCAGGAAAGCCCCATATCCTGTTCTTCGAACCAAAGCCTCTGAGGAGTGACACCTGGAAAACAAAGCAAGAGTTGAGATTAGGGCCTAAGGGCCTGTCGGGCTCAACCTTCTATCTCTGTTGACATCTGTGTGCATGCCTTCATGGAGGTAGCAGCTCAGCTTGTGTCCGAAGGCCCCTGTGTGTGCAGGGAGGCTCCCGGTAATGGTATGTCCTCGGGGGCCTTGAGGTTTCTCATATTCTGGAGGTGTGTGGCCAAAGGAATGGACAGAGTTTCCCAGGAGAGAGCAGGCATGGTCCTGTGGTATGGCTCCAGAGGACCCAGCCTAGAGGCTGTGTTTGCCAGGGCTGTGGGGACAGATGTCTGAAAAAGCAAACTTGGCTCAGGTAGGGGCCAAGGTAATGGCAGGCCTGATCTCCAGTCCGAGAGGGGAGATCCTCTGGATATCAAAGGAGGGCAAGTGGGAGGCAGTCGCTCAGGCTTTTGTCTCTGGGTGTTGCGTTCACAGTGGCCGTTCAGGGTAGGGGTTGCTTCAGGGGCCGAGGAAGAGCCTTCCTCTCGGGGGATTGTCCAAGCTCCCAAGTGTTTGGGTTCATTCTGTGGGAAGGGAAGAGTACTGTTTTCTGCCACAGGGGACCCCCCAGGAGAGGGACTCTAGAGCACAGCAGTGGGTTCCCTCAACTGGAATACACACCATCTAGTTAGTCCTGCGTGCCTATGGGCATGGCAAGCCACATATGCGGGCTCTTGGTCCAATCACTGAGAGGCGTTACTTGAATAAGGTACTCACGCTGAGGGTCACAATGTGTGTTTGTGCCCAAGGCGGCCCTCACACATGGGCGTGGCCTCATGGGCCATGCCGTTTTCTCCTACACTGAAGGTTTGACTCACTGCCAGCAGCAAGGTTTCTTGCCATGGGGAAGGAGGGGTTCTGACTTGTGCATCAGGTTCCGCCCTGTGCAGGGATTGGAGATAAGGTCTAGGTTCTGATGACTGAAAACCCAGGTTGGGAATGGATGGTGGCCTAAGGCAGTGGCTGGTCCAATGTGCTGGGTGTGCAGCCAGCTGTGTCGGTGTCTGTTGGAAGGTCTGGGCTCAGGCTATTTGCGACAGAGCATCAGTGTTTAAGGTAGCCTATGCAATTGGGGTGTTGCCGAGGGCCAAGCAGTTTGATCCTCATTTGGGGTTTCTGGGCAGCACCATAGACAAAGTTTTTCTCCTGGGAGGCAGGCGGAGTGCTTCATTGTGGCCCCAGAATTCCCAGTAGGGAGGGTTTGTGGGCCAGGAGTGTGAGGACGGAAGTCTAGGAACACAAGCTAAAGTGAGGATTGGAGCCAAGGGCAGAGCAGGCCCACTAGGCAGAGGCTGAATCAAAATCTCCTGCATCTGAAGTCAGGCTGAGGATCAGACGTTGGCTGAGGCTGGAGTATGTGTCCATGATGGCACCTTCATGAAGCGGGGGCCTCATGAGGCCAAGGAAGTTTTCCCACGCTGAGTTTGGAGGTTGCCCCAAACCACCAGGTTTCCTTCTGTGGGACATTCGAGTCCTGTTGCATGGCTCCAGGACATACCATACGGAAGGACTGGAGAGCACGGTTCGAAGGATGGATCCCTGTACAGCATGCCTCGCATTCCCATTGGCCATTAGCCACAAGATATGTTTGATCTCCTGCCTCTGGCGCACGCTAACCAGGGGGCTGAGTTGAAATGGCCTCTGCTGAGGATGCGTCATAATGTGCGTTTGGGTCCATGGAAACCTTGGAATGTGCTGGTTGTTCAGTGGCCCTGCGGAACTCTCCTACCTGAAGGGTTTGATACATCCCCAGTAAGTAAGCTCCCCATGTGGAGGCGAGAGAGGTTTGGTTTGGTGCCTCAGAAAAGCCCCGTGTGCTGGTCTACGAAAACAGACCTCTGAGGACGGACACATGGAAACCAAAGCTAAGGTTCAGATTAGGGCCTGGGGGCCTGTCCATTTCAACCTTCTGTCTCTGGGGACACTGTCTGAGAGTCTAAGTGGAGATAGTTGCTCCGCTGGTGTCAGAGAGCCCCTCTTAGTCCAGGGTGGCCTACACTATTGATGGCCTCAGGGGCCTTGGAGCTTTTCCCTAACCTGTAGGGTGGTGGTCAATGGATTGGGCACAATTTCCTTGGAGAGGGCAGGCACAATCTTTCGCTGTGGCTCCAGAGGCCCAAGCCTGGCGGTTGTGTGGGTCCAGGCTGAGGGCACAGAAGTCTGAAAACACAAACTCAGCTTATGAGTGGCGCCTAGGGTATGGCAGGCCGGATGTACAGCCCGAGAGGGAGCTCCTGGGCCTCTGAAACAAGGGCGAGTGGGAGGCGTTCCTTCAGGCTTTTGTCTCTGGATGTTGTGTCCGAGATAGCCGTGGATTGGAGGGGTGGCCTCAGGGACTGTGGACGAGTATCCCTCTCTGGGGATTTGTCCCAGCTCCCAAGAGTTTGGGGTCATTTTGTGGGAAGGGTGGAGTCGTGTTGTCTGGCTCATGTGTCTCTCCAAGAAAGGGATTCCAGAACGGAGCCCCAGGTACGGGCGGGGCGACTGGAAAACTCAAACACTGGTGAGGATTGGGTGCATAGGGGCTTGGCAAGCCCCATATGCGGGCTCTTGGCCCAGGCCCTGACAGGCCTTTCTTTGACATGGGGCTCATGCTGAGGGTCAGAGTGTGAATTTGTGCCCAAGCAGCACTCAAGTTTGGGCGTGGCATCAGGGACCAGGAAGGTTTCTCCCACCCTGAAGGTGTGACTCCATGCCAAGAGAGAGCTTTACAGCCACGGGGAAGGAGGAGTTCTGTGTTGTGCTTGCAAAACCCAGCTATGTGGAGAATTGATATAAAGTCTAGGTTCAGATATCTGAAAACCAAGGTTAGGAAGAGGTGACGGCATAAGACCATGGCGTGTCCGAAGTGCTGGGTGTGCGGCCAGCTGTCTCCTTGTCTGTCTGGACGTCTGGCTTCAGGCTGTGTCAGACAGAGCATGAGTGCCCAGAGCAGCCTATCCAGTTCGGGTGCCGTCGAGGCCCGAGCAGGTTGATCCTCATGGGTTTTCTGGAGAGAGCCCCACAGGGAAACGTTTTTCTTGCCTTGGGCAGACCCTGGGCTGGGTTGTGGTTCTGGGGTTCTTAGTCCGGAGGGCTTGTTTGCCAGGAGTGTGAGGAAGGAAGTCTGAAAACACAAGCTAGCGTGAGGTTTGGGACCAATGGCACGGCAGGCCCACTCTGAGAGGCTGAATCGAGATCTCCTGCACTGAGGTCATTTCAACTCTGAGACGTGCCTCAGGCTAGAGTTTTTGTCCAGCATGGCCTCTTCCTGAATGGTGTGGGGGCCTCATGAGGCCAGGAAGGTTTGCCTACGATGGGATTTGTGAACTACTCCAAACCTCAAGGTTTCCTTCTGCACGAAAGTCGAGTGCTATTGGATGGTTCCAGGAGGCCCCATACGGAAAGACTCGAGAGCAGGTGTCTAAGCATGGATGCCTGGGAATGCCACCTCATATTCCCACTCTTTAGTCAGGACAAGGCAGGCTCAATCTGCGGGCTCCTGGGTGAGCTACCCAGAGGGGAGAGTTGAAATGGACTCTCCTGAAGATGAGTCCTACTGTGTCTTGGTGGCCTGGGAGACCTTGGAATGTGGAGGTGGCTCAGGGACTCTGCAGGATTCTCCAACCTGAGGTGTTTGACACGGCTCCAACAAGGAAGCTTCCCATGTGGAGACGAGAGAAGTTCTGTTCAGTGCCTCAGGAAAGCCCCATATCCTGTTCTTCGAACCAAAGCCTCTGAGGAGTGACACCTGGAAAACAAAGCAAGAGTTGAGATTAGGGCCTAAGGGCCTGTCGGGCTCAACCTTCTATCTCTGTTGACATCTGTGTGCATGCCTTCATGGAGGTAGCAGCTCCGCTTGTGTCCGAAGGCCCCTGTGTGTGCAGGGAGGCTCCCGGTAATGGTATGTCCTCGGGGGCCTTGAGGTTTCTCATATTCTGGAGGTGTGTGGCCAAAGGAATGGACAGAGTTTCCCAGGAGAGAGCAGGCATGGTCCTGTGGTATGGCTCCAGAGGACCCAGCCTAGAGGCTGTGTTTGCCAGGGCTGTGGGGACAGATGTCTGAAAAAGCAAACTTGGCTCAGGTAGGGGCCAAGGTAATGGCAGGCCTGATCTCCAGTCCGAGAGGGGAGATCCTCTGGATATCAAAGGAGGGCAAGTGGGAGGCAGTCGCTCAGGCTTTTGTCTCTGGGTGTTGCGTTCACAGTGGCCGTTCAGGGTAGGGGTTGCTTCAGGGGCCGAGGAAGAGCCTTCCTCTCGGGGGATTGTCCAAGCTCCCAAGTGTTTGGGTTCATTCTGTGGGAAGGGAAGAGTACTGTTTTCTGCCACAGGGGACCCCCCAGGAGAGGGACTCTAGAGCACAGCAGTGGGTTCCCTCAACTGGAATACACACCATCTAGTTAGTCCTGCGTGCCTATGGGCATGGCAAGCCACATATGCGGGCTCTTGGTCCAATCACTGAGAGGCGTTACTTGAATAAGGTACTCACGCTGAGGGTCACAATGTGTGTTTGTGCCCAAGGCGGCCCTCACACATGGGCGTGGCCTCATGGGCCATGCCGTTTTCTCCTACACTGAAGGTTTGACTCACTGCCAGCAGCAAGGTTTCTTGCCATGGGGAAGGAGGGGTTCTGACTTGTGCATCAGGTTCCGCCCTGTGCAGGGATTGGAGATAAGGTCTAGGTTCTGATGACTGAAAACCCAGGTTGGGAATGGATGGTGGCCTAAGGCAGTGGCTGGTCCAATGTGCTGGGTGTGCAGCCAGCTGTGTCGGTGTCTGTTGGAAGGTCTGGGCTCAGGCTATTTGCGACAGAGCATCAGTGTTTAAGGTAGCCTATGCAATTGGGGTGTTGCCGAGGGCCAAGCAGTTTGATCCTCATTTGGGGTTTCTGGGCAGCACCATAGACAAAGTTTTTCTCCTGGGAGGCAGGCGGAGTGCTTCATTGTGGCCCCAGAATTCCCAGTAGGGAGGGTTTGTGGGCCAGGAGTGTGAGGACGGAAGTCTAGGAACACAAGCTAAAGTGAGGATTGGAGCCAAGGGCAGAGCAGGCCCACTAGGCAGAGGCTGAATCAAAATCTCCTGCATCTGAAGTCAGGCTGAGGATCAGACGTTGGCTGAGGCTGGAGTATGTGTCCATGATGGCACCTTCATGAAGCGGGGGCCTCATGAGGCCAAGGAAGTTTTCCCACGCTGAGTTTGGAGGTTGCCCCAAACCACCAGGTTTCCTTCTGTGGGACATTCGAGTCCTGTTGCATGGCTCCAGGACATACCATACGGAAGGACTGGAGAGCACGGTTCGAAGGATGGATCCCTGTACAGCATGCCTCGCATTCCCATTGGCCATTAGCCACAAGATATGTTTGATCTCCTGCCTCTGGCGCACGCTAACCAGGGGGCTGAGTTGAAATGGCCTCTCCTGAGGATGCGTCATAATGTGCGTTTGGGTCCATGGAAACCTTGGAATGTGCTGGTTGTTCAGTGGCCCTGCGGAACTCTCCTACCTGAAGGGTTTGATACATCCCCAGAAAGTAAGCTCCCCATGTGGAGGCGAGAGAGGTTTGGTTTGGTGCCTCAGAAAAGCCCCGTGTGCTGGTCTACGAAAACAGACCTCTGAGGACGGACACATGGAAACCAAAGCTAAGGTTCAGATTAGGGCCTGGGGGCCTGTCCATTTCAACCTTCTGTCTCTGGGGACACTGTCTGAGAGTCTAAGTGGAGATAGTTGCTCCGCTGGTGTCAGAGAGCCCCTCTTAGTCCAGGGTGGCCTACACTATTGATGGCCTCAGGGGCCTTGGAGCTTTTCGCTAACCTGTAGGGTGGTGGTCAATGGATTGGGCACAATTTCCTTGGAGAGGGCAGGCACAATCTTTCGCTGTGGCTCCAGAGGCCCTAGCCTGGCGGTTGTGTGGGTCCAGGCTGAGGGCACAGAAGTCTGAAAACACAAACTCAGCTTATGAGTGGCGCCTAGGGTATGGCAGGCCGGATGTACAGCCCGAGAGGGAGCTCCTGGGCCTCTGAAACAAGGGCGAGTGGGAGGCGTTCCTTCAGGCTTTTGTCTCTGGATGTTGTGTCCGAGATAGCCGTGGATTGGAGGGGTGGCCTCAGGGACTGTGGACGAGTATCCCTCTCTGGGGATTTGTCCCAGCTCCCAAGAGTTTGGGGTCATTTTGTGGGAAGGGTGGAGTCGTGTTGTCTGGCTCATGTGTCTCTCCAAGAAAGGGATTCCAGAACGGAGCCCCAGGTACGGGCGGGGCGACTGGAAAACTCAAACACTGGTGAGGATTGGGTGCATAGGGGCTTGGCAAGCCCCATATGCGGGCTCTTGGCCCAGGCCCTGACAGGCCTTTCTTTGACATGGGGCTCATGCTGAGGGTCAGAGTGTGAATTTGTGCCCAAGCAGCACTCAAGTTTGGGCGTGGCATCAGGGACCAGGAAGGTTTCTCCCACCCTGAAGGTGTGACTCCATGCCAAGAGAGAGCTTTACAGCCACGGGGAAGGAGGAGTTCTGTGTTGTGCTTGCAAAACCCAGCTATGTGGAGAATTGATATAAAGTCTAGGTTCAGATATCTGAAAACCAAGGTTAGGAAGAGGTGACGGCATAAGACCATGGCGTGTCCGAAGTGCTGGGTGTGCGGCCAGCTGTCTCCTTGTCTGTCTGGACGTCTGGCTTCAGGCTGTGTCAGACAGAGCATGAGTGCCCAGAGCAGCCTATCCAGTTCGGGTACCGTCGAGGCCCGAGCAGGTTGATCCTCATCTGGGTTTTCTGGAGAGAGCCCCACAGGGAAACGTTTTTCTTGCCTTGGGCAGACCCTGGGCTGGGTTGTGGTTCTGGGGTTCTTAGTCCGGAGGGCTTGTTTGCCAGGAGTGTGAGGAAGGAAGTCTGAAAACACAAGCTAGCGTGAGGTTTGGGACCGATGGCACGGCAGGCCCACTCTGAGAGGCTGAATCGAGATCTCCTGCACTGAGGTCATTTCAACTCTGAGACGTGCCTCAGGCTAGAGTTTTTGTCCAGCATGGCCTCTTCCTGAATGGTGTGGGGGCCTCATGAGGCCAGGAAGGTTTGCCTACGATGGGATTTGTGAACTACTCCAAACCTCAAGGTTTCCTTCTGCACGAAAGTCGAGTGCTATTGGATGGTTCCAGGAGGCCCCATACGGAAAGACTCGAGAGCAGGTGTCTAAGCATGGATGCCTGGGAATGCCACCTCATATTCCCACTCTTTAGTCAGGACAAGGCTGGCTCAATCTGCGGGCTCCTGGGTGAGCTACCCAGAGGGGAGAGTTGAAATGGACTCTCCTGAAGATGAGTCCTACTGTGTCTTGGTGGCCTGGGAGACCTTGGAATGTGGAGGTGGCTCAGGGACTCTGCAGGATTCTCCAACCTGAGGTGTTTGACACGGCTCCAACAAGGAAGCTTCCCATGTGGAGACGAGAGCAGTTCTGTTCAGTGCCTCAGGAAAGCCCCATATCCTGTTCTTCGAACCAAAGCCTCTGAGGAGTGACACCTGGAAAACAAAGCAAGAGTTGAGATTAGGGCCTAAGGGCCTGTCGGGCTCAACCTTCTATCTCTGTTGACATCTGTGTGCATGCCTTCATGGAGGTAGCAGCTCAGCTTGTGTCCGAAGGCCCCTGTGTGTGCAGGGAGGCTCCCAGTAATGGTATGTCCTCGGGGGCCTTGAGGTTTCTCATATTCTGGAGGTGTGTGGCCAAAGGAATGGACAGAGTTTCCCAGGAGAGAGCAGGCATGGTCCTGTGGTATGGCTCCAGAGGACCCAGCCTAGAGGCTGTGTTTGCCAGGGCTGTGGGGACAGATGTCTGAAAAAGCAAACTTGGCTCAGGTAGGGGCCAAGGTAATGGCAGGCCTGATCTCCAGTCCGAGAGGGGAGATCCTCTGGATATCAAAGGAGGGCAAGTGGGAGGCAGTCGCTCAGGCTTTTGTCTCTGGGTGTTGCGTTCACAGTGGCCGTTCAGGGTAGGGGTTGCTTCAGGGGCCGAGGAAGAGCCTTCCTCTCGGGGGATTGTCCAAGCTCCCAAGTGTTTGGGTTCATTCTGTGGGAAGGGAAGAGTACTGTTTTCTGCCACAGGGGACCCCCCAGGAGAGGGACTCTAGAGCACAGCAGTGGGTTCCCTCAACTGGAATACACACCATCTAGTTAGTCCTGCGTGCCTATGGGCATGGCAAGCCACATATGCGGGCTCTTGGTCCAATCACTGAGAGGCGTTACTTGAATAAGGTACTCACGCTGAGGGTCACAATGTGTGTTTGTGCCCAAGGCGGCCCTCACACATGGGCGTGGCCTCATGGGCCATGCCGTTTTCTCCTACACTGAAGGTTTGACTCACTGCCAGCAGCAAGGTTTCTTGCCATGGGGAAGGAGGGGTTCTGACTTGTGCATCAGGTTCCGCCCTGTGCAGGGATTGGAGATAAGGTCTAGGTTCTGATGACTGAAAACCCAGGTTGGGAATGGATGGTGGCCTAAGGCAGTGGCTGGTCCAATGTGCTGGGTGTGCAGCCAGCTGTGTCGGTGTCTGTTGGAAGGTCTGGGCTCAGGCTATTTGCGACAGAGCATCAGTGTTTAAGGTAGCCTATGCAATTGGGGTGTTGCCGAGGGCCAAGCAGTTTGATCCTCATTTGGGGTTTCTGGGCAGCACCATAGACAAAGTTTTTCTCCTGGGAGGCAGGCGGAGTGCTTCATTGTGGCCCCAGAATTCCCAGTAGGGAGGGTTTGTGGGCCAGGAGTGTGAGGACGGAAGTCTAGGAACACAAGCTAAAGTGAGGATTGGAGCCAAGGGCAGAGCAGGCCCACTAGGCAGAGGCTGAATCAAAATCTCCTGCATCTGAAGTCAGGCTGAGGATCAGACGTTGGCTGAGGCTGGAGTATGTGTCCATGATGGCACCTTCATGAAGCGGGGGCCTCATGAGGCCAAGGAAGTTTTCCCACGCTGAGTTTGGAGGTTGCCCCAAACCACCAGGTTTCCTTCTGTGGGACATTCGAGTCCTGTTGCATGGCTCCAGGACATACCATACGGAAGGACTGGAGAGCACGGTTCGAAGGATGGATCCCTGTACAGCATGCCTCGCATTCCCATTGGCCATTAGCCACAAGATATGTTTGATCTCCTGCCTCTGGCGCACGCTAACCAGGGGGCTGAGTTGAAATGGCCTCTGCTGAGGATGCGTCATAATGTGCGTTTGGGTCCATGGAAACCTTGGAATGTGCTGGTTGTTCAGTGGCCCTGCGGAACTCTCCTACCTGAAGGGTTTGATACATCCCCAGTAAGTAAGCTCCCCATGTGGAGGCGAGAGAGGTTTGGTTTGGTGCCTCAGAAAAGCCCCGTGTGCTGGTCTACGAAAACAGACCTCTGAGGACGGACACATGGAAACCAAAGCTAAGGTTCAGATTAGGGCCTGGGGGCCTGTCCATTTCAACCTTCTGTCTCTGGGGACACTGTCTGAGAGTCTAAGTGGAGATAGTTGCTCCGCTGGTGTCAGAGAGCCCCTCTTAGTCCAGGGTGGCCTACACTATTGATGGCCTCAGGGGCCTTGGAGCTTTTCCCTAACCTGTAGGGTGGTGGTCAATGGATTGGGCACAATTTCCTTGGAGAGGGCAGGCACAATCTTTCGCTGTGGCTCCAGAGGCCCAAGCCTGGCGGTTGTGTGGGTCCAGGCTGAGGGCACAGAAGTCTGAAAACACAAACTCAGCTTATGAGTGGCGCCTAGGGTATGGCAGGCCGGATGTACAGCCCGAGAGGGAGCTCCTGGGCCTCTGAAACAAGGGCGAGTGGGAGGCGTTCCTTCAGGCTTTTGTCTCTGGATGTTGTGTCCGAGATAGCCGTGGATTGGAGGGGTGGCCTCAGGGACTGTGGACGAGTATCCCTCTCTGGGGATTTGTCCCAGCTCCCAAGAGTTTGGGGTCATTTTGTGGGAAGGGTGGAGTCGTGTTGTCTGGCTCATGTGTCTCTCCAAGAAAGGGATTCCAGAACGGGGCCCCAGGTACGGGCGGGGCGACTGGAAAACTCAAACACTGGTGAGGATTGGGTGCATAGGGGCTTGGCAAGCCCCATATGCGGGCTCTTGGCCCAGGCCCTGACAGGCCTTTCTTTGACATGGGGCTCATGCTGAGGGTCAGAGTGTGAATTTGTGCCCAAGCAGCACTCAAGTTTGGGCGTGGCATCAGGGACCAGGAAGGTTTCTCCCACCCTGAAGGTGTGACTCCATGCCAAGAGAGAGCTTTACAGCCACGGGGAAGGAGGAGTTCTGTGTTGTGCTTGCAAAACCCAGCTATGTGGAGAATTGATATAAAGTCTAGGTTCAGATATCTGAAAACCAAGGTTAGGAAGAGGTGACGGCATAAGACCATGGCGTGTCCGAAGTGCTGGGTGTGCGGCCAGCTGTCTCCTTGTCTGTCTGGACGTCTGGCTTCAGGCTGTGTCAGACAGAGCATGAGTGCCCAGAGCAGCCTATCCAGTTCGGGTGCCGTCGAGGCCCGAGCAGGTTGATCCTCATGGGTTTTCTGGAGAGAGCCCCACAGGGAAACGTTTTTCTTGCCTTGGGCAGACCCTGGGCTGGGTTGTGGTTCTGGGGTTCTTAGTCCGGAGGGCTTGTTTGCCAGGAGTGTGAGGAAGGAAGTCTGAAAACACAAGCTAGCGTGAGGTTTGGGACCAATGGCACGGCAGGCCCACTCTGAGAGGCTGAATCGAGATCTCCTGCACTGAGGTCATTTCAACTCTGAGACGTGCCTCAGGCTAGAGTTTTTGTCCAGCATGGCCTCTTCCTGAATGGTGTGGGGGCCTCATGAGGCCAGGAAGGTTTGCCTACGATGGGATTTGTGAACTACTCCAAACCTCAAGGTTTCCTTCTGCACGAAAGTCGAGTGCTATTGGATGGTTCCAGGAGGCCCCATACGGAAAGACTCGAGAGCAGGTGTCTAAGCATGGATGCCTGGGAATGCCACCTCATATTCCCACTCTTTAGTCAGGACAAGGCAGGCTCAATCTGCGGGCTCCTGGGTGAGCTACCCAGAGGGGAGAGTTGAAATGGACTCTCCTGAAGATGAGTCCTACTGTGTCTTGGTGGCCTGGGAGACCTTGGAATGTGGAGGTGGCTCAGGGACTCT
The DNA here is from genome assembly GCF_964662115.1 of Mustela nivalis. Classification (NCBI taxonomy): domain Eukaryota; kingdom Metazoa; phylum Chordata; class Mammalia; order Carnivora; family Mustelidae; genus Mustela; species Mustela nivalis. The sequence continues at coordinate 155,237 of NW_028135896.1, read as the reverse complement.
GCAGGATTCTCCAACCTGAGGTGTTTGACACGGCTCCAACAAGGAAGCTTCCCATGTGGAGACGAGAGAAGTTCTGTTCAGTGCCTCAGGAAAGCCCCATATCCTGTTCTTCGAACCAAAGCCTCTGAGGAGTGACACCTGGAAAACAAAGCAAGAGTTGAGATTAGGGCCTAAGGGCCTGTCGGGCTCAACCTTCTATCTCTGTTGACATCTGTGTGCATGCCTTCATGGAGGTAGCAGCTCCGCTTGTGTCCGAAGGCCCCTGTGTGTGCAGGGAGGCTCCCGGTAATGGTATGTCCTCGGGGGCCTTGAGGTTTCTCATATTCTGGAGGTGTGTGGCCAAAGGAATGGACAGAGTTTCCCAGGAGAGAGCAGGCATGGTCCTGTGGTATGGCTCCAGAGGACCCAGCCTAGAGGCTGTGTTTGCCAGGGCTGTGGGGACAGATGTCTGAAAAAGCAAACTTGGCTCAGGTAGGGGCCAAGGTAATGGCAGGCCTGATCTCCAGTCCGAGAGGGGAGATCCTCTGGATATCAAAGGAGGGCAAGTGGGAGGCAGTCGCTCAGGCTTTTGTCTCTGGGTGTTGCGTTCACAGTGGCCGTTCAGGGTAGGGGTTGCTTCAGGGGCCGAGGAAGAGCCTTCCTCTCGGGGGATTGTCCAAGCTCCCAAGTGTTTGGGTTCATTCTGTGGGAAGGGAAGAGTACTGTTTTCTGCCACAGGGGACCCCCCAGGAGAGGGACTCTAGAGCACAGCAGTGGGTTCCCTCAACTGGAATACACACCATCTAGTTAGTCCTGCGTGCCTATGGGCATGGCAAGCCACATATGCGGGCTCTTGGTCCAATCACTGAGAGGCGTTACTTGAATAAGGTACTCACGCTGAGGGTCACAATGTGTGTTTGTGCCCAAGGCGGCCCTCACACATGGGCGTGGCCTCATGGGCCATGCCGTTTTCTCCTACACTGAAGGTTTGACTCACTGCCAGCAGCAAGGTTTCTTGCCATGGGGAAGGAGGGGTTCTGACTTGTGCATCAGGTTCCGCCCTGTGCAGGGATTGGAGATAAGGTCTAGGTTCTGATGACTGAAAACCCAGGTTGGGAATGGATGGTGGCCTAAGGCAGTGGCTGGTCCAATGTGCTGGGTGTGCAGCCAGCTGTGTCGGTGTCTGTTGGAAGGTCTGGGCTCAGGCTATTTGCGACAGAGCATCAGTGTTTAAGGTAGCCTATGCAATTGGGGTGTTGCCGAGGGCCAAGCAGTTTGATCCTCATTTGGGGTTTCTGGGCAGCACCATAGACAAAGTTTTTCTCCTGGGAGGCAGGCGGAGTGCTTCATTGTGGCCCCAGAATTCCCAGTAGGGAGGGTTTGTGGGCCAGGAGTGTGAGGACGGAAGTCTAGGAACACAAGCTAAAGTGAGGATTGGAGCCAAGGGCAGAGCAGGCCCACTAGGCAGAGGCTGAATCAAAATCTCCTGCATCTGAAGTCAGGCTGAGGATCAGACGTTGGCTGAGGCTGGAGTATGTGTCCATGATGGCACCTTCATGAAGCGGGGGCCTCATGAGGCCAAGGAAGTTTTCCCACGCTGAGTTTGGAGGTTGCCCCAAACCACCAGGTTTCCTTCTGTGGGACATTCGAGTCCTGTTGCATGGCTCCAGGACATACCATACGGAAGGACTGGAGAGCACGGTTCGAAGGATGGATCCCTGTACAGCATGCCTCGCATTCCCATTGGCCATTAGCCACAAGATATGTTTGATCTCCTGCCTCTGGCGCACGCTAACCAGGGGGCTGAGTTGAAATGGCCTCTCCTGAGGATGCGTCATAATGTGCGTTTGGGTCCATGGAAACCTTGGAATGTGCTGGTTGTTCAGTGGCCCTGCGGAACTCTCCTACCTGAAGGGTTTGATACATCCCCAGAAAGTAAGCTCCCCATGTGGAGGCGAGAGAGGTTTGGTTTGGTGCCTCAGAAAAGCCCCGTGTGCTGGTCTACGAAAACAGACCTCTGAGGACGGACACATGGAAACCAAAGCTAAGGTTCAGATTAGGGCCTGGGGGCCTGTCCATTTCAACCTTCTGTCTCTGGGGACACTGTCTGAGAGTCTAAGTGGAGATAGTTGCTCCGCTGGTGTCAGAGAGCCCCTCTTAGTCCAGGGTGGCCTACACTATTGATGGCCTCAGGGGCCTTGGAGCTTTTCGCTAACCTGTAGGGTGGTGGTCAATGGATTGGGCACAATTTCCTTGGAGAGGGCAGGCACAATCTTTCGCTGTGGCTCCAGAGGCCCTAGCCTGGCGGTTGTGTGGGTCCAGGCTGAGGGCACAGAAGTCTGAAAACACAAACTCAGCTTATGAGTGGCGCCTAGGGTATGGCAGGCCGGATGTACAGCCCGAGAGGGAGCTCCTGGGCCTCTGAAACAAGGGCGAGTGGGAGGCGTTCCTTCAGGCTTTTGTCTCTGGATGTTGTGTCCGAGATAGCCGTGGATTGGAGGGGTGGCCTCAGGGACTGTGGACGAGTATCCCTCTCTGGGGATTTGTCCCAGCTCCCAAGAGTTTGGGGTCATTTTGTGGGAAGGGTGGAGTCGTGTTGTCTGGCTCATGTGTCTCTCCAAGAAAGGGATTCCAGAACGGAGCCCCAGGTACGGGCGGGGCGACTGGAAAACTCAAACACTGGTGAGGATTGGGTGCATAGGGGCTTGGCAAGCCCCATATGCGGGCTCTTGGCCCAGGCCCTGACAGGCCTTTCTTTGACATGGGGCTCATGCTGAGGGTCAGAGTGTGAATTTGTGCCCAAGCAGCACTCAAGTTTGGGCGTGGCATCAGGGACCAGGAAGGTTTCTCCCACCCTGAAGGTGTGACTCCATGCCAAGAGAGAGCTTTACAGCCACGGGGAAGGAGGAGTTCTGTGTTGTGCTTGCAAAACCCAGCTATGTGGAGAATTGATATAAAGTCTAGGTTCAGATATCTGAAAACCAAGGTTAGGAAGAGGTGACGGCATAAGACCATGGCGTGTCCGAAGTGCTGGGTGTGCGGCCAGCTGTCTCCTTGTCTGTCTGGACGTCTGGTTTCAGGCTGTGTCAGACAGAGCATGAGTGCCCAGAGCAGCCTATCCAGTTCGGGTACCGTCGAGGCCCGAGCAGGTTGATCCTCATCTGGGTTTTCTGGAGAGAGCCCCACAGGGAAACGTTTTTCTTGCCTTGGGCAGACCCTGGGCTGGGTTGTGGTTCTGGGGTTCTTAGTCCGGAGGGCTTGTTTGCCAGGAGTGTGAGGAAGGAAGTCTGAAAACACAAGCTAGCGTGAGGTTTGGGACCGATGGCACGGCAGGCCCACTCTGAGAGGCTGAATCGAGATCTCCTGCACTGAGGTCATTTCAACTCTGAGACGTGCCTCAGGCTAGAGTTTTTGTCCAGCATGGCCTCTTCCTGAATGGTGTGGGGGCCTCATGAGGCCAGGAAGGTTTGCCTACGATGGGATTTGTGAACTACTCCAAACCTCAAGGTTTCCTTCTGCACGAAAGTCGAGTGCTATTGGATGGTTCCAGGAGGCCCCATACGGAAAGACTCGAGAGCAGGTGTCTAAGCATGGATGCCTGGGAATGCCACCTCATATTCCCACTCTTTAGTCAGGACAAGGCTGGCTCAATCTGCGGGCTCCTGGGTGAGCTACCCAGAGGGGAGAGTTGAAATGGACTCTCCTGAAGATGAGTCCTACTGTGTCTTGGTGGCCTGGGAGACCTTGGAATGTGGAGGTGGCTCAGGGACTCTGCAGGATTCTCCAACCTGAGGTGTTTGACACGGCTCCAACAAGGAAGCTTCCCATGTGGAGACGAGAGCAGTTCTGTTCAGTGCCTCAGGAAAGCCCCATATCCTGTTCTTCGAACCAAAGCCTCTGAGGAGTGACACCTGGAAAACAAAGCAAGAGTTGAGATTAGGGCCTAAGGGCCTGTCGGGCTCAACCTTCTATCTCTGTTGACATCTGTGTGCATGCCTTCATGGAGGTAGCAGCTCAGCTTGTGTCCGAAGGCCCCTGTGTGTGCAGGGAGGCTCCCAGTAATGGTATGTCCTCGGGGGCCTTGAGGTTTCTCATATTCTGGAGGTGTGTGGCCAAAGGAATGGACAGAGTTTCCCAGGAGAGAGCAGGCATGGTCCTGTGGTATGGCTCCAGAGGACCCAGCCTAGAGGCTGTGTTTGCCAGGGCTGTGGGGACAGATGTCTGAAAAAGCAAACTTGGCTCAGGTAGGGGCCAAGGTAATGGCAGGCCTGATCTCCAGTCCGAGAGGGGAGATCCTCTGGATATCAAAGGAGGGCAAGTGGGAGGCAGTCGCTCAGGCTTTTGTCTCTGGGTGTTGCGTTCACAGTGGCCGTTCAGGGTAGGGGTTGCTTCAGGGGCCGAGGAAGAGCCTTCCTCTCGGGGGATTGTCCAAGCTCCCAAGTGTTTGGGTTCATTCTGTGGGAAGGGAAGAGTACTGTTTTCTGCCACAGGGGACCCCCCAGGAGAGGGACTCTAGAGCACAGCAGTGGGTTCCCTCAACTGGAATACACACCATCTAGTTAGTCCTGCGTGCCTATGGGCATGGCAAGCCACATATGCGGGCTCTTGGTCCAATCACTGAGAGGCGTTACTTGAATAAGGTACTCACGCTGAGGGTCACAATGTGTGTTTGTGCCCAAGGCGGCCCTCACACATGGGCGTGGCCTCATGGGCCATGCCGTTTTCTCCTACACTGAAGGTTTGACTCACTGCCAGCAGCAAGGTTTCTTGCCATGGGGAAGGAGGGGTTCTGACTTGTGCATCAGGTTCCGCCCTGTGCAGGGATTGGAGATAAGGTCTAGGTTCTGATGACTGAAAACCCAGGTTGGGAATGGATGGTGGCCTAAGGCAGTGGCTGGTCCAATGTGCTGGGTGTGCAGCCAGCTGTGTCGGTGTCTGTTGGAAGGTCTGGGCTCAGGCTATTTGCGACAGAGCATCAGTGTTTAAGGTAGCCTATGCAATTGGGGTGTTGCCGAGGGCCAAGCAGTTTGATCCTCATTTGGGGTTTCTGGGCAGCACCATAGACAAAGTTTTTCTCCTGGGAGGCAGGCGGAGTGCTTCATTGTGGCCCCAGAATTCCCAGTAGGGAGGGTTTGTGGGCCAGGAGTGTGAGGACGGAAGTCTAGGAACACAAGCTAAAGTGAGGATTGGAGCCAAGGGCAGAGCAGGCCCACTAGGCAGAGGCTGAATCAAAATCTCCTGCATCTGAAGTCAGGCTGAGGATCAGACGTTGGCTGAGGCTGGAGTATGTGTCCATGATGGCACCTTCATGAAGCGGGGGCCTCATGAGGCCAAGGAAGTTTTCCCACGCTGAGTTTGGAGGTTGCCCCAAACCACCAGGTTTCCTTCTGTGGGACATTCGAGTCCTGTTGCATGGCTCCAGGACATACCATACGGAAGGACTGGAGAGCACGGTTCGAAGGATGGATCCCTGTACAGCATGCCTCGCATTCCCATTGGCCATTAGCCACAAGATATGTTTGATCTCCTGCCTCTGGCGCACGCTAACCAGGGGGCTGAGTTGAAATGGCCTCTGCTGAGGATGCGTCATAATGTGCGTTTGGGTCCATGGAAACCTTGGAATGTGCTGGTTGTTCAGTGGCCCTGCGGAACTCTCCTACCTGAAGGGTTTGATACATCCCCAGTAAGTAAGCTCCCCATGTGGAGGCGAGAGAGGTTTGGTTTGGTGCCTCAGAAAAGCCCCGTGTGCTGGTCTACGAAAACAGACCTCTGAGGACGGACACATGGAAACCAAAGCTAAGGTTCAGATTAGGGCCTGGGGGCCTGTCCATTTCAACCTTCTGTCTCTGGGGACACTGTCTGAGAGTCTAAGTGGAGATAGTTGCTCCGCTGGTGTCAGAGAGCCCCTCTTAGTCCAGGGTGGCCTACACTATTGATGGCCTCAGGGGCCTTGGAGCTTTTCCCTAACCTGTAGGGTGGTGGTCAATGGATTGGGCACAATTTCCTTGGAGAGGGCAGGCACAATCTTTCGCTGTGGCTCCAGAGGCCCAAGCCTGGCGGTTGTGTGGGTCCAGGCTGAGGGCACAGAAGTCTGAAAACACAAACTCAGCTTATGAGTGGCGCCTAGGGTATGGCAGGCCGGATGTACAGCCCGAGAGGGAGCTCCTGGGCCTCTGAAACAAGGGCGAGTGGGAGGCGTTCCTTCAGGCTTTTGTCTCTGGATGTTGTGTCCGAGATAGCCGTGGATTGGAGGGGTGGCCTCAGGGACTGTGGACGAGTATCCCTCTCTGGGGATTTGTCCCAGCTCCCAAGAGTTTGGGGTCATTTTGTGGGAAGGGTGGAGTCGTGTTGTCTGGCTCATGTGTCTCTCCAAGAAAGGGATTCCAGAACGGAGCCCCAGGTACGGGCGGGGCGACTGGAAAACTCAAACACTGGTGAGGATTGGGTGCATAGGGGCTTGGCAAGCCCCATATGCGGGCTCTTGGCCCAGGCCCTGACAGGCCTTTCTTTGACATGGGGCTCATGCTGAGGGTCAGAGTGTGAATTTGTGCCCAAGCAGCACTCAAGTTTGGGCGTGGCATCAGGGACCAGGAAGGTTTCTCCCACCCTGAAGGTGTGACTCCATGCCAAGAGAGAGCTTTACAGCCACGGGGAAGGAGGAGTTCTGTGTTGTGCTTGCAAAACCCAGCTATGTGGAGAATTGATATAAAGTCTAGGTTCAGATATCTGAAAACCAAGGTTAGGAAGAGGTGACGGCATAAGACCATGGCGTGTCCGAAGTGCTGGGTGTGCGGCCAGCTGTCTCCTTGTCTGTCTGGACGTCTGGCTTCAGGCTGTGTCAGACAGAGCATGAGTGCCCAGAGCAGCCTATCCAGTTCGGGTGCCGTCGAGGCCCGAGCAGGTTGATCCTCATGGGTTTTCTGGAGAGAGCCCCACAGGGAAACGTTTTTCTTGCCTTGGGCAGACCCTGGGCTGGGTTGTGGTTCTGGGGTTCTTAGTCCGGAGGGCTTGTTTGCCAGGAGTGTGAGGAAGGAAGTCTGAAAACACAAGCTAGCGTGAGGTTTGGGACCAATGGCACGGCAGGCCCACTCTGAGAGGCTGAATCGAGATCTCCTGCACTGAGGTCATTTCAACTCTGAGACGTGCCTCAGGCTAGAGTTTTTGTCCAGCATGGCCTCTTCCTGAATGGTGTGGGGGCCTCATGAGGCCAGGAAGGTTTGCCTACGATGGGATTTGTGAACTACTCCAAACCTCAAGGTTTCCTTCTGCACAAAAGTCGAGTGCTATTGGATGGTTCCAGGAGGCCCCATACGGAAAGACTCGAGAGCAGGTGTCTAAGCATGGATGCCTGGGAATGCCACCTCATATTCCCACTCTTTAGTCAGGACAAGGCAGGCTCAATCTGCGGGCTCCTGGGTGAGCTACCCAGAGGGGAGAGTTGAAATGGACTCTCCTGAAGATGAGTCCTACTGTGTCTTGGTGGCCTGGGAGACCTTGGAATGTGGAGGTGGCTCAGGGACTCTGCAGGATTCTCCAACCTGAGGTGTTTGACACGGCTCCAACAAGGAAGCTTCCCATGTGGAGACGAGAGAAGTTCTGTTCAGTGCCTCAGGAAAGCCCCATATCCTGTTCTTCGAACCAAAGCCTCTGAGGAGTGACACCTGGAAAACAAAGCAAGAGTTGAGATTAGGGCCTAAGGGCCTGTCGGGCTCAACCTTCTATCTCTGTTGACATCTGTGTGCATGCCTTCATGGAGGTAGCAGCTCCGCTTGTGTCCGAAGGCCCCTGTGTGTGCAGGGAGGCTCCCGGTAATGGTATGTCCTCGGGGGCCTTGAGGTTTCTCATATTCTGGAGGTGTGTGGCCAAAGGAATGGACAGAGTTTCCCAGGAGAGAGCAGGCATGGTCCTGTGGTATGGCTCCAGAGGACCCAGCCTAGAGGCTGTGTTTGCCAGGGCTGTGGGGACAGATGTCTGAAAAAGCAAACTTGGCTCAGGTAGGGGCCAAGGTAATGGCAGGCCTGATCTCCAGTCCGAGAGGGGAGATCCTCTCGATATCAAAGGAGGGCAAGTGGGAGGCAGTCGCTCAGGCTTTTGTCTCTGGGTGTTGCGTTCACAGTGGCCGTTCAGGGTAGGGGTTGCTTCAGGGGCCGAGGAAGAGCCTTCCTCTCGGGGGATTGTCCAAGCTCCCAAGTGTTTGGGTTCATTCTGTGGGAAGGGAAGAGTACTGTTTTCTGCCACAGGGGACCCCCCAGGAGAGGGACTCTAGAGCACAGCAGTGGGTTCCCTCAACTGGAATACACACCATCTAGTTAGTCCTGCGTGCCTATGGGCATGGCAAGCCACATATGCGGGCTCTTGGTCCAATCACTGAGAGGCGTTACTTGAATAAGGTACTCACGCTGAGGGTCACAATGTGTGTTTGTGCCCAAGGCGGCCCTCACACATGGGCGTGGCCTCATGGGCCATGCCGTTTTCTCCTACACTGAAGGTTTGACTCACTGCCAGCAGCAAGGTTTCTTGCCATGGGGAAGGAGGGGTTCTGACTTGTGCATCAGGTTCCGCCCTGTGCAGGGATTGGAGATAAGGTCTAGGTTCTGATGACTGAAAACCCAGGTTGGGAATGGATGGTGGCCTAAGGCAGTGGCTGGTCCAATGTGCTGGGTGTGCAGCCAGCTGTGTCGGTGTCTGTTGGAAGGTCTGGGCTCAGGCTATTTGCGACAGAGCATCAGTGTTTAAGGTAGCCTATGCAATTGGGGTGTTGCCGAGGGCCAAGCAGTTTGATCCTCATTTGGGGTTTCTGGGCAGCACCATAGACAAAGTTTTTCTCCTGGGAGGCAGGCGGAGTGCTTCATTGTGGCCCCAGAATTCCCAGTAGGGAGGGTTTGTGGGCCAGGAGTGTGAGGACGGAAGTCTAGGAACACAAGCTAAAGTGAGGATTGGAGCCAAGGGCAGAGCAGGCCCACTAGGCAGAGGCTGAATCAAAATCTCCTGCATCTGAAGTCAGGCTGAGGATCAGACGTTGGCTGAGGCTGGAGTATGTGTCCATGATGGCACCTTCATGAAGCGGGGGCCTCATGAGGCCAAGGAAGTTTTCCCACGCTGAGTTTGGAGGTTGCCCCAAACCACCAGGTTTCCTTCTGTGGGACATTCGAGTCCTGTTGCATGGCTCCAGGACATACCATACGGAAGGACTGGAGAGCACGGTTCGAAGGATGGATCCCTGTACAGCATGCCTCGCATTCCCATTGGCCATTAGCCACAAGATATGTTTGATCTCCTGCCTCTGGCGCACGCTAACCAGGGGGCTGAGTTGAAATGGCCTCTCCTGAGGATGCGTCATAATGTGCGTTTGGGTCCATGGAAACCTTGGAATGTGCTGGTTGTTCAGTGGCCCTGCGGAACTCTCCTACCTGAAGGGTTTGATACATCCCCAGAAAGTAAGCTCCCCATGTGGAGGCGAGAGAGGTTTGGTTTGGAGCCTCAGAAAAGCCCCGTGTGCTGGTCTACGAAAACAGACCTCTGAGGACGGACACATGGAAACCAAAGCTAAGGTTCAGATTAGGGCCTGGGGGCCTGTCCATTTCAACCTTCTGTCTCTGGGGACACTGTCTGAGAGTCTAAGTGGAGATAGTTGCTCCGCTGGTGTCAGAGAGCCCCTCTTAGTCCAGGGTGGCCTACACTATTGATGGCCTCAGGGGCCTTGGAGCTTTTCGCTAACCTGTAGGGTGGTGGTCAATGGATTGGGCACAATTTCCTTGGAGAGGGCAGGCACAATCTTTCGCTGTGGCTCCAGAGGCCCTAGCCTGGCGGTTGTGTGGGTCCAGGCTGAGGGCACAGAAGTCTGAAAACACAAACTCAGCTTATGAGTGGCGCCTAGGGTATGGCAGGCCGGATGTACAGCCCGAGAGGGAGCTCCTGGGCCTCTGAAACAAGGGCGAGTGGGAGGCGTTCCTTCAGGCTTTTGTCTCTGGATGTTGTGTCCGAGATAGCCGTGGATTGGAGGGGTGGCCTCAGGGACTGTGGACGAGTATCCCTCTCTGGGGATTTGTCCCAGCTCCCAAGAGTTTGGGGTCATTTTGTGGGAAGGGTGGAGTCGTGTTGTCTGGCTCATGTGTCTCTCCAAGAAAGGGATTCCAGAACGGAGCCCCAGGTACGGGCGGGGCGACTGGAAAACTCAAACACTGGTGAGGATTGGGTGCATAGGGGCTTGGCAAGCCCCATATGCGGGCTCTTGGCCCAGGCCCTGACAGGCCTTTCTTTGACATGGGGCTCATGCTGAGGGTCAGAGTGTGAATTTGTGCCCAAGCAGCACTCAAGTTTGGGCGTGGCATCAGGGACCAGGAAGGTTTCTCCCACCCTGAAGGTGTGACTCCATGCCAAGAGAGAGCTTTACAGCCACGGGGAAGGAGGAGTTCTGTGTTGTGCTTGCAAAACCCAGCTATGTGGAGAATTGATATAAAGTCTAGGTTCAGATATCTGAAAACCAAGGTTAGGAAGAGGTGACGGCATAAGACCATGGCGTGTCCGAAGTGCTGGGTGTGCGGCCAGCTGTCTCCTTGTCTGTCTGGACGTCTGGCTTCAGGCTGTGTCAGACAGAGCATGAGTGCCCAGAGCAGCCTATCCAGTTCGGGTACCGTCGAGGCCCGAGCAGGTTGATCCTCATCTGGGTTTTCTGGAGAGAGCCCCACAGGGAAACGTTTTTCTTGCCTTGGGCAGACCCTGGGCTGGGTTGTGGTTCTGGGGTTCTTAGTCCGGAGGGCTTGTTTGCCAGGAGTGTGAGGAAGGAAGTCTGAAAACACAAGCTAGCGTGAGGTTTGGGACCGATGGCACGGCAGGCCCACTCTGAGAGGCTGAATCGAGATCTCCTGCACTGAGGTCATTTCAACTCTGAGACGTGCCTCAGGCTAGAGTTTTTGTCCAGCATGGCCTCTTCCTGAATGGTGTGGGGGCCTCATGAGGCCAGGAAGGTTTGCCTACGATGGGATTTGTGAACTACTCCAAACCTCAAGGTTTCCTTCTGCACGAAAGTCGAGTGCTATTGGATGGTTCCAGGAGGCCCCATACGAAAAGACTCGAGAGCAGGTGTCTAAGCATGGATGCCTGGGAATGCCACCTCATATTCCCACTCTTTAGTCAGGACAAGGCTGGCTCAATCTGCGGGCTCCTGGGTGAGCTACCCAGAGGGGAGAGTTGAAATGGACTCTCCTGAAGATGAGTCCTACTGTGTCTTGGTGGCCTGGGAGACCTTGGAATGTGGAGGTGGCTCAGGGACTCTGCAGGATTCTCCAACCTGAGGTGTTTGACACGGCTCCAACAAGGAAGCTTCCCATGTGGAGACGAGAGCAGTTCTGTTCAGTGCCTCAGGAAAGCCCCATATCCTGTTCTTCGAACCAAAGCCTCTGAGGAGTGACACCTGGAAAACAAAGCAAGAGTTGAGATTAGGGCCTAAGGGCCTGTCGGGCTCAACCTTCTATCTCTGTTGACATCTGTGTGCATGCCTTCATGGAGGTAGCAGCTCAGCTTGTGTCCGAAGGCCCCTGTGTGTGCAGGGAGGCTCCCGGTAATGGTATGTCCTCGGGGGCCTTGAGGTTTCTCATATTCTGGAGGTGTGTGGCCAAAGGAATGGACAGAGTTTCCCAGGAGAGAGCAGGCATGGTCCTGTGGTATGGCTCCAGAGGACCCAGCCTAGAGGCTGTGTTTGCCAGGGCTGTGGGGACAGATGTCTGAAAAAGCAAACTTGGCTCAGGTAGGGGCCAAGGTAATGGCAGGCCTGATCTCCAGTCCGAGAGGGGAGATCCTCTGGATATCAAAGGAGGGCAAGTGGGAGGCAGTCGCTCAGGCTTTTGTCTCTGGGTGTTGCGTTCACAGTGGCCGTTCAGGGTAGGGGTTGCTTCAGGGGCCGAGGAAGAGCCTTCCTCTCGGGGGATTGTCCAAGCTCCCAAGTGTTTGGGTTCATTCTGTGGGAAGGGAAGAGTACTGTTTTCTGCCACAGGGGACCCCCCAGGAGAGGGACTCTAGAGCACAGCAGTGGGTTCCCTCAACTGGAATACACACCATCTAGTTAGTCCTGCGTGCCTATGGGCATGGCAAGCCACATATGCGGGCTCTTGGTCCAATCACTGAGAGGCGTTACTTGAATAAGGTACTCACGCTGAGGGTCACAATGTGTGTTTGTGCCCAAGGCGGCCCTCACACATGGGCGTGGCCTCATGGGCCATGCCGTTTTCTCCTACACTGAAGGTTTGACTCACTGCCAGCAGCAAGGTTTCTTGCCATGGGGAAGGAGGGGTTCTGACTTGTGCATCAGGTTCCGCCCTGTGCAGGGATTGGAGATAAGGTCTAGGTTCTGATGACTGAAAACCCAGGTTGGGAATGGATGGTGGCCTAAGGCAGTGGCTGGTCCAATGTGCTGGGTGTGCAGCCAGCTGTGTCGGTGTCTGTTGGAAGGTCTGGGCTCAGGCTATTTGCGACAGAGCATCAGTGTTTAAGGTAGCCTATGCAATTGGGGTGTTGCCGAGGGCCAAGCAGTTTGATCCTCATTTGGGGTTTCTGGGCAGCACCATAGACAAAGTTTTTCTCCTGGGAGGCAGGCGGAGTGCTTCATTGTGGCCCCAGAATTCCCAGTAGGGAGGGTTTGTGGGCCAGGAGTGTGAGGACGGAAGTCTAGGAACACAAGCTAAAGTGAGGATTGGAGCCAAGGGCAGAGCAGGCCCACTAGGCAGAGGCTGAATCAAAATCTCCTGCATCTGAAGTCAGGCTGAGGATCAGACGTTGGCTGAGGCTGGAGTATGTGTCCATGATGGCACCTTCATGAAGCGGGGGCCTCATGAGGCCAAGGAAGTTTTCCCACGCTGAGTTTGGAGGTTGCCCCAAACCACCAGGTTTCCTTCTGTGGGACATTCGAGTCCTGTTGCATGGCTCCAGGACATACCATACGGAAGGACTGGAGAGCACGGTTCGAAGGATGGATCCCTGTACAGCATGCCTCGCATTCCCATTGGCCATTAGCCACAAGATATGTTTGATCTCCTGCCTCTGGCGCACGCTAACCAGGGGGCTGAGTTGAAATGGCCTCTCCTGAGGATGCGTCATAATGTGCGTTTGGGTCCATGGAAACCTTGGAATGTGCTGGTTGTTCAGTGGCCCTGCGGAACTCTCCTACCTGAAGGGTTTGATACATCCCCAGAAAGTAAGCTCCCCATGTGGAGGCGAGAGAGGTTTGGTTTGGTGCCTCAGAAAAGCCCCGTGTGCTGGTCTACGAAAACAGACCTCTGAGGACGGACACATGGAAACCAAAGCTAAGGTTCAGATTAGGGCCTGGGGGCCTGTCCATTTCAACCTTCTGTCTCTGGGGACACTGTCTGAGAGTCTAAGTGGAGATAGTTGCTCCGCTGGTGTCAGAGAGCCCCTCTTAGTCCAGGGTGGCCTACACTATTGATGGCCTCAGGGGCCTTGGAGCTTTTCGCTAACCTGTAGGGTGGTGGTCAATGGATTGGGCACAATTTCCTTGGAGAGGGCAGGCACAATCTTTCGCTGTGGCTCCAGAGGCCCTAGCCTGGCGGTTGTGTGGGTCCAGGCTGAGGGCACAGAAGTCTGAAAACACAAACTCAGCTTATGAGTGGCGCCTAGGGTATGGCAGGCCGGATGTACAGCCCGAGAGGGAGCTCCTGGGCCTCTGAAACAAGGGCGAGTGGGAGGCGTTCCTTCAGGCTTTTGTCTCTGGATGTTGTGTCCGAGATAGCCGTGGATTGGAGGGGTGGCCTCAGGGACTGTGGACGAGTATCCCTCTCTGGGGATTTGTCCCAGCTCCCAAGAGTTTGGGGTCATTTTGTGGGAAGGGTGGAGTCGTGTTGTCTGGCTCATGTGTCTCTCCAAGAAAGGGATTCCAGAACGGAGCCCCAGGTACGGGCGGGGCGACTGGAAAACTCAAACACTGGTGAGGATTGGGTGCATAGGGGCTTGGCAAGCCCCATATGCGGGCTCTTGGCCCAGGCCCTGACAGGCCTTTCTTTGACATGGGGCTCATGCTGAGGGTCAGAGTGTGAATTTGTGCCCAAGCAGCACTCAAGTTTGGGCGTGGCATCAGGGACCAGGAAGGTTTCTCCCACCCTGAAGGTGTGACTCCATGCCAAGAGAGAGCTTTACAGCCACGGGGAAGGAGGAGTTCTGTGTTGTGCTTGCAAAACCCAGCTATGTGGAGAATTGATATAAAGTCTAGGTTCAGATATCTGAAAACCAAGGTTAGGAAGAGGTGACGGCATAAGACCATGGCGTGTCCGAAGTGCTGGGTGTGCGGCCAGCTGTCTCCTTGTCTGTCTGGACGTCTGGTTTCAGGCTGTGTCAGACAGAGCATGAGTGCCCAGAGCAGCCTATCCAGTTCGGGTACCGTCGAGGCCCGAGCAGGTTGATCCTCATCTGGGTTTTCTGGAGAGAGCCCCACAGGGAAACGTTTTTCTTGCCTTGGGCAGACCCTGGGCTGGGTTGTGGTTCTGGGGTTCTTAGTCCGGAGGGCTTGTTTGCCAGGAGTGTGAGGAAGGAAGTCTGAAAACACAAGCTAGCGTGAGGTTTGGGACCGATGGCACGGCAGGCCCACTCTGAGAGGCTGAATCGAGATCTCCTGCACTGAGGTCATTTCAACTCTGAGACGTGCCTCAGGCTAGAGTTTTTGTCCAGCATGGCCTCTTCCTGAATGGTGTGGGGGCCTCATGAGGCCAGGAAGGTTTGCCTACGATGGGATTTGTGAACTACTCCAAACCTCAAGGTTTCCTTCTGCACGAAAGTCGAGTGCTATTGGATGGTTCCAGGAGGCCCCATACGGAAAGACTCGAGAGCAGGTGTCTAAGCATGGATGCCTGGGAATGCCACCTCATATTCCCACTCTTTAGTCAGGACAAGGCTGGCTCAATCTGCGGGCTCCTGGGTGAGCTACCCAGAGGGGAGAGTTGAAATGGACTCTCCTGAAGATGAGTCCTACTGTGTCTTGGTGGCCTGGGAGACCTTGGAATGTGGAGGTGGCTCAGGGACTCTGCAGGATTCTCCAACCTGAGGTGTTTGACACGGCTCCAACAAGGAAGCTTCCCATGTGGAGACGAGAGCAGTTCTGTTCAGTGCCTCAGGAAAGCCCCATATCCTGTTCTTCGAATCAAAGCCTCTGAGGAGTGACACCTGGAAAACAAAGCAAGAGTTGAGATTAGGGCCTAAGGGCCTGTCGGGCTCAACCTTCTATCTCTGTTGACATCTGTGTGCATGCCTTCATGGAGGTAGCAGCTCAGCTTGTGTCCGAAGGCCCCTGTGTGTGCAGGGAGGCTCCCGGTAATGGTATGTCCTCGGGGGCCTTGAGGTTTCTCATATTCTGGAGGTGTGTGGCCAAAGGAATGGACAGAGTTTCCCAGGAGAGAGCAGGCATGGTCCTGTGGTATGGCTCCAGAGGACCCAGCCTAGAGGCTGTGTTTGCCAGGGCTGTGGGGACAGATGTCTGAAAAAGCAAACTTGGCTCAGGTAGGGGCCAAGGTAATGGCAGGCCTGATCTCCAGTCCGAGAGGGGAGATCCTCTGGATATCAAAGGAGGGCAAGTGGGAGGCAGTCGCTCAGGCTTTTGTCTCTGGGTGTTGCGTTCACAGTGGCCGTTCAGGGTAGGGGTTGCTTCAGGGGCCGAGGAAGAGCCTTCCTCTCGGGGGATTGTCCAAGCTCCCAAGTGTTTGGGTTCATTCTGTGGGAAGGGAAGAGTACTGTTTTCTGCCACAGGGGACCCCCCAGGAGAGGGAGTCTAGAGACAGCAGTGGGTTCCCTCAACTGGAATACACACCATCTAGTTAGTCCTGCGTGCCTATGGGCATGGCAAGCCACATATGCGGGCTCTTGGTCCAATCACTGAGAGGCGTTACTTGAATAAGGTACTCACGCTGAGGGTCACAATGTGTGTTTGTGCCCAAGGCGGCCCTCACACATGGGCGTGGCCTCATGGGCCATGCCGTTTTCTCCTACACTGAAGGTTTGACTCACTGCCAGCAGCAAGGTTTCTTGCCATGGGGAAGGAGGGGTTCTGACTTGTGCATCAGGTTCCGCCCTGTGCAGGGATTGGAGATAAGGTCTAGGTTCTGATGACTGAAAACCCAGGTTGGGAATGGATGGTGGCCTAAGGCAGTGGCTGGTCCAATGTGCTGGGTGTGCAGCCAGCTGTGTCGGTGTCTGTTGGAAGGTCTGGGCTCAGGCTATTTGCGACAGAGCATCAGTGTTTAAGGTAGCCTATGCAATTGGGGTGTTGCCGAGGGCCAAGCAGTTTGATCCTCATTTGGGGTTTCTGGGCAGCACCATAGACAAAGTTTTTCTCCTGGGAGGCAGGCGGAGTGCTTCATTGTGGCCCCAGAATTCCCAGTAGGGAGGGTTTGTGGGCCAGGAGTGTGAGGACGGAAGTCTAGGAACACAAGCTAAAGTGAGGATTGGAGCCAAGGGCAGAGCAGGCCCACTAGGCAGAGGCTGAATCAAAATCTCCTGCATCTGAAGTCAGGCTGAGGATCAGACGTTGGCTGAGGCTGGAGTATGTGTCCATGATGGCACCTTCATGAAGCGGGGGCCTCATGAGGCCAAGGAAGTTTTCCCACACTGAGTTTGGAGGTTGCCCCAAACGACCAGGTTTCCTTCTGTGGGACATTCGAGTCCTGTTGCATGGCTCTAGGACATACCATACGGAAGGACTGGAGAGCACGGTTCGAAGGATGGATCCCTGTACAGCATGCCTCGCATTCCCATTGGCCATTAGCCACAAGATATGTTTGATCTGCTGCCTCTGGGGCACGCTAACCAGGGGGCTGAGTTGAAATGGCCTCTCCTGAGGATGCGTCATAATGTGCGTTTGGGTCCATGGAAACCTTGGAATGTGCTGGTTGTTCAGTGGCCCTGCGGAACTCTCCTACCTGAAGGGTTTGATACATCCCCAGTAAGTAAGCTCCCCATGTGGAGGCGAGAGAGGTTTGGTTTGGTGCCTCAGAAAAGCCCCGTGTGCTGGTCTACGAAAACAGACCTCTGAGGACGGACACATGGAAACCAGAGCTAAGGTTCAGATTAGGGCCTGGGGGCCTGTCCATTTCAACCTTCTGTCTCTGGGACACTGTCTGAGAGTCTAAGTGGAGATAGTTGCTCCGCTGGTGTCAGAGAGCCCCTCTTAGTCCAGGGTGGCCTACACTATTGATGGCCACAGGGGCCTTGGAGCTTTTCCCTAACCTGTAGGGTTGTGGTCAATGGATTGGGCACAATTTCCTTGGAGAGGGCAGGCACAATCTTTCGCTGTGGCTCCAGAGGCCCTAGCCTGGCGGTTGTGTGGGTCCAGGCTGAGGGCACAGAAGTCTGAAAACACAAACTCAGCTTATGATTGGCGCCTAGGGTATGGCAGGCCGGATGTACAGCCCGAGAGGGAGCTCCTGGGCCTCTGAAACAAGGGCGAGTGGGAGGCGTTCCTTCTGGCTTTTGTCTCTGGATGTTGTGTCCGAGATAGCCGTGGATTGGAGGGGTGGCCTCAGGGACTGTGGACGAGTATCCCTCTCTGGGGATTTGTCCCAGCTCCCAAGAGTTTGGGGTCATTTTGTGGGAAGGGTGGAAAAGTGTTGTCTGGCTCATGTGTCTCTCCAAGAAAGGGATTCCAGAGCAGAGCCCCAGGTACGGGCGGGGCGACTGGAAAACTCAAACACTGGTGAGGATTGGGTGCATAGGGGCTTGGCAAGCCCCATATGCGGGCTCTTGGCCCAGGCCCTGACAGGCCTTTCTTTGACATGGGGCTCATGCTGAGGGTCAGAGTGTGAATTTGTGCCCAAGCAGCACTCAAGTTTGGGCGTGGCATCAGGGACCAGGAAGGTTTCTCCCACCCTGAAGGTGTGACTCCATGCCAAGAGCAAGCTTTACAGCCACGGGGAATGAGGAGTTCTGTGTGGTGCTTGCGATACCCAGCTGTGTGGAGAATTGATATAATGTCTAGGTTCAGATATCTGAAAACCAAGGTTAGGAAGAGGTGACGGCATAAGACCATGGCGTGTCCGAAGTGCTGGGTGTGCGGCCAGCTGTCTCCTTGTCTGTCTGGACGTCTGGCTTCAGGCTGTGTCAGACAGAGCATGAGTGCCCAGAGCAGCCTATCCAGTTTGTGTACCGTCGAGGCCCGAGCAGGTTGATCCTCATCTGTGTTTTCTGGAGAGAGCCCCACAGGGAAACGTTTTTCTTGCCTTGGGCAGACCCTGGGCTGGGTTGTGGTTCTGGAGTTCCTAGTCCGGAGGGCTTGTTTGCCAGGAGTGTGAGGAAGGAAGTCTGGAAACACAAGCTAGCGTGAGGTTTGGGACCGATGGCACGGCAGGCCCACTCTGAGAGGCTGAATCGAGATCTCCTGCACTGAGGTCATTTCAACTCTGAGACGTGCCTCAGGCTAGAGTTTTTGTCCAGCATGGCCTCTTCCTGAATGGTGTGGGGGCCTCATGAGGCCAGGAAGGTTTGCCTATGGGATTTGTGAACTACTCCAAACCTCAAGGTTTCCTTCTGCACGAAAGTCGAGTGCTATTGGATGGTTCCAGGAGGCCCCATACGGAAAGACTCGAGAGCAGGTGTCTAAGCATGGATGCCTGGGAACGCCACCTCATATTCCCACTCTTTAGTCAGGACAAGGCAGGCTCAATCTGCGGGCTCCTGGGTGAGCTACCCAGAGGGGAGAGTTGAAATGGACTCTCCTGAAGATGAGTCCTACTGTGGCTTGGTGGCCTGGGAGACCTTGGAATGTGGAGGTGGCTCAGGGACTCTGCAGGATTCTCCAACCTGAGGTGTTTGACACGGCTCCAACAAGGAAGCTTCCCATGTGGAGACGAGAGAAGTTCTGTTCAGTGCCTCAGGAAAGCCCCATATCCTGTTCTTCGAACCAAAGCCTCTGAGGAGTGACACCTGGAAAACAAAGCAAGAGTTGAGATTAGGGCCTAAGGGCCTGTCGGGCTCAACCTTCTATCTCTGTTGACATCTGTGTGCATGCCTTCATGGAGGTAGCAGCTCCGCTTGTGTCCGAAGGCCCCTGTGTGTGCAGGGAGGCTCCCGGTAATGGTATGTCCTCGGGGGCCTTGAGTTTTCTCATATTCTGGAGGTGTGTGGCCAAAGGAATGGACAGAGTTTCCCAGGAGAGAGCAGGCATGGTCCTGTGGTATGGCTCCAGAGGACCCAGCCTAGAGGCTGTGTTTGCCAGGGCTGTGGGGACAGATGTCTGAAAAAGCAAACTTGGCTCAGGTAGGGGCCAAGGTAATGGCAGGCCTGATCTCCAGTCCGAGAGGGGAGATCCTCTGGATATCAAAGGAGGGCAAGTGGGAGGCAGTCGCTCAGGCTTTTGTCTCTGGGTGTTGCGTTCACAGTGGCCGTTCAGGGTAGGGGTTGCTTCAGGGGCCGAGGAAGAGCCTTCCTCTCGGGGGATTGTCCAAGCTCCCAAGTGTTTGGGTTCATTCTGTGGGAAGGGAAGAGTACTGTTTTCTGCCACAGGGGAACCCCCAGGAGAGGGACTCTAGAGCACAGCAGTGGGTTCCCTCAACTGGAATACACACCATCTAGTTAGTCCTGCGTGCCTATGGGCATGGCAAGCCACATATGCGGGCTCTTGGTCCAATCACTGAGAGGCGTTACTTGAATAAAGTACTCACGCTGAGGGTCACAATGTGTGTTTGTGCCCAAGGCGGCCCTCACACATGGGCGTGGCCTCATGGGCCATGCCGTTTTCTCCTACACTGAAGGTTTGACTCACTGCCAGCAGCAAGGTTTCTTGCCATGGGGAAGGAGGGGTTCTGACTTGTGCATCAGGTTCCGCCCTGTGCAGGGATTGGAGATAAGGTCTAGGTTCTGATGACTGAAAACCCAGGTTGGGAATGGATGGTGGCCTAAGGCAGTGGCGGGTCCAATGTGCTGGGTGTGCAGCCAGCTGTGTCGGTGTCTGTTGGAAGGTCTGGGCTCAGGCTATTTGCGACAGAGCATCAGTGTTTAAGGTAGCCTATGCAATTGGGGTGTTGCCGAGGGCCAAGCAGTTTGATCCTCATTTGGGGTTTCTGGGCAGCACCATAGACAAAGTTTTTCTCCTGGGAGGCAGGCGGAGTGCTTCATTGTGGCCCCAGAATTCCCAGTAGGGAGGGTTTGTGGGCCAGGAGTGTGAGGACGGAAGTCTAGGAACACAAGCTAAAGTGAGGATTGGAGCCAAGGGCAGAGCAGGCCCACTAGGCAGAGGCTGAATCAAAATCTCCTGCATCTGAAGTCAGGCTGAGGATCAGAGGTTGGCTGAGGCTGGAGTATGTGTCCATGATGGCACCTTCATGAAGCGGGGGCCTCATGAGGCCAAGGAAGTTTTCCCACACTGAGTTTGGAGGTTGCCCCAAACGACCAGGTTTCCTTCTGTGGGACATTCGAGTCCTGTTGCATGGCTCTAGGACATACCATACGGAAGGACTGGAGAGCACGGTTCGAAGGATGGATCCCTGTACAGCATGCCTCGCATTCCCATTGGCCATTAGCCACAAGATATGTTTGATCTGCTGCCTCTGGGGCACGCTAACCAGGGGGCTGAGTTGAAATGGCCTCTCCTGAGGATGCGTCATAATGTGCGTTTGGGTCCATGGAAACCTTGGAATGTGCTGGTTGTTCAGTGGCCCTGCGGAACTCTCCTACCTGAAGGGTTTGATACATCCCCAGTAAGTAAGCTCCCCATGTGGAGGCGAGAGAGGTTTGGTTTGGTGCCTCAGAAAAGCCCCGTGTGCTGGTCTACGAAAACAGACCTCTGAGGACGGACACATGGAAACCAGAGCTAAGGTTCAGATTAGGGCCTGGGGGCCTGTCCATTTCAACCTTCTGTCTCTGGGACACTGTCTGAGAGTCTAAGTGGAGATAGTTGCTCCGCTGGTGTCAGAGAGCCCCTCTTAGTCCAGGGTGGCCTACACTATTGATGGCCACAGGGGCCTTGGAGCTTTTCCCTAACCTGTAGGGTTGTGGTCAATGGATTGGGCACAATTTCCTTGGAGAGGGCAGGCACAATCTTTCGCTGTGGCTCCAGAGGCCCTAGCCTGGCGGTTGTGTGGGTCCAGGCTGAGGGCACAGAAGTCTGAAAACACAAACTCAGCTTATGATTGGCGCCTAGGGTATGGCAGGCCGGATGTACAGCCCGAGAGGGAGCTCCTGGGCCTCTGAAACAAGGGCGAGTGGGAGGCGTTCCTTCAGGCTTTTGTCTCTGGATGTTGTGTCCGAGATAGCCGTGGATTGGAGGGGTGGCCTCAGGGACTGTGGACGAGTATCCCTCTCTGGGGATTTGTCCCAGCTCCCAAGAGTTTGGGGTCATTTTGTGGGAAGGGTGGAAAAGTGTTGTCTGGCTCATGTGTCTCTCCAAGAAAGGGATTCCAGAGCAGAGCCCCAGGTACGGGCGGGGCGACTGGAAAACTCAAACACTGGTGAGGATTGGGTGCATAGGGGCTTGGCAAGCCCCATATGCGGGCTCTTGGCCCAGGCCCTGACAGGCCTTCCTTTGACATGGGGCTCATGCTGAGGGTCAGAGTGTGAATTTGTGCCCAAGCAGCACTCACATTTGGGCGTGGCATCAGGGACCAGGAAGGTTTCTCCCACCCTGAAGGTGTGACTCCATGCCAAGAGCAAGCTTTACAGCCACGGGGAAGGAGGAGTTCTGTGTTGTGCTTGCGATACCCAGCTGTGTGGAGAATTGATATAATGTCTAGGTTCAGATATCTGAAAACCAAGGTTAGGAAGAGGTGACGGCATAAGACCATGGTGTGTCCGAAGTGCTGGGTGTGCGGCCAGCTGTCTCCTTGTCTGTCTGGACGTCTGGCTTCAGGCTGTGTCAGACAGAGCATGAGTGCCCAGAGCAGCCTATCCAGTTCGGGTACCGTCGAGGCCCGAGCAGGTTGATCCTCATCTGGGTTTTCTGGAGAGAGCCCCACAGGGAAACGTTTTTCTTCCCTTGGGCAGACCCTGGGCTGGGTTGTGGTTCTGGAGTTCCTAGTCCGGAGGGCTTGTTTGCCAGGAGTGTGAGGAAGGAAGTCTGGAAACAGAAGCTAGCGTGAGGTTTGGGACCGATGGCACGGCAGGCCCACTCTGAGAGGCTGAATCGAGATCTCCTGCACTGAGGTCATTTCAACTCTGAGACGTGCCTCAGGCTAGAGTTTTTGTCCAGCATGGCCTCTTCCTGAATGGTGTGGGGGCCTCATGAGGCCAGGAAGGTTTGCCTATGGGATTTGTGAACTACTCCAAACCTCAAGGTTTCCTTCTGCACGAAAGTCGAGTGCTATTGGATGGTTCCAGGAGGCCCCATACGGAAAGACTCGAGAGCAGGTGTCTAAGCATGGATGCCTGGGAACGCCACCTCATATTCCCACTCTTTAGTCAGGACAAGGCAGGCTCAATCTGCGGGCTCCTGGGTGAGCTACCCAGAGGGGAGAGTTGAAATGGACTCTCCTGAAGATGAGTCCTACTGTGGCTTGGTGGCCTGGGAGACCTTGGAATGTGGAGGTGGCTCAGGGACTCTGCAGGATTCTCCAACCTGAGGTGTTTGACACGGCTCCAACAAGGAAGCTTCCCATGTGGAGACGAGAGAAGTTCTGTTCAGTGCCTCAGGAAAGCCCCATATCCTGTTCTTCGAACCAAAGCCTCTGAGGAGTGACACCTGGAAAACAAAGCAAGAGTTGAGATTAGGGCCTAAGGGCCTGTCGGGCTCAACCTTCTATCTCTGTTGACATCTGTGTGCATGCCTTCATGGAGGTAGCAGCTCCGCTTGTGTCCGAAGGCCCCTGTGTGTGCAGGGAGGCTCCCGGTAATGGTATGTCCTCGGGGGCCTTGAGGTTTCTCATATTCTGGAGGTGTGTGGCCAAAGGAATGGACAGAGTTTCCCAGGAGAGAGCAGGCATGGTCCTGTGGTATGGCTCCAGAGGACCCAGCCTAGAGGCTGTGTTTGCCAGGGCTGTGGGGACAGATGTCTGAAAAAGCAAACTTGGCTCAGGTAGGGGCCAAGGTAATGGCAGGCCTGATCTCCAGTCCGAGAGGGGAGATCCTCTGGATATCAAAGGAGGGCAAGTGGGAGGCAGTCGCTCAGGCTTTTGTCTCTGGGTGTTGCGTTCACAGTGGCCGTTCAGGGTAGGGGTTGCTTCAGGGGCCGAGGAAGAGCCTTCCTCTCGGGGGATTGTCCAAGCTCCCAAGTGTTTGGGTTCATTCTGTGGGAAGGGAAGAGTACTGTTTTCTGCCACAGGGGACCCCCCAGGAGAGGGAGTCTAGAGACAGCAGTGGGTTCCCTCAACTGGAATACACACCATCTAGTTAGTCCTGCGTGCCTATGGGCATGGCAAGCCACATATGCGGGCTCTTGGTCCAATCACTGAGAGGCGTTACTTGAATAAGGTACTCACGCTGAGGGTCACAATGTGTGTTTGTGCCCAAGGCGGCCCTCACACATGGGCGTGGCCTCATGGGCCATGCCGTTTTCTCCTACACTGAAGGTTTGACTCACTGCCAGCAGCAAGGTTTCTTGCCATGGGGAAGGAGGGGTTCTGACTTGTGCATCAGGTTCCGCCCTGTGCAGGGATTGGAGATAAGGTCTAGGTTCTGATGACTGAAAACCCAGGTTGGGAATGGATGGTGGCCTAAGGCAGTGGCTGGTCCAATGTGCTGGGTGTGCAGCCAGCTGTGTCTGTGTCTGTTGGAAGGTCTGGGCTCAGGCTATTTGCGACAGAGCATCAGTGTTTAAGGTAGCCTATGCAATTGGGGTGTTGCCGAGGGCCAAGCAGTTTGATCCTCATTTGGGGTTTCTGGGCAGCACCATAGACAAAGTTTTTCTCCTGGGAGGCAGGCGGAGTGCTTCATTGTGGCCCCAGAATTCCCAGTAGGGAGGGTTTGTGGGCCAGGAGTGTGAGGACGGAAGTCTAGGAACACAAGCTAAAGTGAGGATTGGAGCCAAGGGCAGAGCAGGCCCACTAGGCAGAGGCTGAATCAAAATCTCCTGCATCTGAAGTCAGGCTGAGGATCAGACGTTGGCTGAGGCTGGAGTATGTGTCCATGATGGCACCTTCATGAAGCGGGGGCCTCATGAGGCCAAGGAAGTTTTCCCACGCTGAGTTTGGAGGTTGCCCCAAACCACCAGGTTTCCTTCTGTGGGACATTCGAGTCCTGTTGCATGGCTCCAGGACATACCATACGGAAGGACTGGAGAGCACGGTTCGAAGGATGGATCCCTGTACAGCATGCCTCGCATTCCCATTGGCCATTAGCCACAAGATATGTTTGATCTCCTGCCTCTGGCGCACGCTAACCAGGGGACTGAGTTGAAATGGCCTCTCCTGAGGATGCGTCATAATGTGCGTTTGGGTCCATGGAAACCTTGGAATGTGCTGGTTGTTCAGTGGCCCTGCGGAACTCTCCTACCTGAAGGGTTTGATACATCCCCAGTAAGTAAGCTCCCCATGTGGAGGCGAGAGAGGTTTGGTTTGGTGCCTCAGAAAAGCCCCGTGTGCTGGTCTACGAAAACAGACCTCTGAGGACGGACACATGGAAACCAGAGCTAAGGTTCAGATTAGGGCCTGGGGGCCTGTCCATTTCAACCTTCTGTCTCTGGGGACACTGTCTGAGAGTCTAAGTGGAGATAGTTGCTCCGCTGGTGTCAGAGAGCCCCTCTTAGTCCAGGGTGGCCTACACTATTGATGGCCTCAGGGGCCTTGGAGCTTTTCGCTAACCTGTAGGGTGGTGGTCAATGGATTGGGCACAATTTCCTTGGAGAGGGCAGGCACAATCTTTCGCTGTGGCTCCAGAGGCCCTAGCCTGGCGGTTGTTTGGGTCCAGGCTGAGGGCACAGAAGTCTGAAAACACAAACTCAGCTTATGAATGGCGCCTAGGGTATGGCAGGCCGGATGTACAGCCCGAGAGGGAGCACCTGGGCCTCTGAAACAAGGGCGAGTGGGAGGCGTTCCTTCAGGCTTTTGTCTCTGGATGTTGTGTCCGAGATAGCCGTGGATTGGAGGGGTGGCCTCAGGGACTGTGGACGAGTATCCCTCTCTGGGGATTTGTCCCAGCTCCCAAGAGTTTGGGGTCATTTTGTGGGAAGGGTGGAGTCGTGTTGTCTGGCTCATGTGTCTCTCCAAGAAAGGGATTCCAGAACGGAGCCCCAGGTACGGGCGGGGCGACTGGAAAACTCAAACACTGGTGAGGATTGGGTGCATAGGGGCTTGGCAAGCCCCATATGCGGGCTCTTGGCCCAGGCCCTGACAGGCCTTCCTTTGACATGGGGCTCATGCTGAGGGTCAGAGTGTGAATTTGTGCCCAAGCAGCACTCAAGTTTGGGCGTGGCATCAGGGACCAGGAAGGTTTCTCCCACCCTGAAGGTGTGACTCCATGCCAAGAGCAAGCTTTACAGCCACGGGGAAGGAGGAGTTCTGTGTTGTGCTTGCGATACCCAGCTGTGTGGAGAATTGATATAATGTCTAGGTTCAGATATCTGAAAACCAAGGTTAGGAAGAGGTGACGGCATAAGACCATGGCGTGTCCGAAGTGCTGGGTGTGCGGCCAGCTGTCTCCTTGTCTGTCTGGACGTCTGGCTTCAGGCTGTGTCAGACAGAGCATGAGTGCCCAGAGCAGCCTATCCAGTTCGGGTACCGTCGAGGCCCGAGCAGGTTGATCCTCATCTGGGTTTTCTGGAGAGAGCCCCACAGGGAAACGTTTTTCTTGCCTTGGGCAGACCCTGGGCTGGGTTGTGGTTCTGGAGTTCCTAGTCCGGAGGGCTTGTTTGCCAGGAGTGTGAGGAAGGAAGTCTGAAAACACAAGCTATCGTGAGGTTTGGGACCGATGGCACGGCAGGCCCACTCTGAGAGGCTGAATCGAGATCTCCTGCACTGAGGTCATTTCAACTCTGAGACGTGCCTCAGGCTAGAGTTTTTGTCCAGCATGGCCTCTTCCTGAATGGTGTGGGGGCCTCATGAGGCCAGGAAGGTTTGCCTACGATGGGATTTGTGAACTACTCCAAACCTCAAGGTTTCCTTCTGCACGAAAGTCGAGTGCTATTGGATGGTTCCAGGAGGCCCCATACGGAAAGACTCGAGAGCAGGTGTCTAAGCATGGATGCCTGGGAACGCCACCTCATATTCCCACTCTTTAGTCAGGACAAGGCAGGCTCAATCTGCGGGCTCCTGGGTGAGCTACCCAGAGGGGAGAGTTGAAATGGACTCTCCTGAAGATGAGTCCTACTGTGTCTTGGTGGCCTGGGAGACCTAGGAATGTGGAGGTGGCTCAGGGACTCTGCAGGATTCTCCAACCTGAGGTGTTTGACACGGCTCCAACAAGGAAGCTTCCCATGTGGAGACGAGAGAAGTTCTGTTCAGTGCCTCAGGAAAGCCCCATATCCTGTTCTTCGAACCAAAGCCTCTGAGGAGTGACACCTGGAAAACAAAGCAAGAGTTGAGATTAGGGCCTAAGGGCCTGTCGGGCTCAACCTTCTATCTCTGTTGACATCTGTGTGCATGCCTTCATGGAGGTAGCAGCTCCGCTTGTGTCCGAAGGCCCCTGTGTGTGCAGGGAGGCTCCCGGTAATGGTATGTCCTCGGGGGCCTTGAGGTTTCTCATATTCTGGAGGTGTGTGGCCAAAGGAATGGACAGAGTTTCCCAGGAGAGAGCAGGCATGGTCCTGTGGTATGGCTCCAGAGGACCCAGCCTAGAGGCTGTGTTTGCCAGGGCTGTGGGGACAGATGTCTGAAAAAGCAAACTTGGCTCAGGTAGGGGCCAAGGTAATGGCAGGCCTGATCTCCAGTCCGAGAGGGGAGATCCTCTGGATATCAAAGGAGGGCAAGTGGGAGGCAGTCGCTCAGGCTTTTGTCTCTGGGTGTTGCGTTCACAGTGGCCGTTCAGGGTAGGGGTTGCTTCAGGGGCCGAGGAAGAGCCTTCCTCTCGGGGGATTGTCCAAGCTCCCAAGTGTTTGGGTTCATTTGTGGGAAGGGAAGAGTACTGTTTTCTGCCACAGGGGCCCCCCAGGAGAGGGACTCTAGAGCACAGCAGTGGGTTCCCTCAACTGGAATACACACCATCTAGTTAGTCCTGCGTGCCTATGGGCATGGCAAGCCACATATGCGGGCTCTTGGTCCAATCACTGAGAGGCGTTACTTGAATAAGGTACTCACGCTGAGGGTCACAATGTGTGTTTGTGCCCAAGGCGGCCCTCACACATGGGCGTGGCCTCATGGGCCATGCCGTTTTCTCCTACACTGAAGGTTTGACTCACTGCCAGCAGCAAGGTTTCTTGCCATGGGGAAGGAGGGGTTCTGATTTGTGCATCAGGTTCCGCCCTGTGCAGGGATTGGAGATAAGGTCTAGGTTCTGATGACTGAAAACCCAGGTTGGGAATGGATGGTGGCCTAAGGCAGTGGCTGGTCCAATGTGCTGGGTGTGCAGCCAGCTGTGTCGGTGTCTGTTGGAAGGTCTGGGCTCAGGCTATTTGCGACAGAGCATCAGTGTTTAAGGTAGCCTATGCAATTGGGGTGTTGCCGAGGGCCAAGCAGTTTGATCCTCATTTGGGGTTTCTGGGCAGCACCATAGACAAAGTTTTTCTCCTGGGAGGCAGGCGGAGTGCTTCATTGTGGCCCCAGAATTCCCAGTAGGGAGGGTTTGTGGGCCAGGAGTGTGAGGACGGAAGTCTAGGAACACAAGCTAAAGTGAGGATTGGAGCCAAGGGCAGAGCAGGCCCACTAGGCAGAGGCTGAATCAAAATCTCCTGCATCTGAAGTCAGGCTGAGGATCAGACGTTGGCTGAGGCTGGAGTATGTGTCCATGATGGCACCTTCATGAAGCGGGGGCCTCATGAGGCCAAGGAAGTTTTCCCACACTGAGTTTGGAGGTTGCCCCAAACGACCAGGTTTCCTTCTGTGGGACATTCGAGTCCTGTTGCATGGCTCTAGGACATACCATACGGAAGGACTGGAGAGCACGGTTCGAAGGATGGATCCCTGTACAGCATGCCTCGCATTCCCATTGGCCATTAGCCACAAGATATGTTTGATCTGCTGCCTCTGGGGCACGCTAACCAGGGGGCTGAGTTGAAATGGCCTCTCCTGAGGATGCGTCATAATGTGCGTTTGGGTCCATGGAAACCTTGGAATGTGCTGGTTGTTCAGTGGCCCTGCGGAACTCTCCTACCTGAAGGGTTTGATACATCCCCAGTAAGTAAGCTCCCCATGTGGAGGCGAGAGAGGTTTGGTTTGGTGCCTCAGAAAAGCCCCGTGTGCTGGTCTACGAAAACAGACCTCTGAGGACGGACACATGGAAACCAGAGCTAAGGTTCAGATTAGGGCCTGGGGGCCTGTCCATTTCAACCTTCTGTCTCTGGGACACTGTCTGAGAGTCTAAGTGGAGATAGTTGCTCCGCTGGTGTCAGAGAGCCCCTCTTAGTCCAGGGTGGCCTACACTATTGATGGCCACAGGGGCCTTGGAGCTTTTCCCTAACCTGTAGGGTTGTGGTCAATGGATTGGGCACAATTTCCTTGGAGAGGGCAGGCACAATCTTTCGCTGTGGCTCCAGTGGCCCTAGCCTGGCGGTTGTGTGGGTCCAGGCTGAGGGCACAGAAGTCTGAAAACACAAACTCAGCTTATGATTGGCGCCTAGGGTATGGCAGGCCGGATGTACAGCCCGAGAGGGAGCTCCTGGGCCTCTGAAACAAGGGCGAGTGGGAGGCGTTCCTTCTGGCTTTTGTCTCTGGATGTTGTGTCCGAGATAGCCGTGGATTGGAGGGGTGGCCTCAGGGACTGTGGACGAGTATCCCTCTCTGGGGATTTGTCCCAGCTCCCAAGAGTTTGGGGTCATTTTGTGGGAAGGGTGGAAAAGTGTTGTCTGGCTCATGTGTCTCTCCAAGAAAGGGATTCCAGAGCAGAGCCCCAGGTACGGGCGGGGCGACTGGAAAACTCAAACACTGGTGAGGATTGGGTGTATAGGGGCTTGGCAAGCCCCATATGCGGGCTCTTGGCCCAGGCCCTGACAGGCCTTTCTTTGACATGGGGCTCATGCTGAGGGTCAGAGTGTGAATTTGTGCCCAAGCAGCACTCAAGTTTGGGCGTGGCATCAGGGACCAGGAAGGTTTCTCCCACCCTGAAGGTGTGACTCCATGCCAAGAGCAAGCTTTACAGCCACGGGGAATGAGGAGTTCTGTGTTGTGCTTGCGATACCCAGCTGTGTGGAGAATTGATATAATGTCTAGGTTCAGATATCTGAAAACCAAGGTTAGGAAGAGGTGACGGCATAAGACCATGGCGTGTCCGAAGTGCTGGGTGTGCGGCCAGGTGTCTCCTTGTCTGTCTGGACGTCTGGCTTCAGGATGTGTCAGACAGAGCATGAGTGCCCAGAGCAGCCTATCCAGTTCGGGTACCGTCGAGGCCCGAGCAGGTTGATCCTCATCTGGGTTTTCTGGAGAGAGCCCCACAGGGAAACGTTTTTCTTCCCTTGGGCAGACCCTGGGCTGGGTTGTGGTTCTGGAGTTCCTAGTCCGGAGGGCTTGTTTGCCAGGAGTGTGAGGAAGGAAGTCTGGAAACACAAGCTAGCGTGAGGTTTGGGACCGATGGCACGGCAGGCCCACTCTGAGAGGCTGAATCGAGATCTCCTGCACTGAGGTCATTTCAACTCTGAGACGTGCCTCAGGCTAGAGTTTTTGTCCAGCATGGCCTCTTCCTGAATGGTGTGGGGGCCTCATGAGGCCAGGAAGGTTTGCCTACGATGGGATTTGTGAACTACTCCAAACCTCAAGGTTTCCTTCTGCACGAAAGTCGAGTGCTATTGGATGGTTCCAGGAGGCCCCATACGGAAAGACTCGAGAGCAGGTGTCTAAGCATGGATGCCTGGGAACGCCACCTCATATTCCCACTCTTTAGTCAGGACAAGGCAGGCTCAATCTGCGGGCTCCTGGGTGAGCTACCCAGAGGGGAGAGTTGAAATGGACTCTCCTGAAGATGAGTCCTACTGTGGCTTGGTGGCCTGGGAGACCTTGGAATGTGGAGGTGGCTCAGGGACTCTGCAGGATTCTCCAACCTGAGGTGTTTGACACGGCTCCAACAAGGAAGCTTCCCATGTGGAGACGAGAGAAGTTCTGTTCAGTGCCTCAGGAAAGCCCCATATCCTGTTCTTCCAACCAAAGCCTCTGAGGAGTGACACCTGGAAAACAAAGCAAGAGTTGAGATTAGGGCCTAAGGGCCTGTCGGGCTCAACCTTCTATCTCTGTTGACATCTGTGTGCATGCCTTCATGGAGGTAGCAGCTCCGCTTGTGTCCGAAGGCCCCTGTGTGTGCAGGGAGGCTCCCGGTAATGGTATGTCCTCGGGGGCCTTGAGGTTTCTCATATTCTGGAGGTGTGTGGCCAAAGGAATGGACAGAGTTTCCCAGGAGAGAGCAGGCATGGTCCTGTGGTATGGCTCCAGAGGACCCAGCCTAGAGGCTGTGTTTGCCAGGGCTGTGGGGACAGATGTCTGAAAAAGCAAACTTGGCTCAGGTAGGGGCCAAGGTAATGGCAGGCCTGATCTCCAGTCCGAGAGGGGAGATCCTCTGGATATCAAAGGAGGGCAAGTGGGAGGCAGTCGCTCAGGCTTTTGTCTCTGGGTGTTGCGTTCACAGTGGCCGTTCAGGGTAGGGGTTGCTTCAGGGGCCGAGGAAGAGCCTTCCTCTCGGGGGATTGTCCAAGCTCCCAAGTGTTTGGGTTCATTCTGTGGGAAGGGAAGAGTACTGTTTTCTGCCACAGGGGAACCCCCAGGAGAGGGACTCTAGAGCACAGCAGTGGGTTCCCTCAACTGGAATACACACCATCTAGTTAGTCCTGCGTGCCTATGGGCATGGCAAGCCACATATGCGGGCTCTTGGTCCAATCACTGAGAGGCGTTACTTGAATAAAGTACTCACGCTGAGGGTCACAATGTGTGTTTGTGCCCAAGGCGGCCCTCACACATGGGCGTGGCCTCATGGGCCATGCCGTTTTCTCCTACACTGAAGGTTTGACTCACTGCCAGCAGCAAGGTTTCTTGCCATGGGGAAGGAGGGGTTCTGACTTGTGCATCAGGTTCCGCCCTGTGCAGGGATTGGAGATAAGGTCTAGGTTCTGATGACTGAAAACCCAGGTTGGGAATGGATGGTGGCCTAAGGCAGTGGCGGGTCCAATGTGCTGGGTGTGCAGCCAGCTGTGTCGGTGTCTGTTGGAAGGTCTGGGCTCAGGCTATTTGCGACAGAGCATCAGTGTTTAAGGTAGCCTATGCAATTGGGGTGTTGCCGAGGGCCAAGCAGTTTGATCCTCATTTGGGGTTTCTGGGCAGCACAATAGACAAAGTTTTTCTCCTGGGAGGCAGGCGGAGTGCTTCATTGTGGCCCCAGAATTCCCAGTAGGGAGGGTTTGTGGGCCAGGAGTGTGAGGACGGAAGTCTAGGAACACAAGCTAAAGTGAGGATTGGAGCCAAGGGCAGAGCAGGCCCACTAGGCAGAGGCTGAATCAAAATCTCCTGCATCTGAAGTCAGGCTGAGGATCAGAGGTTGGCTGAGGCTGGAGTATGTGTCCATGATGGCACCTTCATGAAGCGGGGGCCTCATGAGGCCAAGGAAGTTTTCCCACACTGAGTTTGGAGGTTGCCCCAAACGACCAGGTTTCCTTCTGTGGGACATTCGAGTCCTGTTGCATGGCTCTAGGACATACCATACGGAAGGACTGGAGAGCACGGTTCGAAGGATGGATCCCTGTACAGCATGCCTCGCATTCCCATTGGCCATTAGCCACAAGATATGTTTGATCTGCTGCCTCTGGGGCACGCTAACCAGGGGGCTGAGTTGAAATGGCCTCTCCTGAGGATGCGTCATAATGTGCGTTTGGGTCCATGGAAACCTTGGAATGTGCTGGTTGTTCAGTGGCCCTGCGGAACTCTCCTACCTGAAGGGTTTGATACATCCCCAGTAAGTAAGCTCCCCATGTGGAGGCGAGAGAGGTTTGGTTTGGTGCCTCAGAAAAGCCCCGTGTGCTGGTCTACGAAAACAGACCTCTGAGGACGGACACATGGAAACCAGAGCTAAGGTTCAGATTAGGGCCTGGGGGCCTGTCCATTTCAACCTTCTGTCTCTGGGACACTGTCTGAGAGTCTAAGTGGAGATAGTTGCTCCGCTGGTGTCAGAGAGCCCCTCTTAGTCCAGGGTGGCCTACACTATTGATGGCCACAGGGGCCTTGGAGCTTTTCCCTAACCTGTAGGGTTGTGGTCAATGGATTGGGCACAATTTCCTTGGAGAGGGCAGGCACAATCTTTCGCTGTGGCTCCAGAGGCCCTAGCCTGGCGGTTGTGTGGGTCCAGGCTGAGGGCACAGAAGTCTGAAAACACAAACTCAGCTTATGATTGGCGCCTAGGGTATGGCAGGCCGGATGTACAGCCCGAGAGGGAGCTCCTGGGCCTCTGAAACAAGGGCGAGTGGGAGGCGTTCCTTCAGGCTTTTGTCTCTGGATGTTGTGTCCGAGATAGCCGTGGATTGGAGGGGTGGCCTCAGGGACTGTGGACGAGTATCCCTCTCTGGGGATTTGTTCCAGCTCCCAAGAGTTTGGGGTCATTTTGTGGGAAGGGTGGAAAAGTGTTGTCTGGCTCATGTGTCTCTCCAAGAAAGGGATTCCAGAGCAGAGCCCCAGGTACGGGCGGGGCGACTGGAAAACTCAAACACTGGTGAGGATTGGGTGCATAGGGGCTTGGCAAGCCCCATATGCGGGCTCTTGGCCCAGGCCCTGACAGGCCTTCCTTTGACATGGGGCTCATGCTGAGGGTCAGAGTGTGAATTTGTGCCCAAGCAGCACTCACGTTTGGGCGTGGCATCAGGGACCAGGAAGGTTTCTCCCACCCTGAAGGTGTGACTCCATGCCAAGAGCAAGCTTTACAGCCACGGGGAAGGAGGAGTTCTGTGTTGTGCTTGCGATACCCAGCTGTGTGGAGAATTGATATAATGTCTAGGTTCAGATATCTGAAAACCAAGGTTAGGAAGAGGTGACGGCATAAGACCATGGCGTGTCCGAAGTGCTGGGTGTGCGGCCAGCTGTCTCCTTGTCTGTCTGGACGTCTGGCTTCAGGCTGTGTCAGACAGAGCATGAGTGCCCAGAGCAGCCTATCCAGTTCGGGTACCGTCGAGGCCCGAGCAGGTTGATCCTCATCTGGGTTTTCTGGAGAGAGCCCCACAGGGAAACGTTTTTCTTCCCTTGGGCAGACCCTGGGCTGGGTTGTGGTTCTGGAGTTCCTAGTCCGGAGGGCTTGTTTGCCAGGAGTGTGAGGAAGGAAGTCTGGAAACAGAAGCTAGCGTGAGGTTTGGGACCGATGGCACGGCAGGCCCACTCTGAGAGGCTGAATCGAGATCTCCTGCACTGAGGTCATTTCAACTCTGAGACGTGCCTCAGGCTAGAGTTTTTGTCCAGCATGGCCTCTTCCTGAATGGTGTGGGGGCCTCATGAGGCCAGGAAGGTTTGCCTATGGGATTTGTGAACTACTCCAAACCTCAAGGTTTCCTTCTGCACGAAAGTCGAGTGCTATTGGATGGTTCCAGGAGGCCCCATACGGAAAGACTCGAGAGCAGGTGTCTAAGCATGGATGCCTGGGAACGCCACCTCATATTCCCACTCTTTAGTCAGGACAAGGCAGGCTCAATCTGCGGGCTCCTGGGTGAGCTACCCAGAGGGGAGAGTTGAAATGGACTCTCCTGAAGATGAGTCCTACTGTGGCTTGGTGGCCTGGGAGACCTTGGAATGTGGAGGTGGCTCAGGGACTCTGCAGGATTCTCCAACCTGAGGTGTTTGACACGGCTCCAACAAGGAAGCTTCCCATGTGGAGACGAGAGAAGTTCTGTTCAGTGCCTCAGGAAAGCCCCATATCCTGTTCTTCGAACCAAAGCCTCTGAGGAGTGACACCTGGAAAACAAAGCAAGAGTTGAGATTAGGGCCTAAGGGCCTGTCGGGCTCAACCTTCTATCTCTGTTGACATCTGTGTGCATGCCTTCATGGAGGTAGCAGCTCAGCTTGTGTCCGAAGGCCCCTGTGTGTGCAGGGAGGCTCCCGGTAATGGTATGTCCTCGGGGGCCTTGAGGTTTCTCATATTCTGGAGGTGTGTGGCCAAAGGAATGGACAGAGTTTCCCAGGAGAGAGCAGGCATGGTCCTGTGGTATGGCTCCAGAGGACCCAGCCTAGAGGCTGTGTTTGCCAGGGCTGTGGGGACAGATGTCTGAAAAAGCAAACTTGGCTCAGGTAGGGGCCAAGGTAATGGCAGGCCTGATCTCCAGTCCGAGAGGGGAGATCCTCTGGATATCAAAGGAGGGCAAGTGGGAGGCAGTCGCTCAGGCTTTTGTCTCTGGGTGTTGCGTTCACAGTGGCCGTTCAGGGTAGGGGTTGCTTCAGGGGCCGAGGAAGAGCCTTCCTCTCGGGGGATTGTCCAAGCTCCCAAGTGTTTGGGTTCATTCTGTGGGAAGGGAAGAGTACTGTTTTCTGCCACAGGGGACCCCCCAGGAGAGGGACTCTAGAGCACAGCAGTGGGTTCGCTCAACTGGAATACACACCATCTAGTTAGTCCTGCGTGCCTATGGGCATGGCAAGCCACATATGCGGGCTCTTGGTCCAATCACTGAGAGGCGTTACTTGAATAAGGTACTCACGCTGAGGGTCACAATGTGTGTTTGTGCCCAAGGCGGCCCTCACACATGGGCGTGGCCTCATGGGCCATGCCGTTTTCTCCTACACTGAAGGTTTGACTCACTGCCAGCAGCAAGGTTTCTTGCCATGGGGAAGGAGGGGTTCTGACTTGTGCATCATGTTCCGCCCTGTGCAGGGATTGGAGATAAGGTCTAGGTTCTGATGACTGAAAACCCAGGTTGGGAATGGATGGTGGCCTAAGGCAGTGGCGGGTCCAATGTGCTGGGTGTGCAGCCAGCTGTGTCGGTGTCTGTTGGAAGGTCTGGGCTCAGGCTATTTGCGACAGAGCATCATTGTTTAAGGTAGCCTATGCAATTGGGGTGTTGCCGAGGGCCAAGCAGTTTGATCCTCATTTGGGGTTTCTGGGCAGCACCATAGACAAAGTTTTTCTCCTGGGAGGCAGGCGGAGTGCTTCATTGTGGCCCCAGAATTCCCAGAAGGGAGGGTTTGTGGGCCAGGAGTGTGTGGACGGAAGTCTAGGAACACAAGCTAAAGTGAGGATTGGAGCCAAGGGCAGAGCAAGCCCACTAGGCAGAGGCTGAATCAAAATCTCCTGCATCTGAAGTCAGGCTGAGGATCAGACGTTGGCTGAGGCTGGAGTATGTGTCCATGATCCGGGGGCCTCATGAGGCCAAGGAAGTTTTCCCACGCTGAGTTTGGAGGTTGCCCCAAACCACCAGGTTTCCTTCTGTGGGACATTCGAGTCCTGTTGCATGGCTCCAGGACATACCATACGGAAGGACTGGAGAGCACGGTTCGAAGGATGGATCCCTGTACAGCATGCCTCGCATTCCCATTGGCCATTAGCCACAAGATATGTTTGATCTGCTGCCTCTGGGGCACGCTAACCAGGGGGCTGAGTTGAAATGGCCTCTCCTGAGGATGCGTCATAATGTGCGTTTGGGTCCATGAAAACCTTGGAATGTGCTGGTTGTTCAGTGGCCCTGCCGAACTATCCTACCTGAAGGGTTTGATACATCCCCAGTAAGTAAGCTCCCCATGTGGAGGCGAGAGAGGTTTGGTTTGATGCCTCAGAAAAGCCCCGTGTGCTGGTCTACGAAAACAGACCTCTGAGGACGGACACATGGAAACCAGAGCTAAGGTTCAGATTAGGGCCTGGGGGCCTGTCCATTTCAACCTTCTGTCTCTGGGGACACTGTCTGAGAGTCTAAGTGGAGATAGTTGCTCCGCTGGTGTCAGAGAGCCCCTCTTAGTCCAGGGTGGCCTACACTATTGATGGCCTCAGGGGCCTTGGAGCTTTTCCCTAACCTGTAGGGTTGTGGTCAATGGATTGGGCACAATTTCCTTGGAGAGGGCAGGCACAATCTTTCGCTGTGGCTCCAGAGGCCCTAGCCTGGCGGTTGTGTGGGTCCAGGCTGAGGGCACAGAAGTCTGAAAACACAAACTCAGCTTATGAGTGGCGCCTAGGTTATGGCAGGCCGGATGTACAGCCCGAGAGGGAGCTCCTGGGCCTCTGAAACAAGGGCGAGTGGGAGGCGTTCCTTCAGGCTTTTGTCTCTGGATGTTGTGTCCGAGATAGCCGTGGATTGGAGGGGTGGCCTCAGGGACTGTGGACGAGTATCCCTCTCTGGGGATTTGTCCCAGCTCCCAAGAGTTTGGGGTCATTTTGTGGGAAGGGTGGAGTCGTGTTGTCTGGCTCATGTGTCTCTCCAAGAAAGGGATTCCAGAGCAGAGCCCCAGGTACGGGCGGGGCGACTGGAAAACTCAAACACTGGTGAGGATTGGGTGTATAGGGGCTTGGCAAGCCCCATATGCGGGCTCTTGGCCCAGGCCCTGACAGGCCTTTCTTTGACATGGGGCTCATGCTGAGGGTCAGAGTGTGAATTTGTGCCCAAGCAGCACTCAAGTTTGGGCGTGGCATCAGGGACCAGGAAGGTTTCTCCCACCCTGAAGGTGTGACTCCATGCCAAGAGCAAGCTTTACAGCCACGGGGAAGGAGGAGTTCTGTGTTGTGCTTGCGATACCCAGCTGTGTGGAGAATTGATATAATGTCTAGGTTCAGATATCTGAAAACCAAGGTTAGGAAGAGGTGACGGCATAAGACCATGGCGTGTCCGAAGTGCTGGGTGTGCGGCCAGCTGTCTCCTTGTCTGTCTGGACGTCTGGCTTCAGGCTGTGTCAGACAGAGCATGAGTGCCCAGAGCAGCCTATCCAGTTCGGGTACCGTCGAGGCCCGAGCAGGTTGATCCTCATCTGGGTTTTCTGGAGAGAGCCCCACAGGGAAACGTTTTTCTTCCCTTGGGCAGACCCTGGGCTGGGTTGTGGTTCTAGAGTTCCTAGTCCGGAGGGCTTGTTTACCAGGAGTGTGAGGAAGGAAGTCTGGAAACACAAGCTAGCGTGAGGTTTGGGACCGATGGCACGGCAGGCCCACTCTGAGAGGCTGAATCGAGATCTCCTGCACTGAGGTCATTTCAACTATGAGACGTGCCTCAGGCTAGAGTTTTTGTCCAGCATGGCCTCTTCCTGAATGGTGTGGGGGCCTCATGAGGGCCAGGAAGGTTTGCCTACGATGGGATTTGTGAACTACTCCAAACCTCAAGGTTTCCTTCTGCACGAAAGTCGAGTGCTATTGGATGGTTCCAGGAGGCCCCATACGGAAAGACTCGAGAGCAGGTGTCTAAGCATGGATGCCTGGGAACGCCACCTCATATTCCCACTCTTTAGTCAGGACAAGGCAGGCTCAATCTGCGGGCTCCTGGGTGAGCTACCCAGAGGGGAGAGTTGAAATGGACTCTCCTGAAGATGAGTCCTACTGTGTCTTGGTGGCCTGGGAGACCTTGGAATGTGGAGGTGGCTCAGGGACTCTGCAGGATTCTCCAACCTGAGGTGTTTGACACGGCTCCAACAAGGAAGCTTCCCATGTGGAGACGAGAGAAGTTCTGTTCAGTGCCTCAGGAAAGCCCCATATCCTGTTCTTCGAACCAAAGCCTCTGAGGAGTGACACCTGGAAAACAAAGCAAGAGTTGAGATTAGGGCCTAAGGGCCTGTCGGGCTCAACCTTCTATCTCTGTTGACATCTGTGTGCATGCCTTCATGGAGGTAGCAGCTCAGCTTGTGTCCAAAGGCCCCTGTGTGTGCAGGGAGGCTCCCGGTAATGGTATGTCCTCGGGGGCCTTGAGGTTTCTCATATTCTGGAGGTGTGTGGCCAAAGGAATGGACAGAGTTTCCCAGGAGAGAGCAGGCATGGTCCTGTGGTATGGCTCCAGAGGACCCAGCCTAGAGGCTGTGTTTGCCAGGGCTGTGGGGACAGATGTCTGAAAAAGAAACTTGGCTCAGATAGGGGCCAAGGTAATGGCAGGCCTGATCTCCAGTCCGAGAGGGGAGATCCTCTGGATATCAAAGGAGGGCAAGTGGGAGGCAGTCGCTCAGGCTTTTGTCTCTGGGTGTTGCGTTCACAGTGGCCGTTCAGGGTAGGGGTTGCTTCAGGGGCCGAGGAAGAGCCTTCCTCTCGGGGGATTGTCCAAGCTCCCAAGTGTTTGGGTTC
This sequence comes from Mustela nivalis, assembly GCF_964662115.1. Lineage (NCBI taxonomy): Eukaryota > Metazoa > Chordata > Mammalia > Carnivora > Mustelidae > Mustela > Mustela nivalis. Next base: position 117,071 of record NW_028135896.1, on the reverse strand, counting down.
ATTCTGTGGGAAGGGAAGAGTACTGTTTTCTGCCACAGGGGACCCCCCCAGGAGAGGGACTCTAGAGCACAGCAGTGGGTTCGCTCAACTGGAATACACACCATCTAGTTAGTCCTGCGTGCCTATGGGCATGGCAAGCCACATATGCGGGCTCTTGGTCCAATCACTGAGAGGCGTTACTTGAATAAGGTACTCACGCTGAGGGTCACAATGTGTGTTTGTGCCCAAGGCGGCCCTCACACATGGGCGTGGCCTCATGGGCCATGCCGTTTTCTCCTACACTGAAGGTTTGACTCACTGCCAGCAGCAAGGTTTCTTGCCATGGGGAAGGAGGGGTTCTGACTTGTGCATCAGGTTCCCCCCTGTGCAGGGATTGGAGATAAGGTCTAAGTTCTGATGACTGAAAACCCAGGTTGGGAATGGATGGTGGCCTAAGGCAGTGGCGGGTCCAATGTGCTGGGTGTGCAGCCAGCTGTGTCGGTGTCTGTTGGAAGGTCTGGGCTCAGGCTATTTGCGACAGAGCATCATTGTTTAAGGTAGCCTATGCAATTGGGGTGTTGCCGAGGGCCAAGCAGTTTGATCCTCATTTGGGGTTTCTGGGCAGCACCATAGACAAAGTTTTTCTCCTGGGAGGCAGGCGGAGTGCTTCATTGTGGCCCCAGAATTCCCAGAAGGGAGGGTTTGTGGGCCAGGAGTGTGAGGACGGAAGTCTAGGAACACAAGCTAAAGTGAGGATTGGAGCCAAGGGCAGAGCAGGCCCACTAGGCAGAGGCTGAATCAAAATCTCCTGCATCTGAAGTCAGGCTGAGGATCAGACGTTGGCTGAGGCTGGAGTATGTGTCCATGATGCGAGGGCCTCATGAGGCCAAGGAAGTTTTCCCACGCTGAGTTTGGAGGTTGCCCCAAACCACCAGGTTTCCTTCTGTGGGACATTCGAGTCCTGTTGCATGGCTCCAGGACATACCATACGGAAGGACTGGAGAGCACGGTTCGAAGGATGGATCCCTGTACAGCATGCCTCGCATTCCCATTGGCCATTAGCCACAAGATATGTTTGATCTGCTGCCTCTGGGGCACGCTAACCAGGGGGCTGAGTTGAAATGGCCTCTCCTGAGGATGCGTCATAATGTGCGTTTGGGTCCATGAAAACCTTGGAATGTGCTGGTTGTTCAGTGGCCCTGCCGAACTATCCTACCTGAAGGGTTTGATACATCCCCAGTAAGTAAGCTCCCCATGTGGAGGCGAGAGAGGTTTGGTTTGATGCCTCAGAAAAGCCCCGTGTGCTGGTCTACGAAAACAGACCTCTGAGGACGGACACATGGAAACCAGAGCTAAGGTTCAGATTAGGGCCTGGGGGCCTGTCCATTTCAACCTTCTGTCTCTGGGGACACTGTCTGAGAGTCTAAGTGGAGATAGTTGCTCCGCTGGTGTCAGAGAGCCCCTCTTAGTCCAGGGTGGCCTACACTATTGATGGCCTCAGGGGCCTTGGAGCTTTTCCCTAACCTGTAGGGTTGTGGTCAATGGATTGGGCACAATTTCCTTGGAGAGGGCAGGCACAATCTTTCGCTGTGGCTCCAGAGGCCCTAGCCTGGCGGTTGTGTGGGTCCAGGCTGAGGGCACAGAAGTCTGAAAACACAAACTCAGCTTATGAGTGGCGCCTAGGGTATGGCAGGCCGGATGTACAGCCCGAGAGGGAGCTCCTGGGCCTCTGAAACAAGGGCGAGTGGGAGGCGTTCCTTCAGGCTTTTGTCTCTGGATGTTGTGTCCGAGATAGCCGTGGATTGGAGGGGTGGCCTCAGGGTCTGTGGACGAGTATCCCTCTCTGGGGATTTGTCCCAGCTCCCAAGAGTTTGGGGTCATTTTGTGGGAAGGGTGGAGTCGTGTTGTCTGGCTCATGTGTCTCTCCAAGAAAGGGATTCCAGAGCAGAGCCCCAGGTACGGGCGGGGCGACTGGAAAACTCAAACACTGGTGAGGATTGGGTGTATAGGGGCTTGGCAAGCCCCATATGCGGGCTCTTGGCCCAGGCCCTGACAGGCCTTTCTTTGACATGGGGCTCATGCTGAGGGTCAGAGTGTGAATTTGTGCCCAAGCAGCACTCAAGTTTGGGCGTGGCATCAGGGACCAGGAAGGTTTCTCCCACCCTGAAGGTGTGACTCCATGCCAAGAGCAAGCTTTACAGCCACGGGGAAGGAGGAGTTCTGTGTTGTGCTTGCGATACCCAGCTGTGTGGAGAATTGATATAATGTCTAGGTTCAGATATCTGAAAACCAAGGTTAGGAAGAGGTGACGGCATAAGACCATGGCGTGTCCGAAGTGCTGGGTGTGCGGCCAGCTGTCTCCTTGTCTGTCTGGACGTCTGGCTTCAGGCTGTGTCAGACAGAGCATGAGTGCCCAGAGCAGCCTATCCAGTTCGGGTACCGTCGAGGCCCGAGCAGGTTGATCCTCATCTGGGTTTTCTGGAGAGAGCCCCACAGGGAAACGTTTTTCTTCCCTTGGGCAGACCCTGGGCTGGGTTGTGGTTCTAGAGTTCCTAGTCCGGAGGGCTTGTTTACCAGGAGTGTGAGGAAGGAAGTCTGGAAACACAAGCTAGCGTGAGGTTTGGGACCGATGGCACGGCAGGCCCACTCTGAGAGGCTGAATCGAGATCTCCTGCACTGAGGTCATTTCAACTATGAGACGTGCCTCAGGCTAGAGTTTTTGTCCAGCATGGCCTCTTCCTGAATGGTGTGGGGGCCTCATGAGGGCCAGGAAGGTTTGCCTACGATGGGATTTGTGAACTACTCCAAACCTCAAGGTTTCCTTCTGCACGAAAGTCGAGTGCTATTGGATGGTTCCAGGAGGCCCCATACGGAAAGACTCGAGAGCAGGTGTCTAAGCATGGATGCCTGGGAACGCCACCTCATATTCCCACTCTTTAGTCAGGACAAGGCAGGCTCAATCTGCGGGCTCCTGGGTGAGCTACCCAGAGGGGAGAGTTGAAATGGACTCTCCTGAAGATGAGTCCTACTGTGTCTTGGTGGCCTGGGAGACCTTGGAATGTGGAGGTGGCTCAGGGACTCTGCAGGATTCTCCAACCTGAGGTGTTTGACACGGCTCCAACAAGGAAGCTTCCCATGTGGAGACGAGAGAAGTTCTGTTCAGTGCCTCAGGAAATCCCCATATCCTGTTCTTCGAACCAAAGCCTCTGAGGAGTGACACCTGGAAAACAAAGCAAGAGTTGAGATTAGGGCCTAAGGGCCTGTCGGGCTCAACCTTCTATCTCTGTTGACATCGGTGTGCATGCCTTCATGGAGGTAGCAGCTCCGCTTGTGTCCGAAGGCCCCTGTGTGTGCAGGGAGGCTCCCGGTAATGGTATGTCCTCGGGGGCCTTGAGGTTTCTCATATTCTGGAGGTGTGTGGCCAAAGGAATGGACAGAGTTTCCCAGTAGAGATCAGGCATGGTCCTGTGGTATGGCTCCACAGGACCCAGCCTAGAGGCTGTGTTTGCCAGGGCTGTGGGGACAGATGTCTGAAAAAGCAAACTTGGCTCAGGTAGGGGCCAAGGTAATGGCAGGCCTGATCTCCAGTCCGAGAGGGGAGATCCTCTGGATATCAAAGGAGGGCAAGTGGGAGGCAGTCGCTCAGGCTTTTGTCTCTGGGTGTTGCGTTCACAGTGGCCGTTCAGGGTAGGGGTTGCTTCAGGGGCCGAGGAAGAGCCTTCCTCTCGGGGGATTGTCCAAGCTCCCAAGTGTTTGGGTTCATTCTGTGGGAAGGGAAGAGTACTGTTTTCTGCCACAGGGGACCCCCCAGGAGAGGGACTCTAGAGCACAGCAGTGGGTTCGCTCAACTGGAATACACACCATCTAGTTAGTCCTGCGTGCCTATGGGCATGGCAAGCCACATATGCGGGCTCTTGGTCCAATCACTGAGAGGCGTTACTTGAATAAGGTACTCACGCTGAGGGTCACAATGTGTGTTTGTGCCCAAGGCGGCCCTCACACATGGGCGTGGCCTCATGGGCCATGCCGTTTTCTCCTACACTGAAGGTTTGACTCACTGCCAGCAGCAAGGTTTCTTGCCATGGGGAAGGAGGGGTTCTGACTTGTGCATCAGGTTCCCCCCTGTGCAGGGATTGGAGATAAGGTCTAAGTTCTGATGACTGAAAACCCAGGTTGGGAATGGATGGTGGCCTAAGGCAGTGGCGGGTCCAATGTGCTGGGTGTGCAGCCAGCTGTGTCGGTGTCTGTTGGAAGGTCTGGGCTCAGGCTATTTGTGACAGAGCATCAGTGTTTAAGGTAGCCTATGCAATTGGGGTGTTGCCGAGGGCCAAGCAGTTTGATCCTCATTTGGGGTTTCTGGGCAGCACCATAGACAAAGTTTTTCTCCTGGGAGGCAGGCGGAGTGCTTCATTGTGGCCCCAGAATTCCCAGAAGGGAGGGTTTGTGGGCCAGGAGTGTGAGGACGGAAGTCTAGGAACACAAGCTAAAGTGAGGATTGGAGCCAAGGGCAGAGCAGGCCCACTAGGCAGAGGCTGAATCAAAATCTCCTGCATCTGAAGTCAGGCTGAGGATCAGACGTTGGCTGAGGCTGGAGTATGTGTCCATGATGCGGGGGCCTCATGAGGCCAAGGAAGTTTTCCCACGCTGAGTTTGGAGGTTGCCCCAAACCACCAGGTTTCCTTCTGTGGGACATTCGAGTCCTGTTGCATGGCTCCAGGACATACCATACGGAAGGACTGGAGAGCATGGTTCGAAGGATGGATCCCTGTACAGCATGCCTCGCATTCCCATTGGCCATTAGCCACAAGATATGTTTGATCTGCTGCCTCTGGGGCACGCTAACCAAGGGGCTGAGTTGAAATGGCCTCTCCTGAGGATGCGTCATAATGTGCGTTTGGGTCCATGGAAACCTTGGAATGTGCTGGTTGTTCAGTGGCCCTGCCGAACTCTCCTACCTGAAGGGTTTGATACATCCCCAGTAAGTAAGCTCCCCATGTGGAGGCGAGAGAGGTTTGGTTTGATGCCTCAGAAAAGCCCCGTGTGCTGGTCTACGAAAACAGACCTCTGAGGACGGACACATGGAAACCAGAGCTAACGTTCAGATTAGGGCCTGGGGGCCTGTCCATTTCAACCTTCTGTCTCTGGGGACACTGTCTGAGAGTCTAAGTGGAGATAGTTGCTCCGCTGGTGTCAGAGAGCCCCTCTTAGTCCAGGGTGGCCTACACTATTGATGGCCTCAGGGGCCTTGGAGCTTTTCCCTAACCTGTAGGGTTGTGGTCAATGGATTGGGCACAATTTCCTTGGAGAGGGCAGGCACAATCTTTCGCTGTGGCTCCAGAGGCCCTAGCCTGGCGGTTGTGTGGGTCCAGGCTGAGGGCACAGAAGTCTGAAAACACAAACTCAGCTTATGAGTGGCGCCTAGGGTATGGCAGGCCGGATGTACAGCCCGAGAGGGAGCTCCTGGGCCTCTGAAACAAGGGCGTAGTGGGAGGCGTTCCTTCAGGCTTTTGTCTCTGGATGTTGTGTCCGAGATAGCCGTGGATTGGAGGGGTGGCCTCAGGGACTGTGGACGAGTATCCCTCTCTGGGGATTTGTCCCAGCTCCCAAGAGTTTGGGGTCATTTTGTGGGAAGGGTGGAAAAGTGTTGTCTGGCTCACGTGTCTCTCCAAGAAAGGGATTCCAGAGCAGAGCCCCAGGTACGGGCGGGGCGACTGGAAAACTCAAACACTGGTGAGGATTGGGTGCATAGGGGCTTGGCAAGCCCCATATGCGGGCTCTTGGCCCAGGCCCTGACAGGCCTTTCTTTGACATGGGGCTCATGCTGAGGGTCAGAGTGTGAATTTGTGCCCAAGCAGCACTCAAGTTTGGGCGTGGCATCAGGGACCAGGAAGGTTTCTCCCACCCTGAAGGTGTGACTCCATGCCAAGAGCAAGCTTTACAGCCACGGGGAAGGAGGAGTTCTGTGTTGTGCTTGCGATACCCAGCTGTGTGGAGAATTGATATAATGTCTAGGTTCAGATATCTGAAAACCAAGGTTAGGAAGAGGTGACGGCATAAGACCATGGCGTGTCCGAAGTGCTGGGTGTGCGGCCAGCTGTCTCCTTGTCTGTCTGGACGTCTGGCTTCAGGCTGTGTCAGACAGAGCATGAGTGCCCAGAGCAGCCTATCCAGTTCGGGTACCGTCGAGGCCCGAGCAGGTTGAACCTCATCTGGGTTTTCTGGAGAGAGCCCCACAGGGAAACGTTTTTCTTACCTTGGGCAGACCCTGGGCTGGGTTGTGGTTCTGGAGTTCCTAGTCCGGAGGGCTTGTTTGCCAGGAGTGTGAGGAAGGAAGTCTGAAAACACAAGCTAGCGTGAGGTTTGGGACCGATGGCACGGCAGGCCCACTCTGAGAGGCTGAATCGAGATCTCCTGCACTGAGGTCATTTCAACTCTGAGACGTGCCTCAGGCTAGAGTTTTTGTCCAGCATGGCCTCTTCCTGAATGGTGTGGGGGCCTCATGAGGCCAGGAAGGTTTGCCTACGATGGGATTTGTGAACTACTCCAAACCTCAAGGTTTCCTTCTGCACGAAAGTCGAGTGCTATTGGATGGTTCCAGGAGGCCCCATACGGAAAGACTCGAGAGCAGGTGTCTAAGCATGGATGCCTGGGAACGCCACCTCATATTCCCACTCTTTAGTCAGGACAAGGCAGGCTCAATCTGCGGGCTCCTGGGTGAGCTACGCAGAGGGGAGAGTTGAAATGGACTCTCCTGAAGATGAGTCCTACTGTGGCTTGGTGGCCTGGGAGACCTTGGAATGTGGAGGTGGCTCAGGGACTCTGCAGGATTCTCCAACCTGAGGTGTTTGACACGGCTCCAACAAGGAAGCTTCCCATGTGGAGACGAGAGAAGTTCTGTTCAGTGCCTCAGGAAAGCCCCATATCCTGTTCTTCGAACCAAAGCCTCTGAGGAGTGACACCTGGAAAACAAAGCAAGAGTTGAGATTAGGGCCTAGGGGCCTGTCGGACTCAACCTTCTATCTCTGTTGACATCGGTGTGCATGCCTTCATGGAGGTAGCAGCTCCGCTTGTGTCCGAAGGCCCCTGTGTGTGCAGGGAGGCTCCCGGTAATGGTATGTCCTCGGGGGCCTTGAGGTTTCTCATATTCTGGAGGTGTGTGGCCAAAGGAATGGACAGAGTTTCCCAGGAGAGAGCAGGCATGGTCCTGTGGTATGGCTCCAGAGGACCCAGCCTAGAGGCTGTGTTTGCCAGGGCTGTGGGGACAGATGTCTGAAAAAGCAAACTTGGCTCAGGTAGGGGCCAAGGTAATGGCAGGCCTGATCTCCAGTCCGAGAGGGGAGATCCTCTCGATATCAAAGGAGGGCAAGTGGGAGGCAGTCGCTCAGGCTTTTGTCTCTGGGTGTTGCGTTCACAGTGGCCGTTCAGGGTAGGGGTTGCTTCAGGGGCCGAGGAAGAGCCTTCCTCTCGGGGGATTGTCCAAGCTCCCAAGTGTTTGGGTTCATTCTGTGGGAAGGGAAGAGTACTGTTTTCTGCCACAGGGGACCCCCCAGGAGAGGGACTCTAGAGCACAGCAGTGGGTTCCCTCAACTGGAATACACACCATCTAGTTAGTCCTGCGTGCCTATGGGCATGGCAAGCCACATATGCGGGCTCTTGGTCCAATCACTGAGAGGCGTTACTTGAATAAGGTACTCACGCTGAGGGTCACAATGTGTGTTTGTGCCCAAGGCGGCCCTCACACATGGGCGTGGCCTCATGGGCCATGCCGTTTTCTCCTACACTGAAGGTTTGACTCACTGCCAGCAGCAAGGTTTCTTGCCATGGGGAAGGAGGGGTTCTGACTTGTGCATCAGGTTCCCACCTGTGCAGGGATTTGAGATAAGGTCTAGGTTCTGATGACTGAAAACCCAGGTTGGGAATCGATGGTGGCCTAAGGCAGTGGCGGGTCCAATGTGCTGGGTGTGCAGCCAGCTGTGTCGGTGTCTGTTGGAAGGTCTGGGCTCAGGCTATTTGCGACAGAGCCTCAGTGTTTAAGGTAGCCTATGCAATTGGGGTGTTGCCGAGGGCCAAGCAGTTTGATCCTCATTTGGGGTTTCTGGGCAGCACCATAGACAATTTTTTCTCCTGGGAGGCAGGCGGAGTGCTTCATTGTGGCCCCAGAATTCCCAGAAGGGAGGGTTTGTGGGCCAGGAGTGTGAGGACGGAAGTCTAGGAACACAAGCTAAAGTGAGGATTGGAGCCAAGGGCAGAGCAGGCCCACTAGGCAGAGGCAGAATCAAAATCTCCTGCATCTGAAGTCAGGCTGAGGATCAGACGTTGGCTGAGGCTGGAGTATGTGTCCATGATGGCACCTTCATGAAGCGGGGGCCTCATGAGGCCAAGGAAGTTTTCCCACGCTGAGTTTGGAGGTTGCCCCAAACCACCAGGTTTCCTTCTGTGGGACATTCGAGTCCTGTTGCATGGCTCCAGGACATACCATACGGAAGGACTGGAGAGCATGGTTCGAAGGATGGATCCCTGTACAGCATGCCTCGCATTCCCATTGGCCATTAGCCACAAGATATGTTTGATCTGCTGCCTCTGGGGCACGCTAACCAGGGGGCTGAGTTGAAATGGCCTCTCCTGAGGATGCGTCATAATGTGCGTTTGGGTCCATGGAAACCTTGGAATGTGCTGGTTGTTCAGTGGCCCTGCGGAACTCTCCTACCTGAAGGGTTTGATACATCCCCAGTAAGTAAGCTCCCCATGTGGAGGCGAGAGAGGTTTGGTTTGATGCCTCTGAAAAGCCCCGTGTGCTGGTCTACGAAAACAGACCTCTGAGGACGGACACATGGAAACCAGAGCTAAGGTTCAGATTAGGGCCTGGGGGCCTGTCCATTTCAACCTTCTGTCTCTGGGGACACTGTCTGAGAGTCTAAGTGGAGATAGTTGCTCCGCTGGTGTCAGAGAGCCCCTCTTAGTCCAGGGTGGCCTACACTATTGATGGCCTCAGGGGCCTTGGAGCTTTTCCCTAACCTGTAGGGTTGTGGTCAATGGATTGGGCACAATTTCCTTGGAGAGGGCAGGCACAATCTTTCGCTGTGGCTCCAGAGGCCCTAGCCTGGCGGTTGTGTGGGTCCAGGCTGAGGGCACAGAAGTCTGAAAACACAAACTCAGCTTATGAGTGGCGCCTAGGGTATGGCAGGCCGGATGTACAGCCCGAGAGGGAGCTCCTGGGCCTCTGAAACAAGGGCGAGTGGGAGGCGTTCCTTCAGGCTTTTGTCTCTGGATGTTGTGTCCGAGATAGCCGTGGATTGGAGGGGTGGCCTCAGGGACTGTGGACGAGTATCCCTCTCTGGGGATTTGTCCCAGCTCCCAAGAGTTTGGGGTCATTTTGTGGGAAGGGTGGAGTCGTGTTGTCTGGCTCATGTGTCTCTCCAAGAAAGGGATTCCAGAGCAGAGCCCCAGGTACGGGCGGGGCGACTGGAAAACTCAAACACTGGTGAGGATTGGGTGCATAGGGGCTTGGCAAACCCCTTATGCGGGCTCTTGGCCCAGGCCCTGACAGGCCTTTCTTTGACATGGGGCTCATGCTGAGGGTCAGAGTGTGAATTTGTGCCCAAGCAGCACTCAAGTTTGGGCGTGGCATCAGGGACCAGGAAGGTTTCTCCCACCCTGAAGGTGTGACTCCATGCCAAGAGCAAGCTTTACAGCCACGGGGAAGGAGGAGTTCTGTGTTGTGCTTGCGATACCCAGCTGTGTGGAGAATTGATATAATGTCTAGGTTCAGATATCTGAAAACCAAGGTTAGGAAGAGGTGACGGCATAAGACCATGGCGTGTCCGAAGTGCTGGGTGTGCGGCCAGCTGTCTCCTTGTCTGTCTGGACGTCTGGCTTCAGGCTGTGTCAGACAGAGCATGAGTGCCCAGAGCAGCCTATCCAGTTCGGGTACCGTCGAGGCCCGAGCAGGTTGATCCTCATCTGGGTTTTCTGGAGAGAGCCCCACAGGGAAACGTTTTTCTTGCCTTGGGCAGACCCTGGGCTGGGTTGTGGTTCTGGAGTTCCTAGTCCGGAGGGCTTGTTTGCCAGGAGTGTGAGGAAGGAAGTCTGAAAACACAAGCTATCGTGAGGTTTGGGACCGATGGCACGGCAGGCCCACTCTGAGAGGCTGAATCGAGATCTCCTGCACTGAGGTCATTTCAACTCTGAGACGTGCCTCAGGCTAGAGTTTTTGTCCAGCATGGCCTCTTCCTGAATGGTGTGGGGGCCTCATGAGGCCAGGAAGGTTTGCCTACGTTGGGATTTGTGAACTACTCCAAACCTCAAGGTTTCCTTCTGCACGAAAGTCGAGTGCTATTGGATGGTTCCAGGAGGCCCCATACGGAAAGACTCGAGAGCAGGTGTCTAAGCATGGATGCCTGGGAACGCCACCTCATATTCCCACTCTTTAGTCAGGACAAGGCAGGCTCAATCTGCGGGCTCCTGGGTGAGCTACCCAGAGGGGAGAGTTGAAATGGACTCTCCTGAAGATGAGTCCTACTGTGGCTTGGTGGCCTGGGAGACCTTGGAATGTGGAGGTGGCTCAGGGACTCTGCAGGATTCTCCAACCTGAGGTGTTTGACACGGCTCCAACAAGGAAGCTTCCCATGTGGAGACGAGAGAAGTTCTGTTCAGTGCCTCAGGAAAGCCCCATATCCTGTTCTTCGAACCAAAGCCTCTGAGGAGTGACACCTGGAAAACAAAGCAAGAGTTGAGATTAGGGCCTAAGGGCCTGTCGGGCTCAACCTTCTATCTCTGTTGACATCGGTGTGCATGCCTTCATGGCGGTAGCAGCTCAGCTTGTGTCCGAAGGCCCCTGTATGTGCAGGGAGGCTCCCGGTAATGGTATGTCCTCGGGGGCCTTGAGGTTTCTCATATTCTGGAGGTGTGTGGCCAAAGGAATGGACAGAGTTTCCCAGGAGAGAGCAGGCATGGTCCTGTGGTATGGCTCCAGAGGACCCAGCCTAGAGGCTGTGTTTGCCAGGGCTGTGGGGACAGATGTCTGAAAAAGCAAACTTGGCTCAGGTAGGGGCCAAGGTAATGGCAGGCCTGATCTCCAGTCCGAGAGGGGAGATCCTCTGGATATCAAAGGAGGGCAAGTGGGAGGCAGTCGCTCAGGCTTTTGTCTCTGGGTGTTGCGTTCACAGTGGCCGTTCAGGGTAGGGGTTGCTTCAGGGGCCGAGGAAGAGCCTTCCTCTCGGGGGATTGTCCAAGCTCCCAAGTGTTTGGGTTCATTCTGTGGGAAGGGAAGAGTACTGTTTTCTGCCACAGGGGACCCCCCAGGAGAGGGACTCTAGAGCACAGCAGTGGGTTCCCTCAACTGGAATACACACCATCTAGTTAGTCCTGCGTGCCTATGGGCATGGCAAGCCACATATGCGGGCTCTTGGTCCAATCACTGAGAGGCCTTACTTGAATAAGGTACTCACGCTGAGGGTCACAATGTGTGTTTGTGCCCAAGGCGGCCCTCACACATGGGCGTGGCCTCATGGGCCATGCCGTTTTCTCCTACACTGAAGGTTTGACTCACTGCCAGCAGCAAGGTTTCTTGCCATGGGGAAGGAGGGGTTCTGACTTGTGCATCAGGTTCCCCCCTGTGCAGGGATTGGAGATAAGGTTTAGGTTCTGATGACTGAAAACCCAGGTTGGGAATGGATGGTGGCCTAAGGCAGTGGCGGGTCCAATGTGCTGGGTGTGCAGCCAGCTGTGTCGGTGTCTGTTGGAAGGTCTGGGCTCAGGCTATTTGCGACAGAGCATCAGTGTTTAAGGTAGCCTATGCAATTGGGGTGTTGCCGAGGGCCAAGCAGTTTGATCCTCATTTGGGGTTTCTGGGCAGCACCATAGACAAAGTTTTTCTCCTGGGAGGCAGGCGGAGTGCTTCATTGTGGCCCCAGAATTCCCAGTAGGGAGGGTTTGTGGGCCAGGAGTGTGAGGACGGAAGTCTAGGAACACAAGCTAAAGTGAGGATTGGAGCCAAGGGCAGAGCAGGCCCACTAGGCAGAGGCTGAATCAAAATCTCCTGCATCTGAAGTCAGGCTGAGGATCAGACGTTGGCTGAGGCTGGAGTATGTGTCCATGATGGCACCTTCATGAAGCGGGGGCCTCATGAGGCCAAGGAGGTTTTCCCACGCTGAGTTTGGAGGTTGCCCCAAACCACCAGGTTTCCTTCTGTGGGACATTCGAGTCCTGTTGCATGGCTCCAGGACATACCATACGGAAGGACTGGAGAGCACGGTTCGAAGGATGGATCCCTGTACAGCATGCCTCGCATTCCCATTGGCCATTAGCCACAAGATATGTTTGATCTGCTGCCTCTGGGGCACGCTAACCAGGAGGCTGAGTTGAAATGGCCTCTCCTGAGGATGCGTCATAATGTGCGTTTGGGTCCATGGAAACCTTGGAATGTGCTGGTTGTTCAGTGGCCCTGCGGAACTCTCCTACCTGAAGGGTTTGATACATCCCCAGTAAGTAAGCTCCCCATGTGGAGGCGAGAGAGGTTTGGTTTGGTGCCTCAGAAAAGCCCCGTGTGCTGGTCTACGAAAACAGACCTCTGAGGACGGACACATGGAAACCAGAGCTAAGGTTCAGATTAGGGCCTGGGGGCCTGTCCATTTCAACCTTCTGTCTCTGGGGACACTGTCTGAGAGTCTAAGTGGAGATAGTTGCTCCGCTGGTGTCAGAGAGCCCCTCTTAGTCCAGGGTGGCCTACACTATTGATGGCCTCAGGGGCCTTGGAGCTTTTCCCTAACCTGTAGGGTTGTGGTCAATGGATTGGGCACAATTTCCTTGGAGAGGGCAGGCACAATCTTTCGCTGTGGCTCCAGAGGCCCTAGCCTGGCGGTTGTGTGGGTCCAGGCTGAGGGCACAGAAGTCTGAAAACACAAACTCAGCTTATGAGTGGCGCCTAGGGTATGGCAGGCTGGATGTACAGCCCGAGAGGGAGCTCCTGGGCCTCTGAAACAAGGGCGAGTGGGAGGCGTTCCTTCAGGCTTTTGTCTCTGGATGTTGTGTCCGAGATAGCCGTGGATTGGAGGGGTGGCCTCAGGGACTGTGGACGAGTATCCCTCTCTGGGGATTTGTCCCAGCTCCCAAGAGTTTGGGGTCATTTTGTGGGAAGGGTGGAGTCGTGTTGTCTGGCTCATGTGTCTCAAAAAGAAAGGGATTCCAGAGCAGAGCCCCAGGTACGGTCGGGGCGACTGGAAAACTCAAACACTGGTGAGGATTGGGTGCATAGGGGCTTGGCAAGCCCCATATGCAGGCTCTTGGCCCAGGCCCTGACAGGCCTTTCTTTGACATGGGGCTCATGCTGAGGGTCAGAGTGTGAATTTGTGCCCAAGCAGCACTCAAGTTTGGGCGTGGCATCAGGGACCAGGAAGGTTTCTCCCACCCTGTAGGTGTGACTCCATGCCAGGAGCAAGCTTTACAGCCACGGGGAAGGAGGAGTTCTGTGTTGTGCTTGCGATACCCAGCTGTGTGGAGAATTGATATAATGTCTAGGTTCAGATATCTGAAAACCAAGGTTAGGAAGAGGTGACGGCATAAGACCATGGCGTGTCCGAAGTGCTGGGTGTGCGGCCAGCTGTCTCCTTGTCTGTCTGGACGTCTGGCTTCAGGCTGTGTCAGACAGAGCATGAGTGCCCAGAGCAGCCTATCCAGTTAGGGTACCGTCGAGGCCCGAGCAGGTTGATCCTCATCTGGGTTTTCTGGAGAGAGCCCCACAGGGAAACGTTTTTCTTCCCTTGGGCAGACCCTGGGCTGGGTTGTGGTTCTGGAGTTCCTAGTCCGGAGGGCTTGTTTGCCAGGAGTGTGAGGAAGGAAGTCTGAAAACACAAGCTAGCGTGAGGTTTGGGACCGATGGCACGGCAGGCCCACTCTGAGAGGCTGAATCGAGATCTCCTGCACTGAGGTCATTTCAACTATGAGACGTGCCTCAGGCTAGAGTTTTTGTCCAGCATGGCCTCTTCCTGAATGGTGTGGGGGCCTCATGAGGCCAGGAAAGTTTGCCTATGATGGGATTTGTGAACTACTCCAAACCTCAAGGTTTCCTTCTGCACGAAAGTCGAGTGCTATTGGATGGTTCCAGGAGGCCCCATATGGAAAGACTCGAGAGCAGGTGTCTAAGCATGGATGCCTGGGAACGCCACCTCATATTCCCACTCTTTAGCCAGGACAAGGCAGGCTCAATCGGCGGGCTCCTGGGTGAGCTACCCAGAGGTGAGAGTTGAAATGGACTCTCCTGAAGATGAGTCCTACTGTGGCTTGGTGGCCTGGGAGACCTTGGAATGTGGAGGTGGCTCAGGGACTCTGCAGGATTCTCCAACCTGAGGTGTTTGACACGGCTCCAACAAGGAAGCTTCCCATGTGGAGACGAGAGAAGTTCTGTTCAGTGCCTCAGGAAAGCCCCATATCCTGTTCTTCGAACCAAAGCCTCTGAGGAGTGACACCTGGAAAACAACGCAAGAGTTGAGATTAGGGCCTAAGGGCCTGTTCGGCTCAACCTTCTATCTCTTTTGACATCTGTGTGCATGCCTTCATGGAGGTAGCAGCTCCGCTTGTGTCCGAAGGCCCCTGTGTGTGCAGGGAGGCTCCCGGTAATGGTATGTCCTCGGGGGCCTTGAGGTTTCTCATATTCTGGAGGTGTGTGGCCAAAGGAATGGACAGAGTTTCCCAGGAGAGAGCAGGCATGGTCCTGTGGTATGGCTCCAGAGGACCCAGCCTAGAGGCTGTGTTTGCCAGGGCTGTGGGGACAGATGTCTGAAAAAGCAAACTTGGCTCAGGTAGGGGCCAAGGTAATGGCAGGCCTGATCTCCAGTCCGAGAGGGGAGATCCTCTGGATATCAAAGGAGGGCAAGTGGGAGGCAGTCGCTCAGGCTTTTGTCTCTGGGTGTTGCGTTCACAGTGGCCGTTCAGGGTAGGGGTTGCTTCAGGGGCCGAGGAAGAGCCTTCCTCTCGGGGGATTGTCCAAGCTCCCAAGTGTTTGGGTTCATTCTGTGGGAAGGGAAGAGTACTGTTTTCTGCCACAGGGGACCCCCCAGGAGAGGGACTCTAGAGCACAGCAGTGGGTTCCCTCAACTGGAATACACACCATCTAGTTAGTCCTGCGTGCCTATGGGCATGGCAAGCCACATATGCGGGCTCTTGGTCCAATCACTGAGAGGCCTTACTTGAATAAGGTACTCACGCTGAGGGTCACAATGTGTGTTTGTGCCCAAGGCGGCCCTCACACATGGGCGTGGCCTCATGGGCCATGCCGTTTTCTCCTACACTGAAGGTTTGACTCACTGCCAGCAGCAAGGTTTCTTGCCATGGGGAAGGAGGGGTTCTGACTTGTGCATCAGGTTCCGCCCTGTGCATGGAATGGAGATAAGGTCTAGGTTCTGATGACTGAAAACCCAGGTTGGGAATGGATGGTGGCTTAAGGCAGTGGCGGGTCCAATGTGCTGGGTGTGCAGCCAGCTGAGTCGGTGTCTGTTGTAAGGTCTGGGCTCAGGCTATTTGCGACAGAGCATCAGTGTTTAAGTTAGCCTATGCAATTGGGGTGTTGCCGAGGGCCAAGCAGTTTGATCCTCATTTGGGGTTTCTGGGCAGCACCATAGACAAAGTTTTTCTCCTGGGAGGCAGGCGGAGTGCTTCATTGTGGCCCCAGAATATCCAGAAGGGAGGGTTTGTGGGCCAGGAGTGTGAGGACGGAAGTCTAGGAACACAATCTAAAGTGAGGATTGGAGCCAAGGGCAGAGCAGGCCCACTAGGCAGAGGCTGAATCAAAATCTCCGGCATCTGAAGTCAGGCTGAGAATCAGACGTTGGCTGAGGCTGGAGTATGTGTCCATGATGGCACCTTCATGAAGCGGGGGCCTCATGAGGCCAAGGAAGTTTTCCCACGCTGAGTTTGGAGGTTGCCCCAAACCACCAGGTTTCCTTCTGTGGGACATTCGAGTCCTGTTGCATGGCTCCAGGACATACCATACGGAAGGACTGGAGAGCACGGTTCGAAGGATGGATCCCTGTACAGCATGCCTCGCATTCTCATTGGCCATTAGCCACAAGATATGTTTGATCTGCTGCCTCTGGGGCACGCTAACCAGGGGGCTGAGTTGAAATGGCCTCTCCTGAGGATGCGTCATAATGTGCGTTTGGGTCCATGGAAACCTTGGAATGTGCTGGTTGTTCAGTGGCCCTGCGGAACTCTCCTACCTGAAGGGTTTGATACATCCTCAGTAAGTAAGCTCCCCATGTGGAGGCGAGAGAGGTTTGGTTTGGTGCCTCAGAAAAGCCCCGTGTGCTGGTCTACGAAAACAGACCTCTGAGGACGGACACATGGAAACCAGAGCTAAGGTTCAGATTAGGGCCTGGGGGCCTGTCCATTTCAACCTTCTGTCTCTGGGGACACTGTCTGAGAGTCTAAGTGGAGATAGTTGCTCCGCTGGTGTCAGAGAGCCCCTCTTATTCCAGGGTGGCCTACACTATTGATGGCCTCAGGGGCCTTGGAGCTTTTCCCTAACCTGTAGGGTTGTGGTCAATGGATTGGGCACAATTTCCTTGGAGAGGGCAGGCACAATCTTTCGCTGTGGCTCCAGAGGCCCTAGCCTGGCGGTTGTGTGGGTCCAGGCTGAGGGCACAGAAGTCTGAAAACACAAACTCAGCTTATGAGTGGCGCCTAGGGTATGGCAGGCCGGATGTACAGCCCGAGAGGGATTCCAGGGCCTCTGAAACAAGGGCGAGTGGGAGGCGTTCCTTCAGGCTTTTGTCTCTGGATGTTGTGTCCGAGATAGCCGTGGATTGGAGGGGTGGCCTCAGGGACTGTGGACGAGTATCCCTCTCTGGGGATTTGTCCCAGCTCCCAAGAGTTTGGGGTCATTTTGTGGGAAGGGTGGAGTCGTGTTGTCTGGCTCATGTGTCTCAAAAAGAAAGGGATTCCAGAGCAGAGCCTCAGGTACGGGCGGGGCGACTGGAAAACTCAAACACTGGTGAGGATTGGGTGCATAGGGGCTTGGCAAGCCCCATATGCGGGCTCTTGGCCCAGGCCCTGACAGGCCTTTCTTCGACATGGGGCTCATGCTGAGGGTCAGAGTGTGAATTTGTGCCCAAGCAGCACTCAAGTTTGGGCGTGGCATCAGGGACCAGGAAGGTTTCTCCCACCCTGAATGTGTGACTCCATGCCAGGAGCAAGCTTTACAGCCACGGGGAAGGAGGAGTTCTGTGTTGTGCTTGCGATACCCAGCTGTGTGGAGAATTGATATAATGTCTAGGTTCAGATATCTGAAAACCAAGGTTAGGAAGAGGTGACGGCATAAGACCATGGCGTGTCCGAAGTGCTGGGTGTGCGGCCAGCTGTCTCCTTGTCTGTCTGGACGTCTGGCTTCAGGCTGTGTCAGACAGAGCATGAGTGCCCAGAGCAGCCTATCCAGTTTGTGTACCGTCGAGGCCCGAGCAGGTTGATCCTCATCTGGGTTTTCTGGAGAGAGCCCCACAGGGAAACGTTTTTCTTCCCTTGGGCAGACCCTGGGCTGGGTTGTGGTTCTGGAGTTCCTAGTCCGGAGGGCTTGTTTGCCAGGAGTGTGAGGGAGGAAGTCTGAAAACACAAGCTAGCGTGAGGTTTGGGACCGATGGCACGGCAGGCCCACTCTGAGAGGCTGAATCGAGATCTCCTGCACTGAGGTCATTTCAACTCTGAGACGTGCCTCAGGCTAGAGTTTTTATCCAGCATGGCCTCTTCCTAAATGGTGTGGGGGCCTCATGAGGCCAGGAAAGTTTGCCTATGATGGGATTTGTGAACTACTCCAAACCTCAAGGTTTCCTTCTGCACGAAAGTCGAGTGCTATTGGATGGTTCCAGGAGGCCCCATACGGAAAGACTCGAGAGCAGGTGTCTAAGCATGGATGCCTGGGAACGCCACCTCATATTCCCACTTTAGCCAGGACAAGGCAGGCTCAATCGGCGGGCTCCTGGGTGAGCTACCCAGAGGGGAGAGTTGAAATGGACTCTCCTGAAGATGAGTCCTACTGTGGCTTGGTGGCCTGGGAGACCTTGGAATGTGGAGGTGGCTCAGGGACTCTGCAGGATTATCCAACCTGAGGTGTTTGACACGGCTCCAACAAGGAAGATTCCCATGTGGAGACGAGAGAAGTTCTGTTCAGTGCCTCAGGAAAGCCCCATATCCTGTTCTTCGAACCAAAGCCTCTGAGGAGTGACACCTGGAAAACAAAGCAAGAGTTGAGATTAGGGCCTAAGGGCCTGTCGGGCTCAACCTTCTATCTCTGTTGACATCTGTGTGCATGCCTTCATGGAGGTAGCAGCTCAGCTTGTGTCCGAAGGCCCCTGTGTGTGCAGGGAGGCTCCCGGTAATGGTATGTCCTCGGGGGCCTTGAGGTTTCTCATATTCTGGAGGTGTGTGGCCAAAGGAATGGACAGAGTTTCCCAGGAGAGAGCAGGCATGGTCCTGTGGTATGGCTCCAGAGGACCCAGCCTAGAGGCTGTGTTTGCCAGGGCTGTGGGGACAGATGTCTGAAAAAGCAAACTTGGCTCAGGTAGGGGCCAAGGTAATGGCAGGCCTGATCTCCAGTCCGAGAGGGGAGATCCTCTCGATATCAAAGGAGGGCAAGTGGGAGGCAGTCGCTCAGGCTTTTGTCTCTGGGTGTTGCGTTCACAGTGGCCATTCAGGGTAGGGGTTGCTTCAGGGGCCGAGGAAGAGCCTTCCTCTCGGGGGATTGTCCAAGCTCCCAAGTGTTTGGGTTCATTCTGTGGGAAGGGAAGAGTACTGTTTTCTGCCACAGGGGACCCCCCAGGAGAGGGACTCTAGAGCACAGCAGTGGGTTCCCTCAACTGGAATACACACCATCTAGTTAGTCCTGCGTGCCTATGGGCATGGCAAGCCACATATGCGGGCTCTTGGTCCAATCACTGAGAGGCGTTACTTGAATAAGGTACTCACGCTGAGGGTCACAATGTGTGTTTGTGCCCAAGGCGGCCCTCACACATGGGCATGGCCTCATGGGCCATGCCGTTTTCTCCTACACTAAAGGTTTGACTCACTGCCAGCAGCAAGGTTTCTTGCCATGGGGAAGGAGGGGTTCTGACTTGTGCATCAGGTTCCGCCCTGTGCAGGGAATGGAGATAAGGTCTAGGTTCTGATGACTGAAAACCCAGGTTGGGAATGGATGGTGGCCTAAGGCAGTGGCGGGTCCAATGTGCTGGGTGTGCAGCCAGCTGAGTCGGTGTCTGTTGGAAGGTCTGGGCTCAGAGCATCAGTGTTTAAGTTAGCCTATGCAATTGGGGTGTTGCCGAGGGCCAAGCAGTTTGATCCTCATTTGGGGTTTCTGGGCAGCACCATAGACAAAGTTTTTCTCCTGGGAGGCAGGCGGAGTGCTTCATTGTGGCCCCAGAATTCCCAGAAGGGAGGGTTTGTGGGCCAGGAGTGTGAGGACGGAAGTCTAGGAACACAATCTAAAGTGAGGATTGGAGCCAAGGGCAGAGCAGGCCCACTAGGCAGAGGCTGAATCAAAATCTCCGGCATCTGAAGTCAGGCTGAGGATCAGACGTTGGCTGAGGCTGGAGTATGTGTCCATGATGGCACCTTCATGAAGCGGGGGCCTCATGAGGCCAAGGAAGTTTTCCCACGCTGAGTTTGGAGGTTGCCCCAAACCACCAGGTTTCCTTCTGTGGGACATTCGAGTCCTGTTGCATGGCTCCAGGACATACCATACGGAAGGACTGGAGAGCACGGTTCGAAGGATGGATCCCTGTACAGCATGCCTCGCATTCCCATTGGCCATTAGCCACAAGATATGTTTGATCTGCTGCCTCTGGGGCACGCTAACCAGGGGGCTGAGTTGAAATGGCCTCTCCTGAGGATGCGTCATAATGTGCGTTTGGGTCCATGGAAACCTTGGAATGTGCTGGTTGTTCAGTGGCCCTGCGGAACTCTCCTACCTGAAGGGTTTGATACATCCCCAGTAAGTAAGCTCCCCATGTGGAGGCGAGAGAGGTTTGGTTTGGTGCCTCAGAAAAGCCCCGTGTGCTGGTCTACGAAAACAGACCTCTGAGGACGGACACATGGAAACCAGAGCTAAGGTTCAGATTAGGGCCTGGGGGCCTGTCCATTTCAACCTTCTGTCTCTGGGGACACTGTCTGAGAGTCTAAGTGGAGATAGTTGCTCCGCTGGTGTCAGAGAGCCCCTCTTAGTCCAGGGTGGCCTACACTATTGATGGCCTCAGGGGCCTTGGAGCTTTTCCCTAACCTGTAGGGTTGTGTTCAATGGATTGGTCACAATTTCCTTGGAGAGGGCAGGCACAATCTTTCGCTGTGGCTCCAGAGGCCCTAGCCTGGCGGTTGTGTGGGTCCAGGCTGAGGGCACAGAAGTCTGAAAACACAAACTCAGCTTATGAGTGGCGCCTAGGGTATGGCAGGCCGGATGTACAGCCCGAGAGGGAGCTCCAGGGCCTCTGAAACAAGGGCGAGTGGGAGGCGTTCCTTCAGGCTTTTGTCTCTGGATGTTGTGTCCGAGATAGCCGTGGATTGGAGGGGTGGCCTCAGGGACTGTGGACGAGTATCCCTCTCTGGGGATTTGTCCCAGCTCCCAAGAGTTTGGGGTCATTTTGTGGGAAGGGTGGAGTCGTGTTGTCTGGCTCATGTGTCTCAAAAAGAAAGGGATTCCAGAGCAGAGCCCCAGGTACGGGCGGGGCGACTGGAAAACTCAAACACTGGTGAGGATTGGGTGCATAGGGGCTTGGCAAGCCCCATATGCGGGCTCTTGGCCCAGGCCCTGACAGGCCTTTCTTTGACATGGGGCTCATGCTGAGGGTCAGAGTGTGAATTTGTGCCCAAGCAGCACTCAAGTTTGGGCGTGGCATCAGGGACCAGGAAGGTTTCTCCCACCCTGAAGGTGTGACTCCATGCCAAGAGCAAGCTTTACAGCCACGGGGAAGGAGGAGTTCTGTGTTGTGCTTGCGATACCCAGCTGTGTGGAGAATTGATATAATGTCTAGGTTCAGATATCTGAAAACCAAGGTTAGGAAGAGGTGACGGCATAAGACCATGGCGTGTCCGAAGTGCTGGGTGTGCGGCCAGCTGTCTCCTTGTCTGTCTGGACGTCTGGCTTCAGGCTGTGTCAGACAGAGCATGAGTGCCCAGAGCAGCCTATCCAGTTTGTGTACCGTCGAGGCCCGAGCAGGTTGATCCTCATCTGGGTTTTCTGGAGAGAGCCCCACAGGGAAACGTTTTTCTTCCCTTGGGCAGACCCTGGGCTGGGTTGTGGTTCTGGAGTTCCTAGTCCGGAGGGCTTGTTTGCCAGGAGTGTGAGGGAGGAAGTCTGAAAACACAAGCTAGCGTGAGGTTTGGGACCGATGGCACGGCAGGCCCACTCTGAGAGGCTGAATCGAGATCTCCTGCACTGAGGTCATTTCAACTCTGAGACGTGCCTCAGGCTAGAGTTTTTGTCCAGCATGGCCTCTTCCTGAATGGTGTGGGGGCCTCATGAGGCCAGGAAAGTTTGCCTATGATGGGATTTGTGAACTACTCCAAACCTCAAGGTTTCCTTCTGCACGAAAGTCGAGTGCTATTGGATGGTTCCAGGAGGCCCCATACGGAAAGACTCGAGAGCAGGTGTCTAAGCATGGATGCCTGGGAACGCCACCTCATATTCCCACTTTAGCCAGGACAAGGCAGGCTCAATCGGAGGGCTCCTGGGTGAGCTACCCAGAGGGGAGAGTTGAAATGGACTCTCCTGAAGATGAGTCCTACTGTGGCTTGGTGGCCTGGGAGACCTTGGAATGTGGAGGTGGCTCAGGGACTCTGCAGGATTCTCCAACCTGAGGTGTTTGACACGGCTCCAACAAGGAAGCTTCCCATGTGGAGACGAGAGAAGTTCTGTTCAGTGCCTCAGGAAAGCCCCATATCCTGTTCTTCGAACCAAAGCCTCTGAGGAGTGACACCTGGAAAACAAAGCAAGAGTTGAGATTAGGGCCTAAGGGCCTGTTCGGCTCAACCTTCTATCTCTGTTGACATCTGTGTGCATGCCTTCATGGAGGTAGCAGCTCCGCTTGTGTCCGAAGGCCCCTGTGTGTGCAGGGAGGCTCCCGGTAATGGTATGTCCTCGGGGGCCTTGAGGTTTCTCATATTCTGGAGGTGTGTGGCCAAAGGAATGGACAGAGTTTCCCAGGAGAGAGCAGGCATGGTCCTGTGGTATGGCTCCAGAGGACCCAGCCTAGAGGCTGTGTTTGCCAGGGCTGTGGGGACAGATGTCTGAAAAAGCAAACTTGGCTCAGGTAGGGGCCAAGGTAATGGCAGGCCTGATCTCCAGTCCGAGAGGGGAGATCCTCTCGATATCAAAGGAGGGCAAGTGGGAGGCAGTCGCTCAGGCTTTTGTCTCTGGGTGTTGCGTTCACAGTGGCCATTCAGGGTAGGGGTTGCTTCAGGGGCCGAGGAAGAGCCTTCCTCTCGGGGGATTGTCCAAGCTCCCAAGTGTTTGGGTTCATTCTGTGGGAAGGGAAGAGTACTGTTTTCTGCCACAGGGGACCCCCCAGGAGAGGGACTCTAGAGCACAGCAGTGGGTTCCCTCAACTGGAATACACACCATCTAGTTAGTCCTGCGTGCCTATGGGCATGGCAAGCCACATATGCGGGCTCTTGGTCCAATCACTGAGAGGCGTTACTTGAATAAGGTACTCACGCTGAGGGTCACAATGTGTGTTTGTGCCCAAGGCGGCCCTCACACATGGGCATGGCCTCATGGGCCATGCCGTTTTCTCCTACACTAAAGGTTTGACTCACTGCCAGCAGCAAGGTTTCTTGCCATGGGGAAGGAGGGGTTCTGACTTGTGCATCAGGTTCCGCCCTGTGCAGGGAATGGAGATAAGGTCTAGGTTCTGATGACTGAAAACCCAGGTTGGGAATGGATGGTGGCCTAAGGCAGTGGCGGGTCCAATGTGCTGGGTGTGCAGCCAGCTGAGTCGGTGTCTGTTGGAAGGTCTGGGCTCAGAGCATCAGTGTTTAAGTTAGCCTATGCAATTGGGGTGTTGCCGAGGGCCAAGCAGTTTGATCCTCATTTGGGGTTTCTGGGCAGCACCATAGACAAAGTTTTTCTCCTGGGAGGCAGGCGGAGTGCTTCATTGTGGCCCCAGAATTCCCAGAAGGGAGGGTTTGTGGGCCAGGAGTGTGAGGACGGAAGTCTAGGAACACAATCTAAAGTGAGGATTGGAGCCAAGGGCAGAGCAGGCCCACTAGGCAGAGGCTGAATCAAAATCTCCGGCATCTGAAGTCAGGCTGAGGATCAGACGTTGGCTGAGGCTGGAGTATGTGTCCATGATGGCACCTTCATGAAGCGGGGGCCTCATGAGGCCAAGGAAGTTTTCCCACGCTGAGTTTGGAGGTTGCCCCAAACCACCAGGTTTCCTTCTGTGGGACATTCGAGTCCTGTTGCATGGCTCCAGGACATACCATACGGAAGGACTGGAGAGCACGGTTCGAAGGATGGATCCCTGTACAGCATGCCTCGCATTCCCATTGGCCATTAGCCACAAGATATGTTTGATCTGCTGCCTCTGGGGCACGCTAACCAGGGGGCTGAGTTGAAATGGCCTCTCCTGAGGATGCGTCATAATGTGCGTTTGGGTCCATGGAAACCTTGGAATGTGCTGGTTGTTCAGTGGCCCTGCGGAACTCTCCTACCTGAAGGGTTTGATACATCCCCAGTAAGTAAGCTCCCCATGTGGAGGCGAGAGAGGTTTGGTTTGGTGCCTCAGAAAAGCCCCGTGTGCTGGTCTACGAAAACAGACCTCTGAGGACGGACACATGGAAACCAGAGCTAAGGTTCAGATTAGGGCCTGGGGGCCTGTCCATTTCAACCTTCTGTCTCTGGGGACACTGTCTGAGAGTCTAAGTGGAGATAGTTGCTCCGCTGGTGTCAGAGAGCCCCTCTTAGTCCAGGGTGGCCTACACTATTGATGGCCTCAGGGGCCTTGGAGCTTTTCCCTAACCTGTAGGGTTGTGTTCAATGGATTGGTCACAATTTCCTTGGAGAGGGCAGGCACAATCTTTCGCTGTGGCTCCAGAGGCCCTAGCCTGGCGGTTGTGTGGGTCCAGGCTGAGGGCACAGAAGTCTGAAAACACAAACTCAGCTTATGAGTGGCGCCTAGGGTATGGCAGGCCGGATGTACAGCCCGAGAGGGAGCTCCAGGGCCTCTGAAACAAGGGCGAGTGGGAGGCGTTCCTTCAGGCTTTTGTCTCTGGATGTTGTGTCCGAGATAGCCGTGGATTGGAGGGGTGGCCTCAGGGACTGTGGACGAGTATCCCTCTCTGGGGATTTGTCCCAGCTCCCAAGAGTTTGGGGTCATTTTGTGGGAAGGGTGGAGTCGTGTTGTCTGGCTCATGTGTCTCAAAAAGAAAGGGATTCCAGAGCAGAGCCCCAGGTACGGGCGGGGCGACTGGAAAACTCAAACACTGGTGAGGATTGGGTGCATAGGGGCTTGGCAAGCCCCATATGCGGGCTCTTGGCCCAGGCCCTGACAGGCCTTTCTTTGACATGGGGCTCATGCTGAGGGTCAGAGTGTGAATTTGTGCCCAAGCAGCACTCAAGTTTGGGCGTGGCATCAGGGACCAGGAAGGTTTCTCCCACCCTGAAGGTGTGACTCCATGCCAAGAGCAAGCTTTACAGCCACGGGGAAGGAGGAGTTCTGTGTTGTGCTTGCGATACCCAGCTGTGTGGAGAATTGATATAATGTCTAGGTTCAGATATCTGAAAACCAAGGTTAGGAAGAGGTGACGGCATAAGACCATGGCGTGTCCGAAGTGCTGGGTGTGCGGCCAGCTGTCTCCTTGTCTGTCTGGACGTCTGGCTTCAGGCTGTGTCAGACAGAGCATGAGTGCCCAGAGCAGCCTATCCAGTTTGTGTACCGTCGAGGCCCGAGCAGGTTGATCCTCATCTGGGTTTTCTGGAGAGAGCCCCACAGGGAAACGTTTTTCTTCCCTTGGGCAGACCCTGGGCTGGGTTGTGGTTCTGGAGTTCCTAGTCCGGAGGGCTTGTTTGCCAGGAGTGTGAGGGAGGAAGTCTGAAAACACAAGCTAGCGTGAGGTTTGGGACCGATGGCACGGCAGGCCCACTCTGAGAGGCTGAATCGAGATCTCCTGCACTGAGGTCATTTCAACTCTGAGACGTGCCTCAGGCTAGAGTTTTTGTCCAGCATGGCCTCTTCCTGAATGGTGTGGGGGCCTCATGAGGCCAGGAAAGTTTGCCTATGATGGGATTTGTGAACTACTCCAAACCTCAAGGTTTCCTTCTGCACGAAAGTCGAGTGCTATTGGATGGTTCCAGGAGGCCCCATACGGAAAGACTCGAGAGCAGGTGTCTAAGCATGGATGCCTGGGAACGCCACCTCATATTCCCACTTTAGCCAGGACAAGGCAGGCTCAATCGGAGGGCTCCTGGGTGAGCTACCCAGAGGGGAGAGTTGAAATGGACTCTCCTGAAGATGAGTCCTACTGTGGCTTGGTGGCCTGGGAGACCTTGGAATGTGGAGGTGGCTCAGGGACTCTGCAGGATTCTCCAACCTGAGGTGTTTGACACGGCTCCAACAAGGAAGCTTCCCATGTGGAGACGAGAGAAGTTCTGTTCAGTGCCTCAGGAAAGCCCCATATCCTGTTCTTCGAACCAAAGCCTCTGAGGAGTGACACCTGGAAAACAAAGCAAGAGTTGAGATTAGGGCCTAAGGGCCTGTTCGGCTCAACCTTCTATCTCTGTTGACATCTGTGTGCATGCCTTCATGGAGGTAGCAGCTCCGCTTGTGTCCGAAGGCCCCTGTGTGTGCAGGGAGGCTCCCGGTAATGGTATGTCCTCGGGGGCCTTGAGGTTTCTCATATTCTGGAGGTGTGTGGCCAAAGGAATGGACAGAGTTTCCCAGGAGAGAGCAGGCATGGTCCTGTGGTATGGCTCCAGAGGACCCAGCCTAGAGGCTGTGTTTGCCAGGGCTGTGGGGACAGATGTCTGAAAAAGCAAACTTGGCTCAGGTAGGGGCCAAGGTAATGGCAGGCCTGATCTCCAGTCCGAGAGGGGAGATCCTCTCGATATCAAAGGAGGGCAAGTGGGAGGCAGTCGCTCAGGCTTTTGTCTCTGGGTGTTGCGTTCACAGTGGCCATTCAGGGTAGGGGTTGCTTCAGGGGCCGAGGAAGAGCCTTCCTCTCGGGGGATTGTCCAAGCTCCCAAGTGTTTGGGTTCATTCTGTGGGAAGGGAAGAGTACTGTTTTCTGCCACAGGGGACCCCCCAGGAGAGGGACTCTAGAGCACAGCAGTGGGTTCCCTCAACTGGAATACACACCATCTAGTTAGTCCTGCGTGCCTATGGGCATGGCAAGCCACATATGCGGGCTCTTGGTCCAATCACTGAGAGGCGTTACTTGAATAAGGTACTCACGCTGAGGGTCACAATGTGTGTTTGTTCCCAAGGCGGCCCTCACACATGGGCATGGCCTCATGGGCCATGCCGTTTTCTCCTACACTAAAGGTTTGACTCACTGCCAGCAGCAAGGTTTCTTGCCATGGGGAAGGAGGGGTTCTGACTTGTGCATCATGTTCCGCCCTGTGCAGGGAATGGAGATAAGGTCTAGGTTCTGATGAGTGAAAACCCAGGTTGGGAATGGATGGTGGCCTAAGGCAGTGGCGGGTCCAATGTGCTGGGTGTGCAGCCAGCTGAGTCGGTGTCTGTTGGAAGGTCTGGGCTCAGAGCATCAGTGTTTAAGTTAGCCTATGCAATTGGGGTGTTGCCGAGGGCCAAGCAGTTTGATCCTCATTTGGGGTTTCTGGGCAGCACCATAGACAAAGTTTTTCTCCTGGGAGGCAGGCGGAGTGCTTCATTGTGGCCCCAGAATTCCCAGAAGGGAGGGTTTGTGGGCCAGGAGTGTGAGGACGGAAGTCTAGGAACACAAGCTAAAGTGAGGATTGGAGCCAAGGGCAGAGCAGGCCCACTAGGCAGAGGCTGAATCAAAATCTCCGGCATCTGAAGTCAGGCTGAGGATCAGACGTTGGCTGAGGCTGGAGTATGTGTCCATGATGGCACCTTCATGAAGCGGGGGCCTCATGAGGCCAAGGAAGTTTTCCCACGCTGAGTTTGGAGGTTGCCCCAAACCACCAGGTTTCCTTCTGTGGGACATTCGAGTCCTGTTGCATGGCTCCAGGACATACCATACGGAAGGACTGGAGAGCACGGTTCGAAGGATGGATCCCTGTACAGCATGCCTCGCATTCCCATTGGCCATTAGCCACAAGATATGTTTGATCTGCTGCCTCTGGGGCACGCTAACCAGGGGGCTGAGTTGAAATGGCCTCTCCTGAGGATGCGTCATAATGTGCGTTTGGGTCCATGGAAACCTTGGAATGTGCTGGTTGTTCAGTGGCCCTGCGGAACTCTCCTACCTGAAGGGTTTGATACATCCCCAGTAAGTAAGCTCCCCATGTGGAGGCGAGAGAGGTTTGGTTTGGGGCTCAGAAAAGCCCCGTGTGCTGGTCTACGAAAACAGACCTCTGAGGACGGACACATGGAAACCAGAGCTAAGGTTCAGATTAGGGCCTGGGGGCCTGTCCATTTCAACCTTCTGTCTCTGGGGACACTGTCTGAGAGTCTAAGTGGAGATAGTTGCTCCGCTGGTGTCAGAGAGCCCCTCTTAGTCCAGGGTGGCCTACACTATTGATGGCCTCAGGGGCCTTGGAGCTTTTCCCTAACCTGTAGGGTTGTGGTCAATGGATTGGGCACAATTTCCTTGGAGAGGGCAGGCACAATCTTTCGCTGTGGCTCCAGAGGCCCTAGCCTGGCGGTTGTGTGGGTCCAGGCTGAGGGCACAGAAGTCTGAAAACACAAACTCAGCTTATGAGTGGCGCCTAGGGTATGGCAGGCCGGATGTACAGCCCGAGAGGGAGCTCCAGGGCCTCTGAAACAAGGGCGAGTGGGAGGCGTTCCTTCAGGCTTTTGTCTCTGGATGTTGTGTCCGAGATAGCCGTGGATTGGAGGGGTGGCCTCAGGGACTGTGGACGAGTATCCCTCTCTGGGGATTTGTCCCAGCTCCCAAGAGTTTGGGGTCATTTTGTGGGAAGGGTGGAGTCGTGTTGTCTGGCTCATGTGTCTCAAAAAGAAAGGGATTCCAGAGCAGAGCCCCAGGTACGGGCGGGGCGACTGGAAAACTCAAACACTGGTGAGGATTGGGTGCATATGGGCTTGGCAAGCCCCATATGCGGGCTCTTGGCCCAGGCCCTGACAGGCCTTTCTTCGACATGGGGCTCATGCTGAGGGTCAGAGTGTGAATTTGTGCCCAAGCAGCACTCAAGTTTGGGCGTGGCATCAGGGACCAGGAAGGTTTCTCCCACCCTGAAGGTGTGACTCCATGCCAAGAGCAAGCTTTACAGCCACGGGGAAGGAGGAGTTCTGTGTTGTGCTTGCGATACCCAGCTGTGTGGAGAATTGATATAATGTCTAGGTTCAGATATCTGAAAACCAAGGTTAGGAAGAGGTGACGGCATAAGACCATGGCGT
The DNA here is from genome assembly GCF_964662115.1 of Mustela nivalis. Classification (NCBI taxonomy): domain Eukaryota; kingdom Metazoa; phylum Chordata; class Mammalia; order Carnivora; family Mustelidae; genus Mustela; species Mustela nivalis. Next base: position 88,563 of record NW_028135896.1, on the reverse strand, counting down.
GTCCGAAGTGCTGGGTGTGCGGCCAGCTGTCTCCTTGTCTGTCTGGACGTCTGGCTTCAGGCTGTGTCAGACAGAGCATGAGTGCCCAGAGCAGCCTATCCAGTTCGGGTACCGTCGAGGCTCGAGCAGGTTGATCCTCATCTGGGTTTTCTGGAGAGAGCCCCACAGGGAAACGTTTTTCTTCCCTTGGGCAGACCCTGGGCTGGGTTGTGGTTCTGGAGTTCCTAGTCCGGAGGGCTTGTTTGCCAGGAGTGTGAGGAAGGAAGTCTGGAAACACAAGCTAGCGTGAGGTTTGGGACCGATGGCATGGCAGGCCCACTCTGAGAGGCTGAATCGAGATCTCCTGCACTGAGATCATTTCAACTCGGAAACGTGCCTCAGGCTAGAGTTTTTGTCCAGCATGGCCTCTTCCTGAATGGTGTGGGGGCCTCATGAGGCCAGGAAGGTTTGCCTATGGGATTTGTGAACTACTCCAAACCTCAAGGTTTCCTTCTGCACGAAAGTCGAGTGCTATTGGATGGTTCCAGGAGGCCCCATACGGAAAGACTCGAGAGCAGGTGTCTAAGCATGGATGCCTGGGAACGCCACCTCATATTCCCACTCTTTAGTCAGGACAAGGCAGGCTCAATCTGCAGGCTCCTGGGTGAGCTACCCAGAGGGGAGAGTTGAAATGGACTCTCCTGAAGATGAGTCCTACTGTGTCTTGGTGGCCTGGGAGACCTTGGAATGTGGAGGTGGCTCAGGGACTCTGCAGGATTCTCCAACCTGAGGTGTTTGACACGGCTCCAACAAGGAAGCTTCCCATGTGGAGACGAGAGAAGTTCTGTTCAGTGCCTCAGGAAAGCCCCATATCCTGTTCTTCGAACCAAAGCCTCTGAGGAGTGACACCTGGAAAACAAAGCAAGAGTTGAGATTAGGGCCTAAGGGCCTGTCGGGCTCAACCTTCTATCTCTGTTGACATCTGTGTGCATGCCTTCATGGAGGTAGCAGCTCAGCTTGTGTCCGAAGGCCCCTGTGTGTGCAGGGAGGCTCCCGGTAATGGTATGTCCTCGGGGGCCTTGAGGTTTCTCATATTCTGGAGGTGTGTGGCCAAAGGAATGGACAGAGTTTCCCAGGAGAGAGCAGGCATGGTCCTGTGGTATGGCTCCAGAGGACCCAGCCTAGAGGCTGTGTTTGCCAGGGCTGTGGGGACAGATGTCTGAAAAAGCAAACTTGGCTCAGGTAGGGGCCAAGGTAATGGCAGGCCTGATCTCCAGTCCGAGAGGGGAGATCCTCTCGATATCAAAGGAGGGCAAGTGGGAGGCAGTCGCTCAGGCTTTTGTCTCTGGGTGTTGCGTTCACAGTGGCCGTTCAGGGTAGGGGTTGCTTCAGGGGCCGAGGAAGAGCCTTCCTCTCGGGGGATTGTCCAAGCTCCCAAGTGTTTGGGTTCATTCTGTGGGAAGGGAAGAGTACTGTTTTCTGCCACAGGGGACCCGCCAGGAGAGGGACTCTAGAGCACAGCAGTGGGTTCGCTCAACTGGAATACACACCATCTAGTTAGTCCTGCGTGCCTATGGGCATGGCAAGCCACATATGCGGGCTCTTGGTCCAATCACTGAGAGGCGTTACTTGAATAAGGTACTCACGCTGAGGGTCACAATGTGTGTTTGTGCCCAAGGCGGCCCTCACACATGGGCGTGGCCTCATGGGCCATGCCGTTTTCTCCTACACTGAAGGTTTGACTCACTGCCAGCAGCAAGGTTTCTTGCCATGGGGAAGGAGGGGTTCTGACTTGTGCATCAGGTTCCCCCCTGTGCAGGGATTGGAGATAAGGTCTAGGTTCTGATGACTGAAAACCCAGGTTGGGAATGGATGGTGGCCTAAGGCAGTGGCGGGTCCAATGTGCTGGGTGTGCAGCCAGCTGTGTCGGTGTCTGTTGGAAGGTCTGGGCTCAGGCTATTTGCGACAGAGCCTCAGTGTTTAAGGTAGCCTATGCAATTGGGGTGTTGCCGAGGGCCAAGCAGTTTGATCCTCATTTGGGGTTTCTGGGCAGCACCATAGACAAAGTTTTTCTCCTGGGAGGCAGGCGGAGTGCTTCATTGTGGCCCCAGAATTCCCAGAAGGGAGGGTTTGTGGGCCAGGAGTGTGAGGACGGAAGTCTAGGAACACAAGCTAAAGTGAGGATTGGAGCCAAGGGCAGAGCAGGCCCACTAGGCAGAGGCTGAATCAAAATCTCCGGCATCTGAAGTCAGGCTGAGGATCAGACGTTGGCTGAGGCTGGAGTATGTGTCCATGATGGCACCTTCATGAAGCGGGGGCCTCATGAGGCCAAGGAAGTTTTCCCACGCTGAGTTTGGAGGTTGCCCCAAACCACCAGGTTTCCTTCTGTGGGACATTCGAGTCCTGTTGCATGGCTCCAGGACATACCATACGGAAGGACTGGAGAGCACGGTTCGAAGGATGGATCCCTGTACAGCATGCCTCGCATTCCCATTGGCCATTAGCCACAAGATATGTTTGATCTGCTGCCTCTGGGGCACGCTAACCAGGGGGCTGAGTTGAAATGGCCTCTCCTGAGGATGCGTCATAATGTGCGTTTGGGTCCATGGAAACCTTGGAATGTGCTGGTTGTTCAGTGGCCCTGCGGAACTCTCCTACCTGAAGGGTTTGATACATCCCCAGTAAGTAAGCTCCCCATGTGGAGGCGAGAGAGGTTTGCTTTGGTGCCTCAGAAAAGCCCCGTGTGCTGGTCTACGAAAACAGACCTCTGAGGACGGACACATGGAAACCAGAGCTAAGGTTCAGATTAGGGCCTGGGGGCCTGTCCATTTCAACCTTCTGTCTCTGGGGACACTGTCTGAGAGTCTAAGTGGAGATAGTTGCTCCGCTGGTGTCAGAGAGCCCCTCTTAGTCCAGGGTGGCCTACACTATTGATGGCCTCAGGGGCCTTGGAGCTTTTCCCTAACCTGTAGGGTTGTGGTCAATGGATTGGGCACAATTTCCTTGGAGAGGGCAGGCACAATCTTTCGCTGTGGCTCCAGAGGCCCTAGCCTGGCGGTTGTGTGGGTCCAGGCTGAGGGCACAGAAGTCTGAAAACACAAACTCAGCTTATGAGTGGCGCCTAGGGTATGGCAGGCCGGATGTACAGCCCGAGAGGGAGCTCCTGGGCCTCTGAAACAAGGGCGAGTGGGAGGCGTTCCTTCAGGCTTTTGTCTCTGGATGTTGTGTCCGAGATAGCCGTGGATTGGAGGGGTGGCCTCAGGGACTGTGGACGAGTATCCCTCTCTGGGGATTTGTCCCAGCTCCCAAGAGTTTGGGGTCATTTTGTGGGAAGGGTGGAGTCGTGTTGTCTGGCTCATGTGTCTCAAAAAGAAAGGGATTCCAGAGCAGAGCCCCAGGTACGGGCGGGGCGACTGGAAAACTCAAACACTGGTGAGGATTGGGTGCATAGGGGCTTGGCAAGCCCCATATGCGGGCTCTTGGCCCAGGCCCTGACAGGCCTTTCTTTGACATGGGGCTCATGCTGAGGGTCAGAGTGTGAATTTGTGCCCAAGCAGCACTCAAGTTTGGGCGTGGCATCAGGGACCAGGAAGGTTTCTCCCACCCTGAAGGTGTGACTCCATGCCAAGAGCAAGCTTTACAGCCACGGGGAAGGAGGAGTTCTGTGTTGTGCTTGCGATACCCAGCTGTGTGGAGAATTGATATAATGTCTAGGTTCAGATATCTGAAAACCAATGTTAGGAAGAGGTGACGGCATAAGACCATGGCGTGTCCGAAGTGCTGGGTGTGCGGCCAGCTGTCTCCTTGTCTGTCTGGACGTCTGGCTTCAGGCTGTGTCAGACAGAGCATGAGTGCCCAGAGCAGCCTATCCAGTTCGGGTACCGTCGAGGCCCGAGCAGGTTGATCCTCATCTGGGTTTTCTGGAGAGAGCCCCACAGGGAAACGTTTTTCTTCCCTTGGGCAGACCCTGGGCTGGGTTGTGGTTCTGGAGTTCCTAGTCCGGAGGGCTTGTTTGCCAGGAGTGTGAGGAAGGAAGTCTGAAAACACAAGCTAGCGTGAGGTTTGGGACCGATGGCACGGCAGGCCCACTCTGAGAGGCTGAATCGAGATCTCCTGCACTGAGGTCATTTCAACTCTGAGACGTGCCTCAGGCTAGAGTTTTTGTCCAGCATGGCCTCTTCCTGAATGGTGTGGGGGCCTCATGAGGCCAGGAAGGTTTGCCTATGGGATTTGTGAACTACTCCAAACCTCAAGGTTTCCTTCTGCACGAAAGTCGAGTGCTATTGGATGGTTCCAGGAGGCCCCATACGGAAAGACTCGAGAGCAGGTGTCTAAGCATGGATGCCTGGGAACGCCACCTCATATTCCCACTCTTTAGTCAGGACAAGGCAGGCTCAATCTGCAGGCTCCTGGGTGAGCTACCCAGAGGGGAGAGTTGAAATGGACTCTCCTGAAGATGAGTCCTACTGTGTCTTGGTGGCCTGGGAGACCTTGGAATGTGGAGGTGGCTCAGGGACTCTGCAGGATTCTCCAACCTGAGGTGTTTGACACGGCTCCAACAAGGAAGCTTCCCATGTGGAGACGAGAGAAGTTCTGTTCAGTGCCTCAGGAAAGCCCCATATCCTGTTCTTCGAACCAAAGCCTCTGAGGAGTGACACCTGGAAAACAAAGCAAGAGTTGAGATTAGGGCCTAAGGGCCTGTCGGGCTCAACCTTCTATCTCTGTTGACATCTGTGTGCATGCCTTCATGGAGGTAGCAGCTCAGCTTGTGTCCGAAGGCCCCTGTGTGTGCAGGGAGGCTCCCGGTAATGGTATGTCCTCGGGGGCCTTGAGGTTTCTCATATTCTGGAGGTGTGTGGCCAAAGGAATGGACAGAGTTTCCCAGGAGAGAGCAGGCATGGTCCTGTGGTATGGCTCCAGAGGACCCAGCCTAGAGGCTGTGTTTGCCAGGGCTGTGGGGACAGATGTCTGAAAAAGCAAACTTGGCTCAGGTAGGGGCCAAGGTAATGGCAGGCCTGATCTCCAGTCCGAGAGGGGAGATCCTCTCGATATCAAAGGAGGGCAAGTGGGAGGCAGTCGCTCAGGCTTTTGTCTCTGGGTGTTGCGTTCACAGTGGCCGTTCAGGGTAGGGGTTGCTTCAGGGGCCGAGGAAGAGCCTTCCTCTCGGGGGATTGTCCAAGCTCCCAAGTGTTTGGGTTCATTCTGTGGGAAGGGAAGAGTACTGTTTTCTGCCACAGGGGACCCGCCAGGAGAGGGACTCTAGAGCACAGCAGTGGGTTCGCTCAACTGGAATACACACCATCTAGTTAGTCCTGCGTGCCTATGGGCATGGCAAGCCACATATGCGGGCTCTTGGTCCAATCACTGAGAGGCGTTACTTGAATAAGGTACTCACGCTGAGGGTCACAATGTGTGTTTGTGCCCAAGGCGGCCCTCACACATGGGCGTGGCCTCATGGGCCATGCCGTTTTCTCCTACACTGAAGGTTTGACTCACTGCCAGCAGCAAGGTTTCTTGCCATGGGGAAGGAGGGGTTCTGACTTGTGCATCAGGTTCCCCCCTGGCAAGGATTGCAGATAAGGTCTAGGTTCTGATGACTGAAAACCCAGGTTGGGAATGGATGGTGGCCTAAGGCAGTGGCGGGTCCAATGTGCTGGGTGTGCAGCCAGCTGTGTCGGTGTCTGTTGGAAGGTCTGGGCTCAGGCTATTTGCGACAGAGCCTCAGTGTTTAAGGTAGCCTATGCAATTGGGGTGTTGCCGAGGGCCAAGCAGTTTGATCCTCATTTGGGGTTTCTGGGCAGCACCATAGACAAAGTTTTTCTCCTGGGAGGCAGGCGGAGTGCTTCATTGTGGCCCCAGAATTCCCAGAAGGGAGGGTTTGTGGGCCAGGAGTGTGAGGACGGAAGTCTAGGAACACAAGCTAAAGTGAGGATTGGAGCCAAGGGCAGAGCAGGCCCACTAGGCAGAGGCTGAATCAAAATCTCCGGCATCTGAAGTCAGGCTGAGGATCAGACGTTGGCTGAGGCTGGAGTATGTGTCCATGATGGCACCTTCATGAAGCGGGGGCCTCATGAGGCCAAGGAAGTTTTCCCACGCTGAGTTTGGAGGTTGCCCCAAACCACCAGGTTTCCTTCTGTGGGACATTCGAGTCCTGTTGCATGGCTCCAGGACATACCATACGGAAGGACTGGAGAGCACGGTTCGAAGGATGGATCCCTGTACAGCATGCCTCGCATTCCCATTGGCCATTAGCCACAAGATATGTTTGATCTGCTGCCTCTGGGGCACGCTAACCAGGGGGCTGAGTTGAAATGGCCTCTCCTGAGGATGCGTCATAATGTGCGTTTGGGTCCATGGAAACCTTGGAATGTGCTGGTTGTTCAGTGGCCCTGCGGAACTCTCCTACCTGAAGGGTTTGATACATCCCCAGTAAGTAAGCTCCCCATGTGGAGGCGAGAGAGGTTTGCTTTGGTGCCTCAGAAAAGCCGCGTGTGCTGGTCTACGAAAACAGACCTCTGAGGACGGACACATGGAAACCAGAGCTAAGGTTCAGATTAGGGCCTGGGGGCCTGTCCATTTCAACCTTCTGTCTCTGGGGACACTGTCTGAGAGTCTAAGTGGAGATAGTTGCTCCGCTGGTGTCAGAGAGCCCCTCTTAGTCCAGGGTGGCCTACACTATTGATGGCCTCAGGGGCCTTGGAGCTTTTCCCTAACCTGTAGGGTTGTGGTCAATGGATTGGGCACAATTTCCTTGGAGAGGGCAGGCACAATCTTTCGCTGTGGCTCCAGAGGCCCTAGCCTGGCGGTTGTGTGGGTCCAGGCTGAGGGCACAGAAGTCTGAAAACACAAACTCAGCTTATGAGTGGCGCCTAGGGTATGGCAGGCCGGATGTACAGCCCGAGAGGGAGCTCCTGGGCCTCTGAAACAAGGGCGAGTGGGAGGCGTTCCTTCAGGCTTTTGTCTCTGGATGTTGTGTCCGAGATAGCCGTGGATTGGAGGGGTGGCCTCAGGGACTGTGGACGAGTATCCCTCTCTGGGGATTTGTCCCAGCTCCCAAGAGTTTGGGGTCATTTTGTGGGAAGGGTGGAGTCGTGTTGTCTGGCTCATGTGTCTCAAAAAGAAAGGGATTCCAGAGCAGAGCCCCAGGTACGGGCGGGGCGACTGGAAAACTCAAACACTGGTGAGGATTGGGTGCATAGGGGCTTGGCAAGCCCCATATGCGGGCTCTTGGCCCAGGCCCTGACAGGCCTTTCTTTGACATGGGGCTCATGCTGAGGGTCAGAGTGTGAATTTGTGCCCAAGCAGCACTCAAGTTTGGGCGTGGCATCAGGGACCAGGAAGGTTTCTCCCACCCTGAAGGTGTGACTCCATGCCAAGAGCAAGCTTTACAGCCACGGGGAAGGAGGAGTTCTGTGTTGTGCTTGCGATACCCAGCTGTGTGGAGAATTGATATAATGTCTAGGTTCAGATATCTGAAAACCAATGTTAGGAAGAGGTGACGGCATAAGACCATGGCGTGTCCGAAGTGCTGGGTGTGCGGCCAGCTGTCTCCTTGTCTGTCTGGACGTCTGGCTTCAGGCTGTGTCAGACAGAGCATGAGTGCCCAGAGCAGCCTATCCAGTTCGGGTACCGTCGAGGCCCGAGCAGGTTGATCCTCATCTGGGTTTTCTGGAGAGAGCCCCACAGGGAAACGTTTTTCTTGCCTTGGGCAGACCCTGGGCTGGGTTGTGGTTCTGGAGTTCCTAGTCCGGAGGGCTTGTTTGCCAGGAGTGTGAGGAAGGAAGTCTGAAAACACAAGCTAGCGTGAGGTTTGGGACCGATGGCACGGCAGGCCCACTCTGAGAGGCTGAATCGAGATCTCCTGCACTGAGGTCATTTCAACTCTGAGACGTGCCTCAGGCTAGAGTTTTTGTCCAGCATGGCCTCTTCCTGAATGGTGTGGGGGCCTCATGAGGCCAGGAAGGTTTGCCTACGATGGGATTTGTGAACTACTCCAAACCTCAAGGTTTCCTTCTGCACGAAAGTCGAGTGCTATTGGATGGTTCCAGGAGGCCCCATACGGAAAGACTCGAGAGCAGGTGTCTAAGCATGGATGCCTGGGAACGCCACCTCATATTCCCACTCTTTAGTCAGGACAAGGCAGGCTCAATCTGCGGGCTCCTGGGTGAGCTAACCAGAGGGGAGAGTTGAAATGGACTCTCCTGAAGATGAGTCCTACTGTGGCTTGGTGGCCTGGGAGACCTTGGAATGTGGAGGTGGCTCAGGGACTCTGCAGGATTCTCCAACCTGAGGTGTTTGACACGGCTCCAACAAGGAAGCTTCCCATGTGGAGACGAGAGAAGTTCTGTTCAGTGCCTCAGGAAAGCCCCATATCCTGTTCTTCCAACCAAAGCCTCTGAGGAGTGACACCTGGAAAACAAAGCAAGAGTTGAGATTAAGGCCTAAGGGCTTGTCCGGCTCAACCTTCTATCTCTGTTGACATCTGTGTGCATGCCTTCATGGAGGTAGCAGCTCAGCTTGTGTCCGAAGGCCCCTGTGTGTGCAGGGAGGCTCCCGGTAATGGTATGTCCTCGGGGGCCTTGAGGTTTCTCATATTCTGGAGGTGTGTGGCCAAAGGAATGGACAGAGTTTCCCAGGAGAGAGCAGGCATGGTCCTGTGGTATGGCTCCAGAGGACCCAGCCTAGAGGCTGTGTTTGCCAGGGCTGTGGGGACAGATGTCTGAAAAAGCAAACTTGGCTCAGGTAGGGGCCAAGGTAATGGCAGGCCTGATCTCCAGTCCGAGAGGGGAGATCCTCTCGATATCAAAGGAGGGCAAGTGGGAGGCAGTCACTCAGGCTTTTGTCTCTGGGTTTTGCGTTCACAGTGGCCGTTCAGGGTAGGGGTTGCTTCAGGGGCCGAGGAAGAGCCTTCCTCTCGGGGGATTGTCCAAGCTCCCAAGTGTTTGGGTTCATTCTGTGGGAAGGGAAGAGTACTGTTTTCTGCCACAGGGGACCCCCCCAGAAGAGGGACTCTAGAGCACAGCAGTGGGTTCGCTCAACTGGAATACACACCATCTAGATAGTCCTGCGTGCCTATGGGCATGGCAAGCCACATATGCGGGCTCTTGGTCCAATCACTGAGAGGCGTTACTTGAATAAGGTACTCACGCTGAGGGTCACAATGTGTGTTTGTGCCCAAGGCGGCCCTCACACATGGGCGTGGCCTCATGGGCCATGCCGTTTTCTCCTACACTGAAGGTTTGACTCACTGCCAGCAGCAAGGTTTCTTGCCATGGGGAAGGAGGGGTTCTGACTTGTGCATCAGGTTCCCCCCTGTGCAGGGATTGGAGATAAGGTCTAGGTTCTGATGACTGAAAACCCAGGTTGGGAATGGATGGTGGCCTAAGGCAGTGGCGGGTCCAATGTGCTGGGTGTGCAGCCAGCTGTGTCGGTGTCTGTTGGAAGGTCTGGGCTCAGGCTATTTGCGACAGAGCCTCAGTGTTTAAGGTAGCCTATGCAATTGGGGTGTTGCCGAGGGCCAAGCAGTTTGATCCTCATTTGGGGTTTCTGGGCAGCACCATAGACAAAGTTTTTCTCCTGGGAGGCAGGCGGAGTGCTTCATTGTGGCCCCAGAATTCCCAGTAGGGAGGGTTTGTGGGCCAGGAGTGTGAGGACGGAAGTCTAGGAACACAAGCTAAAGTGAGGATTGGAGCCAAGGGCAGAGCAGGCCCACTAGGCAGAGGCTGAATCAAAATCTCCTGCATCTGAAGTCAGGCTGAGGATCAGACGTTGGCTGAGGCTGGAGTATGTGTCCATGATGGCACCTTCATGAAGCGGGGGCCTCATGAGGCCAAGGAAGTTTTCCCACGCTGAGTTTGGAGGTTGCGCCAAACCACCAGGTTTCCTTCTGTGGGACATTCGAGTCCTGTTGAATGGCTCCAGGACATACCATACGGAAGGACTGGAGAGCACGGTTCGAAGGATGGATCCCTGTACAGCATGCCTCGCATTCTCATTGGCCATTAGCCACAAGATATGTTTGATCTGCTGCCTCTGGGGCACGCTAACCAGGGGGCTGAGTTGAAATGGCCTCTCCTGAGGATGCGTCATAATGTGCGTTTGGGTCCATGGAAACCTTGGAATGTGCTGGTTGTTCAGTGGCCCTGCGGAACTCTCCTACCTGAAGGGTTTGATACATCCCCAGTAAGTAAGCTCCCCATGTGGAGGCGAGAGAGGTTTGCTTTGGTGCCTCAGAAAAGCCCCGTGTGCTGGTCTACGAAAACAGACCTCTGAGGACGGACACATGGAAACCAGAGCTAAGGTTCAGATTAGGGCCTGGGGGCCTGTCCATTTCAACCTTCTGTCTCTGGGGACACTGTCTGAGAGTCTAAGTGGAGATAGTTGCTCCGCTGGTGTCAGAGAGCCCCTCTTAGTCCAGGGTGGCCTACACTATTGATGGCCTCAGGGGCCTTGGAGCTTTTCCCTAACCTGTAGGGTTGTGGTCAATGGATTGGGCACAATTTCCTTGGAGAGGGCAGGCACAATCTTTCGCTGTGGCTCCAGAGGCCCTAGCCTGGCGGTTGTGTGGGTCCAGGCTGAGGGCACAGAAGTCTGAAAACACAAACTCAGCTTATGAGTGGCGCCTAGGGTATGGCAGGCCGGATGTACAGCCCGAGAGGGAGCTCCTGGGCCTCTGTAACAAGGGCGAGTGGGAGGCGTTCCTTCAGGCTTTTGTCTCTGGATGTTGTGTCCGAGATAGCCGTGGATTGGAGGGGTGGCCTCAGGGACTGTGGACGAGTATCCCTCTCTGGGGATTTGTCCCAGCTCCCAAGAGTTTGGGGTCATTTTGTGGGAAGGGTGGAAAAGTGTTGTCTGGCTCACGTGTCTCTCCAAGAAAGGGATTCCAGAGCAGAGCCCCAGGTACGGGCGGGGCGACTGGAAAACTCAAACACTGGTGAGGATTGGGTGCATAGGGGCTTGGCAAGCCCCATATGCGGGCTCTTGGCCCAGGCCCTGACAGGCCTTTCTTTGACATGGGGCTCATGCTGAGGGTCAGAGTGTGAATTTGTGCCCAAGCAGCACTCAAGTTTGGGCGTGGCATCAGGGATCAGGAAGGTTTCTCCCACCCTGAAGGTGTGACTCCATGCCAAGAGCAAGCTTTACAGCCACGGGGAAGGAGGAGTTCTGTGTTGTGCTTGCGATACCCAGCTGTGTGGAGAATTGATATAATGTCTAGGTTCAGATATCTGAAAACCAAGGTTAGGAAAAGGTGACGGCATAAGACCATGGCGTGTCCGAAGTGCTGGGTGTGCGGCCAGCTGTCTCCTTGTCTGTCTGGACGTCTGGCTTCAGGCTGTGTCAGACAGAGCATGAGTGCCCAGAGCAGCCTATCCAGTTCGGGTACCGTCGAGGCCCGAGCAGGTTGATCCTCATCTGGGTTTTCTGGAGAGAGCCCCACAGGGAAACGTTTTTCTTCCCTTGGGCAGACCCTGGGCTGGGTTGTGGTTCTGGAGTTCCTAGTCCGGAGGGCTTGTTTGCCAGGAGTGTGAGGAAGGAAGTCTGAAAACACAAGCTAGCGTGAGGTTTGGGACCGATGGCACGGCAGGCCCACTCTGAGAGGCTGAATCGAGATCTCCTGCACTGAGGTCATTTCAACTCTGAGACGTGCCTCAGGCTAGAGTTTTTGTCCAGCATGGCCTCTTCCTGAATGGTGTGGGGGCCTCATGAGGCCAGGAAGGTTTGCCTACGATGGGATTTGTGAACTACTCCAAACCTCAAGGTTTCCTTCTGCACGAAAGTCGAGTGCTATTGGATGGTTCCAGGAGGCCCCATACGGAAAGACTCGAGAGCAGGTGTCTAAGCATGGATGCCTGGGAACGCCACCTCATATTCCCACTCTTTAGTCAGGACAAGGCAGGCTCAATCTGCGGGCTCCTGGGTGAGCTACCCAGAGGGGAGAGTTGAAATGGACTCTCCTGAAGATGAGTCCTACTATGGCTTGGTGGCCTGGGAGACCTTGGAATGTGGAGGTGGCTCAGGGACTCTGCAGGATTCTCCAACCTGAGGTGTTTGACACGGCTCCAACAAGGAAGCTTCCCATGTGGAGACGAGAGAAGTTCTGTTCAGTGCCTCAGGAAAGCCCCATATCCTGTTCTTCGAACCAAAGCCTCTGAGGAGTGACACCTGGAAAACAAAGCAAGAGTTGAGATTAGGGCCTAAGGGCCTGTCGGGCTCAACCTTCTATCTCTGTTGACATCTGTGTGCATGCCTTCATGGAGGTAGCAGCTCAGCTTGTGTCCGAAGGCCCCTGTGTGTGCAGGGAGGCTCCCGGTAATGGTATGTCCTCGGGGGCCTTGAGGTTTCTCATATTCTGGAGGTGTGTGGCCAAAGGAATGGACAGAGTTTCCCAGGAGAGAGCAGGCATGGTCCTGTGGTATGGCTCCAGAGGACCCAGCCTAGAGGCTGTGTTTGCCAGGGCTGTGGGGACAGATGTCTGAAAAAGCAAACTTGGCTCAGGTAGGGGCCAAGGTAATGGCAGGCCTGATCTCCAGTCCGAGAGGGGAGATCCTCTGGATATCAAAGGAGGGCAAGTGGGAGGCAGTCGCTCAGGCTTTTGTCTCTGGGTGTTGCGTTCACAGTGGCCGTTCAGGGTAGGGGTTGCTTCAGGGGCCGAGGAAGAGCCTTCCTCTCGGGGGATTGTCCAAGCTCCCAAGTGTTTGGGTTCATTCTGTGGGAAGGGAAGAGTACTGTTTTCTGCCACAGGGGACCCCCCAGGAGAGGGACTCTAGAGCACAGCAGTGGGTTCCCTCAACTGGAATACACACCATCTAGTTAGTCCTGCGTGCCTATGGGCATGGCAAGCCACATATGCGGGCTCTTGGTCCAATCACTGAGAGGCCTTACTTGAATAAGGTACTCACGCTGAGGGTCACAATGTGTGTTTGTGCCCAAGGCGGCCCTCACACTTGTGCGTGGCCTCATGGGCCATGCTGTTTTCTCCTACACTGAAGGTTTGACTCACTGCCAGCAGCAAGGTTTCTTGCCATGGGGAAGGAGGGGTTCTGACTTGTGCATCAGGTTCCGCCCTGTGCAGGGATTGGAGATAAGTTCTAGGTTCTGATGAGTGAAAACCCAGGTTGGGAATGGATGGTGGCCTAAGGCAGTGGTGGGTCCAATGTGCTGGGTGTGCAGCCAGCTGTGTCGGTGTCTGTTGGAAGGTCTGGGCTCAGGCTATTTGCGACAGAGCCTCAGTGTTTAAGGTAGCCTATGCAATTGGGGTGTTGCCGAGGGCCAAGCAGTTTGATCCTCATTTGGGGTTTCTGGGCAGCACCATAGACAAAGTTTTTCTCCTGGGAGGCAGGCGGAGTGCTTCATTGTGGCCCCAGAATTCCCAGTAGGGAGGGATTGTGGGCCAGGAGTGTGAGACGGAAGTCTAGGAACACAAGCTAAAGTGAGGATTGGAGCCAAGGGCAGAGCAGGCCCACTAGGCAGAGGCTGAATCAAAATCTCCTGCATCTGAAGTCAGGCTGAGGATCAGACGTTGGCTGAGGCTGGAGTATGTGTCCATGATGAAACCTTCATGAAGCGGGGGCCTCATGAGGCCAAGGAAGTTTTCCCACGCTGAGTTTGGAGGTTGCCCCAAACCACCAGGTTTCCTTCTGTGGGACATTCGAGTCCTGTTGCATGGCTCCAGGACATACCATACGGAAGTACTGGAGAGCACGGTTCGAAGGATGGATCCCTGTACAGCATGCCTCGCATTCCCATTGGCCATTAGCCACAAGATATGTTTGATCTGCTGCCTCTGGGGCACGCTAACCAGGGGGCTGAGTTGAAATGGCCTCTCCTGAGGATGCGTCATAATGTGCGTTTGGGTCCATGGAAACCTTGGAATGTGCTGTTTGTTCAGTGGCCCTGCGGAACTCTCCTACCTGAAGGGTTTGATACATCCCCAGTAAGTATGCTCCCCATGTGGAGGCGAGAGAGGTTTGGTTTGGTGCCTCAGAAAAGCCCCGTGTGCTGGTCTACGAAAACAGACCTCTGAGGACGGACACATGGAAACCAGAGCTAAGGTTCAGATTAGGGCCTGGGGGCCTGTCCATTTCAACCTTCTGTCTCTGGGGACACTGTCTGAGAGTCTAAGTGGAGGTAGTTGCTCCGCTGGTGTCAGAGAGCCCCTCTTAGTCCAGGGTGGCCTACACTATTGATGGCCTCAGGGGCCTTGGAGCTTTTCCCTAACCTGTAGGGTTGTGGTCAATGGATTGGGCACAATTTCCTTGGAGAGGGTAGGCACAATCTTTCGCTGTGGCTCCAGAGGCCCTAGCCTGGCGGTTGTGTGGGTCCAGGCTGAGGGCACAGAAGTCTGAAAACACAAACTCAGCTTATGAGTGGCGCCTAGGGTATGGCAGGCCGGATGTACAGCCCGAGAGGGAGCTCCTGGGCCTCTGAAACAAGGGCGAGTGGGAGGCGTTCCTTCAGGCTTTTGTCTCTGGATGTTGTGTCCGAGATAGCCGTGGATTGGAGGGGTGGCCTCAGGGACTGTGGACGAGTATCCCTCTCTGGGGATTTGTCCCAGCTCCCAAGAGTTTGGGGTCATTTTGTGGGAAGGGTGGAGTCGTGTTGTCTGGCTCACGTGTCTCAAAAAGAAAGGGATTCCAGAGCAGAGCCCCAGGTACGGGCGGGGCGACTGGAAAACTCAAACACTGGTGAGGATTGGGTGCATAGGGGCTTGGCAAGCCCCATATGCGGGCTCTTGGCCCAGGCCCTGACAGGCCTTTCTTTGACATGGGGCTCATGCTGAGGGTCAGAGTGTGAATTTGTGCCCAAGCAGCACTCAAGTTTGGGCGTGGCATCAGGGACCAGGAAGGTTTCTCCCACCCTGAAGGTGTGACTCCATGCCAAGAGCAAGCTTTACAGCCACGGGGAAGGAGGAGTTCTGTGTTGTGCTTGCGATACCCAGTTGTGTGGAGAATTGATATAATGTCTAGGTTCAGATATCTGAAAACCAAGGTTAGGAAGAGGTGACGGCATAAGACCATGGCGTGTCCGAAGTGCTGGGTGTGCGGCCAGCTGTCTCCTTGTCTGTCTGGACGTCTGGCTTCAGGCTGTGTCAGACAGAGCATGAGTGCCCAGAGCAGCCTATCCAGTTCGGGTACCGTCGAGGCCCGAGCAGGTTGATCCTCATCTGGGTTTTCTGGAGAGAGCCCCACAGGGAAACGTTTTTCTTGCCTTGGGCAGACCCTGGGCTGGGTTGTGGTTCTGGAGTTCCTAGTCCGGAGGGCTTGTTTGCCAGGAGTGTGAGGAAGGAAGTCTGGAAACAGAAGCTAGCGTGAGGTTTGGGACCGATGGCACGGCAGGCCCACTCTGAGAGGCTGAATCGAGATCTCCTGCACTGAGGTCATTTCAACTCTGAGACGTGCCTCAGGCTAGAGTTTTTGTCCAGCATGGCCTCTTCCTGAATGGTGTGGGGGCCTCATGAGGCCAGGAAGGTTTGCCTACGATGGGATTTGTGAACTACTCCAAACCTCAAGGTTTCCTTCTGCACGAAAGTCGAGTGCTATTGGATGGTTCCAGGAGGCCCCATACGGAAAGACTCGAGAGCAGGTGTCTAAGCATGGATGCCTGGGAACGCCACCTCATATTCCCACTCTTTAGTCAGGACAAGGCAGGCTCAATCTGCGGGCTCCTGGGTGAGCTACCCAGAGGGGAGAGTTGAAATGGACTCTCCTGAAGATGAGTCCTACTGTGGCTTGGTGGCCTGGGAGACCTTGGAATGTGGAGGTGGCTCAGGGACTCTGCAGGATTCTCCAACCTGAGGTGTTTGACACGGCTCCAACAAGGAAGCTTCCCATGTGGAGACGAGAGAAGTTCTGTTCAGTGCCTCAGGAAAGCCCCATATCCTGTTCTTCGAACCAAAGCCTCTGAGGAGTGACACCTGGAAAACAAAGCAAGAGTTGAGATTAGGGCCTAAGGGCCTGTCGGGCTCAACCTTCTATCTCTGTTGACATCTGTGTGCATGCCTTCATGGAGGTAGCAGCTCAGCTTGTGTCCGAAGGCCCCTGTGTGTGCAGGGAGGCTCCCGGTAATGGTATGTCCTCGGGGGCCTTGAGGTTTCTCATATTCTGGAGGTGTGTGGCCAAAGGAATGGACAGAGTTTCCCAGGAGAGAGCAGGCATGGTCCTGTGGTATGGCTCCAGAGGACCCAGCCTAGAGGCTGTGTTTGCCAGGGCTGTGGGGACAGATGTCTGAAAAAGCAAACTTGGCTCAGGTAGGGGCCAAGGTAATGGCAGGCCTGATCTCCAGTCCGAGAGGGGAGATCCTCTCGATATCAAAGGAGGGCAAGTGGGAGGCAGTCGCTCAGGCTTTTGTCTCTGGGTGTTGCGTTCACAGTGGCCGTTCAGGGTAGGGGTTGCTTCAGGGGCCGAGGAAGAGCCTTCCTCTCGGGGGATTGTCCAAGCTCCCAAGTGTTTGGGTTCATTCTGTGGGAAGGGAAGAGTACTGTTTTCTGCCACAGGGGACCCGCCAGGAGAGGGACTCTAGAGCACAGCAGTGGGTTCGCTCAACTGGAATACACACCATCTAGTTAGTCCTGCGTGCCTATGGGCATGGCAAGCCACATATGCGGGCTCTTGGTCCAATCACTGAGAGGCGTTACTTGAATAAGGTACTCACGCTGAGGGTCACAATGTGTGTTTGTGCCCAAGGCGGCCCTCACACATGGGCGTGGCCTCATGGGCCATGCCGTTTTCTCCTACACTGAAGGTTTGACTCACTGCCAGCAGCAAGGTTTCTTGCCATGGGGAAGGAGGGGTTCTGACTTGTGCATCAGGTTCCCCCCTGTGCAGGGATTGGAGATAAGGTCTAGGTTCTGATGACTGAAAACCCAGGTTGGGAATGGATGGTGGCCTAAGGCAGTGGCGGGTCCAATGTGCTGGGTGTGCAGCCAGCTGTGTCGGTGTCTGTTGGAAGGTCTGGGCTCAGGCTATTTGCGACAGAGCCTCAGTGTTTAAGGTAGCCTATGCAATTGGGGTGTTGCCGAGGGCCAAGCAGTTTGATCCTCATTTGGGGTTTCTGGGCAGCACCATAGACAAAGTTTTTCTCCTGGGAGGCAGGCGGAGTGCTTCATTGTGGCCCCAGAATTCCCAGAAGGGAGGGTTTGTGGGCCAGGAGTGTGAGGACGGAAGTCTAGGAACACAAGCTAAAGTGAGGATTGGAGCCAAGGGCAGAGCAGGCCCACTAGGCAGAGGCTGAATCAAAATCTCCGGCATCTGAAGTCAGGCTGAGGATCAGACGTTGGCTGAGGCTGGAGTATGTGTCCATGATGGCACCTTCATGAAGCGGGGGCCTCATGAGGCCAAGGAAGTTTTCCCACGCTGAGTTTGGAGGTTGCCCCAAACCACCAGGTTTCCTTCTGTGGGACATTCGAGTCCTGTTGCATGGCTCCAGGACATACCATACGGAAGGACTGGAGAGCACGGTTCGAAGGATGGATCCCTGTACAGCATGCCTCGCATTCCCATTGGCCATTAGCCACAAGATATGTTTGATCTGCTGCCTCTGGGGCACGCTAACCAGGGGGCTGAGTTGAAATGGCCTCTCCTGAGGATGCGTCATAATGTGCGTTTGGGTCCATGGAAACCTTGGAATGTGCTGGTTGTTCAGTGGCCCTGCGGAACTCTCCTACCTGAAGGGTTTGATACATCCCCAGTAAGTAAGCTCCCCATGTGGAGGCGAGAGAGGTTTGCTTTGGTGCCTCAGAAAAGCCCCGTGTGCTGGTCTACGAAAACAGACCTCTGAGGACGGACACATGGAAACCAGAGCTAAGGTTCAGATTAGGGCCTGGGGGCCTGTCCATTTCAACCTTCTGTCTCTGGGGACACTGTCTGAGAGTCTAAGTGGAGATAGTTGCTCCGCTGGTGTCAGAGAGCCCCTCTTAGTCCAGGGTGGCCTACACTATTGATGGCCTCAGGGGCCTTGGAGCTTTTCCCTAACCTGTAGGGTTGTGGTCAATGGATTGGGCACAATTTCCTTGGAGAGGGCAGGCACAATCTTTCGCTGTGGCTCCAGAGGCCCTAGCCTGGCGGTTGTGTGGGTCCAGGCTGAGGGCACAGAAGTCTGAAAACACAAACTCAGCTTATGAGTGGCGCCTAGGGTATGGCAGGCCGGATGTACAGCCCGAGAGGGAGCTCCAGGGCCTCTGAAACAAGGGCGAGTGGGAGGCGTTCCTTCAGGCTTTTGTCTCTGGATGTTGTGTCCGAGATAGCCGTGGATTGGAGGGGTGGCCTCAGGGACTGTGGACGAGTATCCCTCTCTGGGGATTTGTCCCAGCTCCCAAGAGTTTGGGGTCATTTTGTGGGAAGGGTGGAGTCGTGTTGTCTGGCTCATGTGTCTCAAAAAGAAAGGGATTCCAGAGCAGAGCCCCAGGTACGGGCGGGGCGACTGGAAAACTCAAACACTGGTGAGGATTGGGTGCATATGGGCTTGGCAAGCCCCATATGCGGGCTCTTGGCCCAGGCCCTGACAGGCCTTTCTTCGACATGGGGCTCATGCTGAGGGTCAGAGTGTGAATTTGTGCCCAAGCAGCACTCAAGTTTGGGCGTGGCATCAGGGACCAGGAAGGTTTCTCCCACCCTGAAGGTGTGACTCCATGCCAAGAGCAAGCTTTACAGCCACGGGGAAGGAGGAGTTCTGTGTTGTGCTTGCGATACCCAGCTGTGTGGAGAATTGATATAATGTCTAGGTTCAGATATCTGAAAACCAAGGTTAGGAAGAGGTGACGGCATAAGACCATGGCGTGTCCGAAGTGCTGGGTGTGCGGCCAGCTGTCTCCTTGTCTGTCTGGACGTCTGGCTTCAGGCTGTGTCAGACAGAGCATGAGTGCCCAGAGCAGCCTATCCAGTTCGGGTACCGTCGAGGCTCGAGCAGGTTGATCCTCATCTGGGTTTTCTGGAGAGAGCCCCACAGGGAAACGTTTTTCTTCCCTTGGGCAGACCCTGGGCTGGGTTGTGGTTCTGGAGTTCCTAGTCCGGAGGGCTTGTTTGCCAGGAGTGTGAGGAAGGAAGTCTGGAAACACAAGCTAGCGTGAGGTTTGGGACCGATGGCATGGCAGGCCCACTCTGAGAGGCTGAATCGAGATCTCCTGCACTGAGATCATTTCAACTCGGAAACGTGCCTCAGGCTAGAGTTTTTGTCCAGCATGGCCTCTTCCTGAATGGTGTGGGGGCCTCATGAGGCCAGGAAGGTTTGCCTATGGGATTTGTGAACTACTCCAAACCTCAAGGTTTCCTTCTGCACGAAAGTCGAGTGCTATTGGATGGTTCCAGGAGGCCCCATACGGAAAGACTCGAGAGCAGGTGTCTAAGCATGGATGCCTGGGAACGCCACCTCATATTCCCACTCTTTAGTCAGGACAAGGCAGGCTCAATCTGCAGGCTCCTGGGTGAGCTACCCAGAGGGGAGAGTTGAAATGGACTCTCCTGAAGATGAGTCCTACTGTGTCTTGGTGGCCTGGGAGACCTTGGAATGTGGAGGTGGCTCAGGGACTCTGCAGGATTCTCCAACCTGAGGTGTTTGACACGGCTCCAACAAGGAAGCTTCCCATGTGGAGACGAGAGAAGTTCTGTTCAGTGCCTCAGGAAAGCCCCATATCCTGTTCTTCGAACCAAAGCCTCTGAGGAGTGACACCTGGAAAACAAAGCAAGAGTTGAGATTAGGGCCTAAGGGCCTGTCGGGCTCAACCTTCTATCTCTGTTGACATCTGTGTGCATGCCTTCATGGAGGTAGCAGCTCAGCTTGTGTCCGAAGGCCCCTGTGTGTGCAGGGAGGCTCCCGGTAATGGTATGTCCTCGGGGGCCTTGAGGTTTCTCATATTCTGGAGGTGTGTGGCCAAAGGAATGGACAGAGTTTCCCAGGAGAGAGCAGGCATGGTCCTGTGGTATGGCTCCAGAGGACCCAGCCTAGAGGCTGTGTTTGCCAGGGCTGTGGGGACAGATGTCTGAAAAAGCAAACTTGGCTCAGGTAGGGGCCAAGGTAATGGCAGGCCTGATCTCCAGTCCGAGAGGGGAGATCCTCTCGATATCAAAGGAGGGCAAGTGGGAGGCAGTCGCTCAGGCTTTTGTCTCTGGGTGTTGCGTTCACAGTGGCCGTTCAGGGTAGGGGTTGCTTCAGGGGCCGAGGAAGAGCCTTCCTCTCGGGGGATTGTCCAAGCTCCCAAGTGTTTGGGTTCATTCTGTGGGAAGGGAAGAGTACTGTTTTCTGCCACAGGGGACCCGCCAGGAGAGGGACTCTAGAGCACAGCAGTGGGTTCGCTCAACTGGAATACACACCATCTAGTTAGTCCTGCGTGCCTATGGGCATGGCAAGCCACATATGCGGGCTCTTGGTCCAATCACTGAGAGGCGTTACTTGAATAAGGTACTCACGCTGAGGGTCACAATGTGTGTTTGTGCCCAAGGCGGCCCTCACACATGGGCGTGGCCTCATGGGCCATGCCGTTTTCTCCTACACTGAAGGTTTGACTCACTGCCAGCAGCAAGGTTTCTTGCCATGGGGAAGGAGGGGTTCTGACTTGTGCATCAGGTTCCCCCCTGTGCAGGGATTGGAGATAAGGTCTAGGTTCTGATGACTGAAAACCCAGGTTGGGAATGGATGGTGGCCTAAGGCAGTGGCGGGTCCAATGTGCTGGGTGTGCAGCCAGCTGTGTCGGTGTCTGTTGGAAGGTCTGGGCTCAGGCTATTTGCGACAGAGCCTCAGTGTTTAAGGTAGCCTATGCAATTGGGGTGTTGCCGAGGGCCAAGCAGTTTGATCCTCATTTGGGGTTTCTGGGCAGCACCATAGACAAAGTTTTTCTCCTGGGAGGCAGGCGGAGTGCTTCATTGTGGCCCCAGAATTCCCAGAAGGGAGGGTTTGTGGGCCAGGAGTGTGAGGACGGAAGTCTAGGAACACAAGCTAAAGTGAGGATTGGAGCCAAGGGCAGAGCAGGCCCACTAGGCAGAGGCTGAATCAAAATCTCCTGCATCTGAAGTCAGGCTGAGGATCAGACGTTGGCTGAGGCTGGAGTATGTGTCCATGATGGCACCTTCATGAAGCGGGGGCCTCATGAGGCCAAGGAAGTTTTCCCACGCTGAGTTTGGAGGTTGCCCCAAACCACCAGGTTTCCTTCTGTGGGACATTCGAGTCCTGTTGCATGGCTCCAGGACATACCATACGGAAGGACTGGAGAGCACGGTTCGAAGGATGGATCCCTGTACAGCATGCCTCGCATTCCCATTGGCCATTAGCCACAAGATATGTTTGATCTGCTGCCTCTGGGGCACGCTAACCAGGGGGCTGAGTTGAAATGGCCTCTCCTGAGGATGCGTCATAATGTGCGTTTGGGTCCATGGAAACCTTGGAATGTGCTGGTTGTTCAGTGGCCCTGCGGAACTCTCCTACCTGAAGGGTTTGATACATCCCCAGTAAGTAAGCTCCCCATGTGGAGGCGAGAGAGGTTTGGTTTGGTGCCTCAGAAAAGCCCCGTGTGCTGGTCTACGAAAACAGACCTCTGAGGACGGACACATGGAAACCAGAGCTAAGGTTCAGATTAGGGCCTGGGGGCCTGTCCATTTCAACCTTCTGTCTCTGGGGACACTGTCTGAGAGTCTAAGTGGAGATAGTTGCTCCGCTGGTGTCAGAGAGCCCCTCTTAGTCCAGGGTGGCCTACACTATTGATGGCCTCAGGGGCCTTGGAGCTTTTCCCTAACCTGTAGGGTTGTGGTCAATGGATTGGGCACAATTTCCTTGGAGAGGGCAGGCACAATCTTTCGCTGTGGCTCCAGAGGCCCTAGCCTGGCGGTTGTGTGGGTCCAGGCTGAGGGCACAGAAGTCTGAAAACACAAACTCAGCTTATGAGTGGCGCCTAGGGTATGGCAGGCCGGATGTACAGCCCGAGAGGGAGCTCCTGGGCCTCTGAAACAAGGGCGAGTGGGAGGCGTTCCTTCAGGCTTTTGTCTCTGGATGTTGTGTCCGAGATAGCCGTGGATTGGAGGGGTGGCCTCAGGGACTGTGGACGAGTATCCCTCTCTGGGGATTTGTCCCAGCTCCCAAGAGTTTGGGGTCATTTTGTGGGAAGGGTGGAGTCGTGTTGTCTGGCTCATGTGTCTCAAAAAGAAAGGGATTCCAGAGCAGAGCCCCAGGTACGGGCGGGGCGACTGGAAAACTCAAACACTGGTGAGGATTGGGTGCATAGGGGCTTGGCAAGCCCCATATGCGGGCTCTTGGCCCAGGCCCTGACAGGCCTTTCTTTGACATGGGGCTCATGCTGAGGGTCAGAGTGTGAATTTGTGCCCAAGCAGCACTCAAGTTTGGGCGTGGCATCAGGGACCAGGAAGGTTTCTCCCACCCTGAAGGTGTGACTCCATGCCAAGAGCAAGCTTTACAGCCACGGGGAAGGAGGAGTTCTGTGTTGTGCTTGCGATACCCAGCTGTGTGGAGAATTGATATAATGTCTAGGTTCAGATATCTGAAAACCAATGTTAGGAAGAGGTGACGGCATAAGACCATGGCGTGTCCGAAGTGCTGGGTGTGCGGCCAGCTGTCTCCTTGTCTGTCTGGACGTCTGGCTTCAGGCTGTGTCAGACAGAGCATGAGTGCCCAGAGCAGCCTATCCAGTTCGGGTACCGTCGAGGCCCGAGCAGGTTGATCCTCATCTGGGTTTTCTGGAGAGAGCCCCACAGGGAAACGTTTTTCTTGCCTTGGGCAGACCCTGGGCTGGGTTGTGGTTCTGGAGTTCCTAGTCCGGAGGGCTTGTTTGCCAGGAGTGTGAGGAAGGAAGTCTGAAAACACAAGCTAGCGTGAGGTTTGGGACCGATGGCACGGCAGGCCCACTCTGAGAGGCTGAATCGAGATCTCCTGCACTGAGGTCATTTCAACTCTGAGACGTGCCTCAGGCTAGAGTTTTTGTCCAGCATGGCCTCTTCCTGAATGGTGTGGGGGCCTCATGAGGCCAGGAAGGTTTGCCTACGATGGGATTTGTGAACTACTCCAAACCTCAAGGTTTCCTTCTGCACGAAAGTCGAGTGCTATTGGATGGTTCCAGGAGGCCCCATACGGAAAGACTCGAGAGCAGGTGTCTAAGCATGGATGCCTGGGAACGCCACCTCATATTCCCACTCTTTAGTCAGGACAAGGCAGGCTCAATCTGCGGGCTCCTGGGTGAGCTACCCAGAGGGGAGAGTTGAAATGGACTCTCCTGAAGATGAGTCCTACTGTGGCTTGGTGGCCTGGGAGACCTTGGAATGTGGAGGTGGCTCAGGGACTCTGCAGGATTCTCCAACCTGAGGTGTTTGACACGGCTCCAACAAGGAAGCTTCCCATGTGGAGACGAGAGAAGTTCTGTTCAGTGCCTCAGGAAAGCCCCATATCCTGTTCTTCCAACCAAAGCCTCTGAGGAGTGACACCTGGAAAACAAAGCAAGAGTTGAGATTAGGGCCTAAGGGCTTGTCCGGCTCAACCTTCTATCTCTGTTGACATCTGTGTGCATGCCTTCATGGAGGTAGCAGCTCAGCTTGTGTCCGAAGGCCCCTGTGTGTGCAGGGAGGCTCCCGGTAATGGTATGTCCTCGGGGGCCTTGAGGTTTCTCATATTCTGGAGGTGTTGGCCAAAGGAATGGACAGAGTTTCCCAGGAGAGAGCAGGCATGGTCCTGTGGTATGGCTCCAGAGGACCCAGCCTAGAGGCTGTGTTTGCCAGGGCTGTGGGGACAGATGTCTGAAAAAGCAAACTTGGCTCAGGTAGGGGCCAAGGTAATGGCAGGCCTGATCTCCAGTCCGAGAGGGGAGATCCTCTCGATATCAAAGGAGGGCAAGTGGGAGGCAGTCACTCAGGCTTTTGTCTCTGGGTTTTGCGTTCACAGTGGCCGTTCAGGGTAGGGGTTGCTTCAGGGGCCGAGGAAGAGCCTTCCTCTCGGGGGATTGTCCAAGCTCCCAAGTGTTTGGGTTCATTCTGTGGGAAGGGAAGAGTACTGTTTTCTGCCACAGGGGACCCCCCCAGAAGAGGGACTCTAGAGCACAGCAGTGGGTTCGCTCAACTGGAATACACACCATCTAGTTAGTCCTGCGTGCCTATGGGCATGGCAAGCCACATATGCGGGCTCTTGGTCCAATCACTGAGAGGCGTTACTTGAATAAGGTACTCACGCTGAGGGTCACAATGTGTGTTTGTGCCCAAGGCGGCCCTCACACATGGGCGTGGCCTCATGGGCCATGCCGTTTTCTCCTACACTGAAGGTTTGACTCACTGCCAGCAGCAAGGTTTCTTGCCATGGGGAAGGAGGGGTTCTGACTTGTGCATCAGGTTCCCCCCTGTGCAGGGATTGGAGATAAGGTCTAGGTTCTGATGAATGAAAACCCAGGTTGGGAATGGATGGTGGCCTAAGGCAGTGGCGGGTCCAATGTGCTGGGTGTGCAGCCAGCTGTGTCGGTGTCTGTTGGAAGGTCTGGGCTCAGGCTATTTGCGACAGAGCCTCAGTGTTTAAGGTAGCCTATGCAATTGGGGTGTTGCCGAGGGCCAAGCAGTTTGATCCTCATTTGGGGTTTCTGGGAAGCACCATAGACAAAGTTTTTCTCCTGGGAGGCAGGCGGAGTGCTTCATTGTGGCCCCAGAATTCCCAGTAGGGAGGGTTTGTGGGCCAGGAGTGTGAGGACGGAAGTCTAGGAACACAAGCTAAAGTGAGGATTGGAGCCAAGGGCAGAGCAGGCCCACTAGGCAGAGGCTGAATCAAAATCTCCTGCATCTGAAGTCAGGCTGAGGATCAGACGTTGGCTGAGGCTGGAGTATGTGTCCATGATGGCACCTTCATGAAGCGGGGGCCTCATGAGGCCAAGGAAGTTTTCCCACGCTGAGTTTGGAGGTTGCCCCAAACCACCAGGTTTCCTTCTGTGGGACATTCGAGTCCTGTTGAATGGCTCCAGGACATACCATACGGAAGGACTGGAGAGCACGGTTCGAAGGATGGATCCCTGTACAGCATGCCTCGCATTCTCATTGGCCATTAGCCACAAGATATGTTTGATCTGCTGCCTCTGGGGCACGCTAACCAGGGGGCTGAGTTGAAATGGCCTCTCCTGAGGATGCGTCATAATGTGCGTTTGGGTCCATGGAAACCTTGGAATGTGCTGGTTGTTCAGTGGCCCTGCGGAACTCTCCTACCTGAAGGGTTTGATACATCCCCAGTAAGTAAGCTCCCCATGTGGAGGCGAGAGAGGTTTGCTTTGGTGCCTCAGAAAAGCCCCGTGTGCTGGTCTACGAAAACAGACCTCTGAGGACGGACACATGGAAACCAGAGCTAAGGTTCAGATTAGGGCCTGGGGGCCTGTCCATTTCAACCTTCTGTCTCTGGGGACACTGTCTGAGAGTCTAAGTGGAGATAGTTGCTCCGCTGGTGTCAGAGAGCCCCTCTTAGTCCAGGGTGGCCTACACTATTGATGGCCTCAGGGGCCTTGGAGCTTTTCCCTAACCTGTAGGGTTGTGGTCAATGGATTGGGCACAATTTCCTTGGAGAGGGCAGGCACAATCTTTCGCTGTGGCTCCAGAGGCCCTAGCCTGGCGGTTGTGTGGGTCCAGGCTGAGGGCACAGAAGTCTGAAAACACAAACTCAGCTTATGAGTGGCGCCAAGGGTATGGCAGGCCGGATGTACAGCCCGAGAGGGAGCTCCTGGGCCTCGGAAACAAGGGCGAGTGGGAGGCGTTCCTTCAGGCTTTTGTCTCTGGATGTTGTGTCCGAGATAGCCGTGGATTGGAGGGGTGGCCTCAGGGACTGTGGACGAGTATCCCTCTCTGGGGATTTGTCCCAGCTCCCAAGAGTTTGGGGTCATTTTGTGGGAAGGGTGGAAAAGTGTTGTCTGGCTCACGTGTCTCTCCAAGAAAGGGATTCCAGAGCAGAGCCCCAGGTACGGGCGGGGCGACTGGAAAACTCAAACACTGGTGAGGATTGGGTGCATAGGGGCTTGGCAAGCCCCATATGCGGGCTCTTGGCCCAGGCCCTGACAGGCCTTTCTTTGACATGGGGCTCATGCTGAGGGTCAGAGTGTGAATTTGTGCCCAAGCAGCACTCAAGTTTGGGCGTGGCATCAGGGATCAGGAAGGTTTCTCCCACCCTGAAGGTGTGACTCCATGCCAAGAGCAAGCTTTACAGCCACGGGGAAGGAGGAGTTCTGTGTTGTGCTTGCGATACCCAGCTGTGTGGAGAATTGATATAATGTCTAGGTTCAGATATCTGAAAACCAAGGTTAGGAAAAGGTGACGGCATAAGACCATGGCGTGTCCGAAGTGCTGGGTGTGCGGCCAGCTGTCTCCTTGTCTGTCTGGACGTCTGGCTTCAGGCTGTGTCAGACAGAGCATGAGTGCCCAGAGCAGCCTATCCAGTTCGGGTACCGTCGAGGCCCGAGCAGGTTGATCCTCATCTGGGTTTTCTGGAGAGAGCCCCACAGGGAAACGTTTTTCTTGCCTTGGGCAGACCCTGGGCTGGGTTGTGGTTCTGGAGTTCCTAGTCCGGAGGGCTTGTTTGCCAGGAGTGTGAGGAAGGAAGTCTGAAAACACAAGCTAGCGTGAGGTTTGGGACCGATGGCACGGCAGGCCCACTCTGAGAGGCTGAATCGAGATCTCCTGCACTGAGGTCATTTCAACTCTGAGACGTGCCTCAGGCTAGAGTTTTTGTCCAGCATGGCCTCTTCCTGAATGGTGTGGGGGCCTCATGAGGCCAGGAAGGTTTGCCTACGATGGGATTTGTGAACTACTCCAAACCTCAAGGTTTCCTTCTGCACGAAAGTCGAGTGCTATTGGATGGTTCCAGGAGGCCCCATACGGAAAGACTCGAGAGCAGGTGTCTAAGCATGGATGCCTGGGAACGCCACCTCATATTCCCACTCTTTAGTCAGGACAAGGCAGGCTCAATCTGCGGGCTCCTGGGTGAGCTACCCAGAGGGGAGAGTTGAAATGGACTCTCCTGAAGATGAGTCCTACTGTGGCTTGGTGGCCTGGGAGACCTTGGAATGTGGAGGTGGCTCAGGGACTCTGCAGGATTCTCCAACCTGAGGTGTTTGACACGGCTCCAACAAGGAAGCTTCCCATGTGGAGACGAGAGAAGTTCTGTTCAGTGCCTCAGGAAAGCCCCATATCCTGTTCTTCGAACCAAAGCCTCTGAGGAGTGACACCTGGAAAACAAAGCAAGAGTTGAGATTAGGGCCTAAGGGCCTGTCCGGCTCAACCTTCTATCTCTGTTGACATCTGTGTGCATGCCTTCATGGAGGTAGCAGCTCAGCTTGTGTCCGAAGGCCCCTGTGTGTCCAGGGAGGCTCCCGGTAATGGTATGTCCTCGGGGCCCTTGAGGTTTCTCATATTCTGGAGGTGTGTGGCCAAAGGAATGGACAGAGTTTCCCAGGAGAGAGCAGGCATGGTCCTGTGGTATGGCTCCAGAGGACCCAGCCTAGAGGCTGTGTTTGCCAGGGCTGTGGGGACAGATGTCTGAAAAAGCAAACTTGGCTCAGGTAGGGGCCAAGGTAATGGCAGGCCTGATCTCCAGTCCGAGAGGGGAGATCCTCTGGATATCAAAGGAGGGCAAGTGGGAGGCAGTCGCTCAGGCTTTTGTCTCTGGGTGTTGCGTTCACAGTGGCCGTTCAGGGTAGGGGTTGCTTCAGGGGCCGAGGAAGAGCCTTCCTCTCGGGGGATTGTCCAAGCTCCCAAGTGTTTGGGTTCATTCTGTGGGAAGGGAAGAGTACTGTTTTCTGCCACAGGGGACCCCCCAGGAGAGGGACTCTAGAGCACAGCAGTGGGTTCCCTCAACTGGAATACACACCATCTAGTTAGTCCTGCGTGCCTATGGGCATGGCAAGCCACATATGCGGGCTCTTGGTCCAATCACTGAGAGGCCTTACTTGAATAAGGTACTCACGCTGAGGGTCACAATGTGTGTTTGTGCCCAAGGCGGCCCTCACACTTGGGCGTGGCCTCATGGGCCATGCTGTTTTCTCCTACACTGAAGGTTTGACTCACTGCCAGCAGCAAGGTTTCTTGCCATGGGGAAGGAGGGGTTCTGACTTGTGCATCAGGTTCCGCCCTGTGCAGGGATTGGAGATAAGTTCTAGGTTCTGATGAGTGAAAACCCAGGTTGGGAATGGATGGTGGCCTAAGGCAGTGGTGGGTCCAATGTGCTGGGTGTGCAGCCAGCTGTGTCGGTGTCTGTTGGAAGGTCTGGGCTCAGGCTATTTGCGACAGAGCCTCAGTGTTTAAGGTAGCCTATGCAATTGGGGTGTTGCCGAGGGCCAAGCAGTTTGATCCTCATTTGGGGTTTCTGGGCAGCACCATAGACAAAGTTTTTCTCCTGGGAGGCAGGCGGAGTGCTTCATTGTGGCCCCAGAATTCCCAGTAGGGAGGGATTGTGGGCCAGGAGTGTGAGACGGAAGTCTAGGAACACAAGCTAAAGTGAGGATTGGAGCCAAGGGCAGAGCAGGCCCACTAGGCAGAGGCTGAATCAAAATCTCCTGCATCTGAAGTCAGGCTGAGGATCAGACGTTGGCTGAGGCTGGAGTATGTGTCCATGATGGCACCTTCATGAAGCGGGGGCCTCATGAGGCCAAGGAAGTTTTCCCACGCTGAGTTTGGAGGTTGCCCCAAACCACCAGGTTTCCTTCTGTGGGACATTCGAGTCCTGTTGCATGGCTCCAGGACATACCATACGGAAGTACTGGAGAGCACGGTTCGAAGGATGGATCCCTGTACAGCATGCCTCGCATTCCCATTGGCCATTAGCCACAAGATATGTTTGATCTGCTGCCTCTGGGGCACGCTAACCAGGGGGCTGAGTTGAAATGGCCTCTCCTGAGGATGCGTCATAATGTGCGTTTGGGTCCATGGAAACCTTGGAATGTGCTGTTTGTTCAGTGGCCCTGCGGAACTCTCCTACCTGAAGGGTTTGATACATCCCCAGTAAGTATGCTCCCCATGTGGAGGCGAGAGAGGTTTGGTTTGGTGCCTCAGAAAAGCCCCGTGTGCTGGTCTACGAAAACAGACCTCTGAGGACGGACACATGGAAACCAGAGCTAAGGTTCAGATTAGGGCCTGGGGGCCTGTCCATTTCAACCTTCTGTCTCTGGGGACACTGTCTGAGAGTCTAAGTGGAGGTAGTTGCTCCGCTGGTGTCAGAGAGCCCCTCTTAGTCCAGGGTGGCCTACACTATTGATGGCCTCAGGGGCCTTGGAGCTTTTCCCTAACCTGTAGGGTTGTGGTCAATGGATTGGGCACAATTTCCTTGGAGAGGGCAGGCACAATCTTTCGCTGTGGCTCCAGAGGCCCTAGCCTGGCGGTTGTGTGGGTCCAGGCTGAGGGCACAGAAGTCTGAAAACACAAACTCAGCTTATGAGTGGCGCCTAGGGTATGGCAGGCCGGATGTACAGCCCGAGAGGGAGCTCCTGGGCCTCTGAAACAAGGGCGAGTGGGAGGCGTTCCTTCAGGCTTTTGTCTCTGGATGTTGTGTCCGAGATAGCCGTGGATTGGAGGGGTGGCCTCAGGGACTGTGGACGAGTATCCCTCTCTGGGGATTTGTCCCAGCTCCCAAGAGTTTGGGGTCATTTTGTGGGAAGGGTGGAGTCGTGTTGTCTGGCTCATGTGTCTCAAAAAGAAAGGGATTCCAGAGCAGAGCCCCAGGTACGGGCGGGGCGACTGGAAAACTCAAACACTGGTGAGGATTGGGTGCATAGGGGCTTGGCAAGCCCCATATGCGGGCTCTTGGCCCAGGCCCTGACAGGCCTTTCTTTGACATGGGGCTCATGCTGAGGGTCAGAGTGTGAATTTGTGCCCAAGCAGCACTCAAGTTTGGGCGTGGCATCAGGGACCAGGAAGGTTTCTCCCACCCTGAAGGTGTGACTCCATGCCAAGAGCAAGCTTTACAGCCACGGGGAAGGAGGAGTTCTGTGTTGTGCTTGCGATACCCAGCTGTGTGGAGAATTGATATAATGTCTAGGTTCAGATATCTGAAAACCAAGGTTAGGAAGAGGTGACGGCATAAGACCATGGCGTGTCCGAAGTGCTGGGTGTGCGGCCAGCTGTCTCCTTGTCTGTCTGGACGTCTGGCTTCAGGCTGTGTCAGACAGAGCATGAGTGCCCAGAGCAGCCTATCCAGTTCGGGTACCGTCGAGGCCCGAGCAGGTTGATCCTCATCTGGGTTTTCTGGAGAGAGCCCCACAGGGAAACGTTTTTCTTGCCTTGGGCAGACCCTGGGCTGGGTTGTGGTTCTGGAGTTCCTAGTCCGGAGGGCTTGTTTGCCAGGAGTGTGAGGAAGGAAGTCTGGAAACAGAAGCTAGCGTGAGGTTTGGGACCGATGGCACGGCAGGCCCACTCTGAGAGGCTGAATCGAGATCTCCTGCACTGAGGTCATTTCAACTCTGAGACGTGCCTCAGGCTAGAGTTTTTGTCCAGCATGGCCTCTTCCTGAATGGTGTGGGGGCCTCATGAGGCCAGGAAGGTTTGCCTACGATGGGATTTGTGAACTACTCCAAACCTCAAGGTTTCCTTCTGCACGAAAGTCGAGTGCTATTGGATGGTTCCAGGAGGCCCCATACGGAAAGACTCGAGAGCAGGTGTCTAAGCATGGATGCCTGGGAACGCCACCTCATATTCCCACTCTTTAGTCAGGACAAGGCAGGCTCAATCTGCGGGCTCCTGGGTGAGCTACCCAGAGGGGAGAGTTGAAATGGACTCTCCTGAAGATGAGTCCTACTGTGGCTTGGTGGCCTGGGAGACCTTGGAATGTGGAGGTGGCTCAGGGACTCTGCAGGATTCTCCAACCTGAGGTGTTTGACACGGCTCCAACAAGGAAGCTTCCCATGTGGAGACGAGAGAAGTTCTGTTCAGTGCCTCAGGAAAGCCCCATATCCTGTTCTTCGAACCAAAGCCTCTGAGGAGTGACACATGGAAAACAAAGCAAGAGTTGAGATTAGGGCCTAAGGGCCTGTCGGGCTCAACCTTCTATCTCTGTTGACATCTGTGTGCATGCCTTCATGGAGGTAGCAGCTCAGCTTGTGTCCGAAGGCCCCTGTGTGTGCAGTGAGGCTCCCGGTAATGGTATGTCCTCGGGGGCCTTGAGGTTTCTCATATTCTGGAGGTGTGTGGCCAAAGGAATGGACAGAGTTTCCCAGGAGAGAGCAGGCATGGTCCTGTGGTATGGCTCCAGAGGACCCAGCCTAGAGGCTGTGTTTGCCAGGGCTGTGGGGACAGATGTCTGAAAAAGCAAACTTGGCTCAGGTAGGGGCCAAGGTAATGGCAGGCCTGATCTCCAGTCCGAGAGGGGAGATCCTCTCGATATCAAAGGAGGGCAAGTGGGAGGCAGTCGCTCAGGCTTTTGTCTCTGGGTGTTGCGTTCACAGTGGCCGTTCAGGGTAGGGGTTGCTTCAGGGGCCGAGGAAGAGCCTTCCTCTCGGGGGATTGTCCAAGCTCCCAAGTGTTTGGGTTCATTCTGTGGGAAGGGAAGAGTACTGTTTTCTGCCACAGGGGACCCGCCAGGAGAGGGACTCTAGAGCACAGCAGTGGGTTCCCTCAACTGGAATACACACCATCTAGTTAGTCCTGCGTGCCTATGGGCATGGCAAGCCACATATGCTGGCTCTTGGTCCAATCACTGAGAGGCGTTACTTGAATAAGGTACTCACGCTGAGGGTCACAATGTGTGTTTGTGCCCAAGGCGGCCCTCACACATGGGCGTGGCCTCATGGGCCATGCCGTTTTCTCCTACACTGAAGGTTTGACTCACTGCCAGCAGCAAGGTTTCTTGCCATGGGGAAGGAGGGGTTCTGACTTGTGCATCAGGTTCCCCCCTGTGCAGGGATTGGAGATAAGGTCTAGGTTCTGATGACTGAAAACCCAGGTTGGGAATGGATGGTGGCCTAAGGCAGTGGCGGGTCCAATGTGCTGGGTGTGCAGCCAGCTGTGTCGGTGTCTGTTGGAAGGTCTGGGCTCAAGGTATTTGCGACAGAGCCTCAGTGTTTAAGGTAGCCTATGCAATTGGGGTGTTGCCGAGGGCCAAGCAGTTTGATCCTCATTTGGGGTTTCTGGGCAGCACCATAGACAAAGTTTTTCTCCTGGGAGGCAGGCGGAGTGCTTCATTGTGGCCCCAGAATTCCCAGAAGGGAGGGTTTGTGGGCCAGGAGTGTGAGGACGGAAGTCTAGGAACACAAGCTAAAGTGAGGATTGGAGCCAAGGGCAGAGCAGGCCCACTAGGCAGAGGCTGAATCAAAATCTCCTGCATCTGAAGTCAGGCTGAGGATCAGACGTTGGCTGAGGCTGGAGTATGTGTCCATGATGGCACCTTCATGAAGCGGGGGCCTCATGAGGCCAAGGAAGTTTTCCCACGCTGAGTTTGGAGGTTGCCCCAAACCACCAGGTTTCCTTCTGTGGGACATTCGAGTCCTGTTGCATGGCTCCAGGACATACCATACGGAAGGACTGGAGAGCACGGTTCGAAGGATGGATCCCTGTACAGCATGCCTCGCATTCCCATTGGCCATTAGCCACAAGATATGTTTGATCTGCTGCCTCTGGGGCACGCTAACCAGGGGGCTGAGTTGAAATGGCCTCTCCTGAGGATGCGTCATAATGTGCGTTTGGGTCCATGGAAACCTTGGAATGTGCTGGTTGTTCAGTGGCCCTGCGGAACTCTCCTACCTGAAGGGTTTGATACATCCCCAGTAAGTAAGCTCCCCATGTGGAGGCGAGAGAGGTTTGGTTTGGTGCCTCAGAAAAGCCCCGTGTGCTGGTCTACGAAAACAGACCTCTGAGGACGGACACATGGAAACCAGAGCTAAGGTTCAGATTAGGGCCTGGGGGCCTGTCCATTTCAACCTTCTGTCTCTGGGGACACTGTCTGAGAGTCTAAGTGGAGATAGTTGCTCCGCTGGTGTCAGAGAGCCCCTCTTAGTCCAGGGTGGCCTACACTATTGATGGCCTCAGGAGCCTTGGAGCTTTTCCCTAACCTGTAGGGTTGTGGTCAATGGATTGGGCACAATTTCCTTGGAGAGGGCAGGCACAATCTTTCGCTGTGGCTCCAGAGGCCCTAGCCTGGCGGTTGTGTGGGTCCAGGCTGAGGGCACAGAAGTCTGAAAACACAAACTCAGCTTATGAGTGGCGCCTAGGGTATGGCAGGCCGGATGTACAGCCCGAGAGGGAGCTCCTGGGCCTCTGAAACAAGGGCGAGTGGGAGGCGTTCCTTCAGGCTTTTGTCTCTGGATGTTGTGTCCGAGATAGCCGTGGATTGGAGGGGTGGCCTCAGGGACTGTGGACGAGTATCCCTCTCTGGGGATTTGTCCCAGCTCCCAAGAATTTGGGGTCATTTTGTGGGAAGGGTGGAAAAGTGTTGTCTGGCTCACGTGTCTCTCCAAGAAAGGGATTCCAGAGCAGAGCCCCAGGTACGGGCGGGGCGAATGGAAAACTCAAACACTGGTGAGGATTGGGTGCATAGGGGCTTGGCAAGCCCCATATGCGGGCTCTTGGCCCAGGCCCTGACAGGCCTTTCTTTGACATGGGGCTCATGCTGAGGGTCAGAGTGTGAATTTGTGCCCAAGCAGCACTCAAGTTTGGGCGTGGCATCAGGGACCAGGAAGGTTTCTCCCACCCTGAAGGTGTGACTCCATGCCAAGAGCAAGCTTTACAGCCACGGGGAAGGAGGAGTTCTGTGTTGTGCTTGCGATACCCAGCTGTGTGGAGAATTGATATAATGTCTAGGTTCAGATATCTGAAAACCAATGTTAGGAAGAGGTGACGGCATAAGACCATGGCGTGTCCGAAGTGCTGGGTGTGCGGCCAGCTGTCTCCTTGTCTGTCTGGACGTCTGGCTTCAGGCTGTGTCAGACAGAGCATGAGTGCCCAGAGCAGCCTATCCAGTTCGGGTACCGTCGAGGCCCGAGCAGGTTGATCCTCATCTGGGTTTTCTGGAGAGAGCCCCACAGGGAAACGTTTTTCTTCCCTTGGGCAGACCCTGGGCTGGGTTGTGGTTCTGGAGTTCCTAGTCCGGAGGGCTTGTTTGCCAGGAGTGTGAGGAAGGAAGTCTGGAAACAGAAGCTAGCGTGAGGTTTGGGACCGATGGCACGGCAGGCCCACTCTGAGAGGCTGAATCGAGATCTCCTGCACTGAGGTCATTTCAACTCTGAGACGTGCCTCAGGCTAGAGTTTTTGTCCAGCATGGCCTCTTCCTGAATGGTGTGGGGGCCTCATGAGGCCAGGAAGGTTTGCCTACGATGGGATTTGTGAACTACTCCAAACCTCAAGGTTTCCTTCTGCACGAAAGTCGAGTGCTATTGGATGGTTCCAGGAGGCCCCATACGGAAAGACTCGAGAGCAGGTGTCTAAGCATGGATGCCTGGGAACGCCACCTCATATTCCCACTCTTTAGTCAGGACAAGGCAGGCTCAATCGGCGGGCTCCTGGGTGAGCTACCCAGAGGGGAGAGTTGAAATGGACTCTCCTGAAGATGAGTCCTACTGTGGCTTGGTGGCCTGGGAGACCTTGGAATGTGGAGGTGGCTCAGGGACTCTGCAGGATTCTCCAACCTGAGGTGTTTGACACGGCTCCAACAAGGAAGCTTCCCATGTGGAGACGAGAGAAGTTCTGTTCAGTGCCTCAGGAAAGCCCCATATCCTGTTCTTCCAACCAAAGCCTCTGAGGAGTGACACCTGGAAAACAAAGCAAGAGTTGAGATTAGGGCCTAAGGGCTTGTCCGGCTCAACCTTCTATCTCTGTTGACATCTGTGTGCATGCCTTCATGAAGGTAGCAGCTCAGCTTGTGTCCGAAGGCCCCTGTGTGTGCAGGGAGGCTCCCGGTAATGGTATGTCCTCGGGGGCCTTGAGGTTTCTCATATTCTGGAGGTGTGTGGCCAAAGGAATGGACAGAGTTTCCCAGGAGAGAGCAGGCATGGTCCTGTGGTATGGCTCCAGAGGACCCAGCCTAGAGGCTGTGTTTGCCAGGGCTGTGGGGACAGATGTCTGAAAAAGCAAACTTGGCTCAGGTAGGGGCCAAGGTAATGGCAGGCCTGATCTCCAGTCCGAGAGGGGAGATCCTCTCGATATCAAAGGAGGGCAAGTGGGAGGCAGTCACTCAGGCTTTTGTCTCTGGGTTTTGCGTTCACAGTGGCCGTTCAGGGTAGGGGTTGCTTCAGGGGCCGAGGAAGAGCCTTCCTCTCGGGGGATTGTCCAAGCTCCCAAGTGTTTGGGTTCATTCTGTGGGAAGGGAAGAGTACTGTTTTCTGCCACAGGGGACCCCCCCAGAAGAGGGACTCTAGAGCACAGCAGTGGGTTCGCTCAACTGGAATACACACCATCTAGTTAGTCCTGCGTGCCTATGGGCATGGCAAGCCACATATGCGGGCACTTGGTCCAATCACTGAGAGGCGTTACTTGAATAAGGTACTCACGCTGAGGGTCACAATGTGTGTTTGTGCCCAAGGCGGCCCTCACACATGGGCGTGGCCTCATGGGCCATGCCGTTTTCTCCTACACTGAAGGTTTGACTCACTGCCAGCAGCAAGGTTTCTTGCCATGGGGAAGGAGGGGTTCTGACTTGTGCATCAGGTTCCCCCCTGTGCAGGGATTGGAGATAAGGTCTAGGTTCTGATGACTGAAAACCCAGGTTGGGAATGGATGGTGGCCTAAGGCAGTGGCGGGTCCAATGTGCTGGGTGTGCAGCCAGCTGTGTCGGTGTCTGTTGGAAGGTCTGGGCTCAGGCTATTTGCGACAGAGCCTCAGTGTTTAAGGTAGCCTATGCAATTGGGGTGTTGCCGAGGGCCAAGCAGTTTGATCCTCATTTGGGGTTTCTGGGCAGCACCATAGACAAAGTTTTTCTCCTGGGAGGCAGGCGGAGTGCTTCATTGTGGCCCCAGAATTCCCAGAAGGGAGGGTTTGTGGGCCAGGAGTGTGAGGACGGAAGTCTAGGAACACAAGCTAAAGTGAGGATTGGAGCCAAGGGCAGAGCAGGCCCACTAGGCAGAGGCTGAATCAAAATCTCCTGCATCTGAAGTCAGGC
This sequence comes from Mustela nivalis, assembly GCF_964662115.1. Taxonomy (NCBI): domain Eukaryota; kingdom Metazoa; phylum Chordata; class Mammalia; order Carnivora; family Mustelidae; genus Mustela; species Mustela nivalis. Next base: position 52,569 of record NW_028135896.1, on the reverse strand, counting down.
TGAGGATCAGACGTTGGCTGAGGCTGGAGTATGTGTCCATGATGGCACCTTCATGAAGCGGGGGCCTCATGAGGCCAAGGAAGTTTTCCCACGCTGAGTTTGGAGGTTGCCCCAAACCACCAGGTTTCCTTCTGTGGGACATTCGAGTCCTGTTGCATGGCTCCAGGACATACCATACGGAAGGACTGGAGAGCACGGTTCGAAGGATGGATCCCTGTACAGCATGCCTCGCATTCCCATTGGCCATTAGCCACAAGATATGTTTGATCTGCTGCCTCTGGGGCACGCTAACCAGGGGGCTGAGTTGAAATGGCCTCTCCTGAGGATGCGTCATAATGTGCGTTTGGGTCCATGGAAACCTTGGAATGTGCTGGTTGTTCAGTGGCCCTGCGGAACTCTCCTACCTGAAGGGTTTGATACATCCCCAGTAAGTAAGCTCCCCATGTGGAGGCGAGAGAGGTTTGGTTTGGTGCCTCAGAAAAGCCCCGTGTGCTGGTCTACGAAAACAGACCTCTGAGGACGGACACATGGAAACCAGAGCTAAGGTTCAGATTAGGGCCTGGGGGCCTGTCCATTTCAACCTTCTGTCTCTGGGGACACTGTCTGAGAGTCTAAGTGGAGATAGTTGCTCCGCTGGTGTCAGAGAGCCCCTCTTAGTCCAGGGTGGCCTACACTATTGATGGCCTCAGGAGCCTTGGAGCTTTTCCCTAACCTGTAGGGTTGTGGTCAATGGATTGGGCACAATTTCCTTGGAGAGGGCAGGCACAATCTTTCGCTGTGGCTCCAGAGGCCCTAGCCTGGCGGTTGTGTGGGTCCAGGCTGAGGGCACAGAAGTCTGAAAACACAAACTCAGCTTATGAGTGGCGCCTAGGGTATGGCAGGCCGGATGTACAGCCCGAGAGGGAGCTCCTGGGCCTCTGAAACAAGGGCGAGTGGGAGGCGTTCCTTCAGGCTTTTGTCTCTGGATGTTGTGTCCGAGATAGCCGTGGATTGGAGGGGTGGCCTCAGGGACTGTGGACGAGTATCCCTCTCTGGGGATTTGTCCCAGCTCCCAAGAATTTGGGGTCATTTTGTGGGAAGGGTGGAAAAGTGTTGTCTGGCTCACGTGTCTCTCCAAGAAAGGGATTCCAGAGCAGAGCCCCAGGTACGGGCGGGGCGAATGGAAAACTCAAACACTGGTGAGGATTGGGTGCATAGGGGCTTGGCAAGCCCCATATGCGGGCTCTTGGCCCAGGCCCTGACAGGCCTTTCTTTGACATGGGGCTCATGCTGAGGGTCAGAGTGTGAATTTGTGCCCAAGCAGCACTCAAGTTTGGGCGTGGCATCAGGGACCAGGAAGGTTTCTCCCACCCTGAAGGTGTGACTCCATGCCAAGAGCAAGCTTTACAGCCACGGGGAAGGAGGAGTTCTGTGTTGTGCTTGCGATACCCAGCTGTGTGGAGAATTGATATAATGTCTAGGTTCAGATATCTGAAAACCAATGTTAGGAAGAGGTGACGGCATAAGACCATGGCGTGTCCGAAGTGCTGGGTGTGCGGCCAGCTGTCTCCTTGTCTGTCTGGACGTCTGGCTTCAGGCTGTGTCAGACAGAGCATGAGTGCCCAGAGCAGCCTATCCAGTTCGGGTACCGTCGAGGCCCGAGCAGGTTGATCCTCATCTGGGTTTTCTGGAGAGAGCCCCACAGGGAAACGTTTTTCTTCCCTTGGGCAGACCCTGGGCTGGGTTGTGGTTCTGGAGTTCCTAGTCCGGAGGGCTTGTTTGCCAGGAGTGTGAGGAAGGAAGTCTGGAAACAGAAGCTAGCGTGAGGTTTGGGACCGATGGCACGGCAGGCCCACTCTGAGAGGCTGAATCGAGATCTCCTGCACTGAGGTCATTTCAACTCTGAGACGTGCCTCAGGCTAGAGTTTTTGTCCAGCATGGCCTCTTCCTGAATGGTGTGGGGGCCTCATGAGGCCAGGAAGGTTTGCCTACGATGGGATTTGTGAACTACTCCAAACCTCAAGGTTTCCTTCTGCACGAAAGTCGAGTGCTATTGGATGGTTCCAGGAGGCCCCATACGGAAAGACTCGAGAGCAGGTGTCTAAGCATGGATGCCTGGGAACGCCACCTCATATTCCCACTCTTTAGTCAGGACAAGGCAGGCTCAATCGGCGGGCTCCTGGGTGAGCTACCCAGAGGGGAGAGTTGAAATGGACTCTCCTGAAGATGAGTCCTACTGTGGCTTGGTGGCCTGGGAGACCTTGGAATGTGGAGGTGGCTCAGGGACTCTGCAGGATTCTCCAACCTGAGGTGTTTGACACGGCTCCAACAAGGAAGCTTCCCATGTGGAGACGAGAGAAGTTCTGTTCAGTGCCTCAGGAAAGCCCCATATCCTGTTCTTCCAACCAAAGCCTCTGAGGAGTGACACCTGGAAAACAAAGCAAGAGTTGAGATTAGGGCCTAAGGGCTTGTCCGGCTCAACCTTCTATCTCTGTTGACATCTGTGTGCATGCCTTCATGAAGGTAGCAGCTCAGCTTGTGTCCGAAGGCCCCTGTGTGTGCAGGGAGGCTCCCGGTAATGGTATGTCCTCGGGGGCCTTGAGGTTTCTCATATTCTGGAGGTGTGTGGCCAAAGGAATGGACAGAGTTTCCCAGGAGAGAGCAGGCATGGTCCTGTGGTATGGCTCCAGAGGACCCAGCCTAGAGGCTGTGTTTGCCAGGGCTGTGGGGACAGATGTCTGAAAAAGCAAACTTGGCTCAGGTAGGGGCCAAGGTAATGGCAGGCCTGATCTCCAGTCCGAGAGGGGAGATCCTCTCGATATCAAAGGAGGGCAAGTGGGAGGCAGTCACTCAGGCTTTTGTCTCTGGGTTTTGCGTTCACAGTGGCCGTTCAGGGTAGGGGTTGCTTCAGGGGCCGAGGAAGAGCCTTCCTCTCGGGGGATTGTCCAAGCTCCCAAGTGTTTGGGTTCATTCTGTGGGAAGGGAAGAGTACTGTTTTCTGCCACAGGGGACCCCCCCAGAAGAGGGACTCTAGAGCACAGCAGTGGGTTCGCTCAACTGGAATACACACCATCTAGTTAGTCCTGCGTGCCTATGGGCATGGCAAGCCACATATGCGGGCACTTGGTCCAATCACTGAGAGGCGTTACTTGAATAAGGTACTCACGCTGAGGGTCACAATGTGTGTTTGTGCCCAAGGCGGCCCTCACACATGGGCGTGGCCTCATGGGCCATGCCGTTTTCTCCTACACTGAAGGTTTGACTCACTGCCAGCAGCAAGGTTTCTTGCCATGGGGAAGGAGGGGTTCTGACTTGTGCATCAGGTTCCCCCCTGTGCAGGGATTGGAGATAAGGTCTAGGTTCTGATGACTGAAAACCCAGGTTGGGAATGGATGGTGGCCTAAGGCAGTGGCGGGTCCAATGTGCTGGGTGTGCAGCCAGCTGTGTCGGTGTCTGTTGGAAGGTCTGGGCTCAGGCTATTTGCGACAGAGCCTCAGTGTTTAAGGTAGCCTATGCAATTGGGGTGTTGCCGAGGGCCAAGCAGTTTGATCCTCATTTGGGGTTTCTGGGCAGCACCATAGACAAAGTTTTTCTCCTGGGAGGCAGGCGGAGTGCTTCATTGTGGCCCCAGAATTCCCAGAAGGGAGGGTTTGTGGGCCAGGAGTGTGAGGACGGAAGTCTAGGAACACAAGCTAAAGTGAGGATTGGAGCCAAGGGCAGAGCAGGCCCACTAGGCAGAGGCTGAATCAAAATCTCCTGCATCTGAAGTCAGGCTGAGGATCAGACGTTGGCTGAGGCTGGAGTATGTGTCCATGATGGCACCTTCATGAAGCGGGGGCCTCATGAGGCCAAGGAAGTTTTCCCACGCTGAGTTTGGAGGTTGCCCCAAACCACCAGGTTTCCTTCTGTGGGACATTCGAGTCCTGTTGAATGGCTCCAGGACATACCATACGGAAGGACTGGAGAGCACGGTTCGAAGGATGGATCCCTGTACAGCATGCCTCGCATTCTCATTGGCCATTAGCCACAAGATATGTTTGATCTGCTGCCTCTGGCGCACGCTAACCAGGGGGCTGAGTTGAAATGGCCTCTCCTGAGGATGCGTCATAATGTGCGTTTGGGTCCATGGAAACCTTGGAATGTGCTGGTTGTTCAGTGGCCCTGCGGAACTCTCCTACCTGAAGGGTTTGATACATCCCCAGTAAATAAGCTCCCCATGTGGAGGCGAGAGAGGTTTGCTTTGGTGCCTCAGAAAAGCCCCGTGTGCTGGTCTACGAAAACAGACCTCTGAGGACGGACACATGGAAACCAGAGCTAAGGTTCAGATTAGGGCCTGGGGGCCTGTCCATTTCAACCTTCTGTCTCTGGGGACACTGTCTGAGAGTCTAAGTGGAGATAGTTGCTCCGCTGGTGTCAGAGAGCCCCTCTTAGTCCAGGGTGGCCTACACTATTGATGGCCTCAGGGGCCTTGGAGCTTTTCCCTAACCTGTAGGGTTGTGGTCAATGGATTGGGCACAATTTCCTTGGAGAGGGCAGGCACAATCTTTCGCTGTGGCTCCAGAGGCCCTAGCCTGGCGGTTGTGTGGGTCCAGGCTGAGGGCACAGAAGTCTGAAAACACAAACTCAGCTTATGAGTGGCGCCTAGGGTATGGCAGGCCGGATGTACAGCCCGAGAGGGAGCTCCTGGGCCTCTGTAACAAGGGCGAGTGGGAGGCGTTCCTTCAGGCTTTTGTCTCTGGATGTTGTGTCCGAGATAGCCGTGGATTGGAGGGGTGGCCTCAGGGACTGTGGACGAGTATCCCTCTCTGGGGATTTGTCCCAGCTCCCAAGAGTTTGGGGTCATTTTGTGGGAAGGGTGGAAAAGTGTTGTCTGGCTCACGTGTCTCTCCAAGAAAGGGATTCCAGAGCAGAGCCCCAGGTACGGGCGGGGCGACTGGAAAACTCAAACACTGGTGAGGATTGGGTGCATAGGGGCTTGGCAAGCCCCATATGCGGGCTCTTGGCCCAGGCCCTGACAGGCCTTTCTTTGACATGGGGCTCATGCTGAGGGTCAGAGTGTGAATTTGTGCCCAAGCAGCACTCAAGTTTGGGCGTGGCATCAGGGATCAGGAAGGTTTCTCCCACCCTGAAGGTGTGACTCCATGCCAAGAGCAAGCTTTACAGACACGGGGAAGGAGGAGTTCTGTGTTGTGCTTGCGATACCCAGCTGTGTGGAGAATTGATATAATGTCTAGGTTCAGATATCTGAAAACCAAGGTTAGGAAAAGGTGACGGCATAAGACCATGGCGTGTCCGAAGTGCTGGGTGTGCGGCCAGCTGTCTCCTTGTCTGTCTGGACGTCTGGCTTCAGGCTGTGTCAGACAGAGCATGAGTGCCCAGAGCAGCCTATCCAGTTCGGGTACCATCGAGGCCCGAGCAGGTTGATCCTCATCTGGGTTTTCTGGAGAGAGCCCCACAGGGAAACGTTTTTCTTCCCTTGGGCAGACCCTGGGCTGGGTTGTGGTTCTGGAGTTCCTAGTCCGGAGGGCTTGTTTGCCAGGAGTGTGAGGAAGGAAGTCTGAAAACACAAGCTAGCGTGAGGTTTGGGACCGATGGCACGGCAGGCCCACTCTGAGAGGCTGAATCGAGATCTCCTGCACTGAGGTCATTTCAACTCTGAGACGTGCCTCAGGCTAGAGTTTTTGTCCAGCATGGCCTCTTCCTGAATGGTGTGGGGGCCTCATGAGGCCAGGAAGGTTTGCCTACGATGGGATTTGTGAACTACTCCAAACCTCAAGGTTTCCTTCTGCACGAAAGTCGAGTGCTATTGGATGGTTCCAGGAGGCCCCATACGGAAAGACTCGAGAGCAGGTGTCTAAGCATGGATGCCTGGGAACGCCACCTCATATTCCCACTCTTTAGTCAGGACAAGGCAGGCTCAATCTGCGGGCTCCTGGGTGAGCTACCCAGAGGGGAGAGTTGAAATGGACTCTCCTGAAGATGAGTCCTACTATGGCTTGGTGGCCTGGGAGACCTTGGAATGTGGAGGTGGCTCAGGGACTCTGCAGGATTCTCCAACCTGAGGTGTTTGACACGGCTCCAACAAGGAAGCTTCCCATGTGGAGACGAGAGAAGTTCTGTTCAGTGCCTCAGGAAAGCCCCATATCCTGTTCTTCGAACCAAAGCCTCTGAGGAGTGACACCTGGAAAACAAAGCAAGAGTTGAGATTAGGGCCTAAGGGCCTGTCCGGCTCAACCTTCTATCTCTGTTGACATCTGTGTGCATGCCTTCATGGAGGTAGCAGCTCAGCTTGTGTCCGAAGGCCCCCGTGTGGGCAGGGAGGCTCCCGGTAATGCTATGTCCTCGGGGCCTTGAGGTTTCTCATATTCTGGAGGAGTGTGGCCAAAGGAATGGACAGAGTTTCCCAGGAGAGAGCAGGCATGGTCCTGTGGTATGGCTCCAGAGGACCCAGCCTAGAGGCTGTGTTTGCCAGGGCTGTGGAGACAGATGTCTGAAAAAGCAAACTTGGCTCAGGTAGGGGCCAAGGTAATGGCAGGCCTGATCTCCAGTCCGAGAGGGGAGATCCTCTGGATATCAAAGGAGGGCAAGTGGGAGGCAGTCGCTCAGGCTTTTGTCTCTGGGTGTTGCGTTCACAGTGGCCGTTCAGGGTAGGGGTTGCTTCAGGGGCCGAGGAAGAGCCTTCCTCTCGGGGGATTGTCCAAGCTCCCAAGTGTTTGGGTTCATTCTGTGGGAAGGGAAGAGTACTGTTTTCTGCCACAGGGGACCCGCCAGGAGAGGGAATCTAGAGCACAGCAGTGGGTTCCCTCAACTGGAATACACACCATCTAGTTAGTCCTGCGTGCCTATGGGCATGGCAAGCCATATATGCGGGCTCTTGGTCCAATCACTGAGAGGCGTTACTTGAATAAGGTACTCACGCTGAGGGTCACAATGTGTGTTTTTGCCCAAGGCGGCCCTCACACATGGGCGTGGCCTCATGGGCCATGCCGTTTTCTCCTACACTGAAGGTTTGACTCACTGCCAGCAGCAAGGTTTCTTGCCATGGGGAAGGAGGGGTTCTGACTTGTGCATCAGGTTCCCCCCTGTGCAGGGATTGGAGATAAGGTCTAGGTTCTGATGACTGAAAACCCAGGTTGGGAATGGATGGTGGCCTAAGGCAGTGGCGGGTCCAATGTGCTGGGTGTGCAGCCAGCTGTGTCGGTGTCTGTTGGAAGGTCTGGGCTCAGGCTATTTGCGACAGAGCCTCAGTGTTTAAGGTAGCCTATGCAATTGGGGTGTTGCCGAGGGCCAAGCAGTTTGATCCTCATTTGGGGTTTCTGGGCAGCACCATAGACAAAGTTTTTCTCCTGGGAGGCAGGCGGAGTGCTTCATTGTGGCCCCAGAATTCCCAGTAGGGAGGGTTTGTGGGCCAGGAGTGTGAGGACGGAAGTCTAGGAACACAAGCTAAAGTGAGGATTGGAGCCAAGGGCAGAGCAGGCCCACTAGGCAGAGGCTGAATCAAAATCTCCTGCATCTGAAGTCAGGCTGAGGATCAGACGTTGGCTGAGGCTGGAGTATGTGTCCATGATGGCACCTTCATGAAGCGGGGGCCTCATGAGGCCAAGGAAGTTTTCCCACGCTGAGTTTGGAGGTTGCCCCAAACCACCAGGTTTCCTTCTGTGGGACATTCGAGTCCTGTTGCATGGCTCCAGGACATACCATACGGAAGGACTGGAGAGCACGGTTCGAAGGATGGATCCCTGTACAGCATGCCTCGCATTCCCATTGGCCATTAGCCACAAGATATGTTTGATCTCCTGCCTCTGGCGCACGCTAACCAGGGGGCTGAGTTGAAATGGCCTCTCCTGAGGATGCGTCATAATGTGCGTTTGGGTCCATGGAAACCTTGGAATGTGCTGGTTGTTCAGTGGCCCTGCGGAACTCTCCTACCTGAAGGGTTTGATACATCCCCAGTAAGTAAGCTCCCCATGTGGAGGCGAGAGAGGTTTGGTTTGGTGCCTCAGAAAAGCCCCGTGTGCTGGTCTACGAAAACAGACCTCTGAGGACGGACACATGGAAACCAGAGCTAAGGTTCAGATTAGGGCCTGGGGGCCTGTCCATTTCAACCTTCTGTCTCTGGGGACACTGTCTGAGAGTCTAAGTGGATATAGTTGCTCAGCTGGTGTCAGAGAGCCCCTCTTAGTCCAGGGTGGCCTACACTATTGATGGCCTCAGGGGCCTTGGAGCTTTTCCCTAACCTGTAGGGTTGTGGTCAATGGATTGGGCACAAATTCCTTGGAGAGGGCAGGCACAATCTTTCGCTGTGGCTCCAGAGGCCCTAGCATGGCGGTTGTGTGGGTCCAGGCTGAGGGCACAGAAGTCTGAAAACACAAACTCAGCTTATGAGTGGCGCCTAGGGTATGGCAGGCCGGATGTACAGCCCGAGAGGGAGCTCCTGGGCCTCTGAAACAAGGGCGAGTGGGAGGCGTTCCTTCAGGCTTTTGTCTCTGGATGTTGTGTCCGAGATAGCCGTGGATTGGAGGGGTGGCCTCAGGGACTGTGGACGAGTATCCCTCTCTGGGGATTTGTCCCAGCTCCCAAGAGTTTGGGGTCATTTTGTGGGAAGGGTGGAAAAGTGTTGTCTGGCTCACGTGTCTCTCCAAGAAAGGGATTCCAGAGCAGAGCCCCAGGTATGGGCGGGGCGACTGGAAAACTCAAACACTGGTGAGGAATGGGTGCATAGGGGCTTGGCAAGCCCCATATGCGGGCTCTTGGCCCAGGCCCTGACAGGCCTTTCTTTGACATGGGGCTCATGCTGAGGGTCAGAGTGTGAATTTGTGCCCAAGCAGCACTCAAGTTTGGGCGTGGCATCAGGGACCAGGAAGGTTTCTCCCACCCTGAAGGTGTGACTCCATGCCAAGAGCAAGCTTTACAGCCACGGGGAAGGAGGAGTTCTGTGTTGTGCTTGCGATACCCAGCTGTGTGGAGAATTGATATAATGTCTAGGTTCAGATATCTGAAAACCAAGGTTAGGAAGAGGTGACGGCATAAGACCATGGCGTGTCCGAAGTGCTGGGTGTGCGGCCAGCTGTCTCCTTGTCTGTCTGGACGTCTGGCTTCAGGCTGTGTCAGACAGAGCATGAGTGCCCAGAGCAGCCTATCCAGTTCGGGTACCGTCGAGGCCCGAGCAGGTTGATCCTCATCTGGGTTTTCTGGAGAGAGCCCCACAGGGAAACGTTTTTCTTGCCTTGGGCAGACCCTGGGCTGGGTTGTGGTTCTGGAGTTCCTAGTCCGGAGGGCTTGTTTGCCAGGAGTGTGAGGAAGGAAGTCTGAAAACACAAGCTAGCGTGAGGTTTGGGACCGATGGCACGGCAGGCCCACTCTGAGAGGCTGAATCGAGATCTCCTGCACTGAGGTCATTTCAACTCTGAGACGTGCCTCAGGCTAGAGTTTTTGTCCAGCATGGCCTCTTCCTGAATGGTGTGGGGGCCTCATGAGGCCAGGAAGGTTTGCCTACGATGGGATTTGTGAACTACTCCAAACCTCAAGGTTTCCTTCTGCACGAAAGTCGAGTGCTATTGGATGGTTCCAGGAGGCCCCATACGGAAAGACTCGAGAGCAGGTGTCTAAGCATGGATGCCTGGGACCGCCACCTCATATTCCCACTCTTTAGTCAGGACAAGGCAGGCTCAATCTGCGGGCTCCTGGGTGAGCTACCCAGAGGGGAGTGTTGAAATGGACTCTCCTGAAGATGAGTCCTACTGTGGCTTGGTGGCCTGGGAGACCTTGGAATGTGGAGGTGGCTCAGGGACTCTGCAGGATTCTCCAACCTGAGGTGTTTGACACGGCTCCAACAAGGAAGCTTCCCATGTGGAGACGAGAGAAGTTCTGTTCAGTGCCTCAGGAAAGCCCCATATCCTGTTCTTCGAACCAAAGCCTCTGAGGAGTGACACCAGGAAAACAAAGCAAGAGTTGAGATTAGGGCCTAAGGGCCTGTCGGGCTCAACCTTCTATCTCTGTTGACATCTGTGTGCATGCCTTCATGGAGGTAGCAGCTCAGCTTGTGTCCGAAGGCCCCCGTGTGTGCAGGGAGGCTCCCGGTAATGGTATGTCCTCGGGGCCTTGAGGTTTCTCATATTCTGGAGGAGTGTGGCCAAAGGAATGGACAGAGTTTCCCAGGAGAGAGCAGGCATGGTCCTGTGGTATGGCTCCAGAGGACCCAGCCTAGAGGCTGTGTTTGCCAGGGCTGTGGAGACAGATGTCTGAAAAAGCAAACTTGGCTCAGGTAGGCGCCAATGTAACGGCAGGCCTGATCTCCAGTCCGAGAGGGGAGATCCTCTGGATATCAAAGGAGGGCAAGTGGGAGGCAGTCGCTCAGGCTTTTGTCTCTGGGTGTTGCGTTCACAGTGGCCGTTCAGGGTAGGGGTTGCTTCAGGGGCCGAGGAAGAGCCTTCCTCTCGGGGGATTGTCCAAGCTCCCAAGTGTTTGGGTTCATTCTGTGGGAAGGGAAGAGTACTGTTTTCTGCCACAGGGGACCCGCCAGGAGAGGGACTCTAGAGCACAGCAGTGGGTTCCCTCAACTGGAATACACACCATCTAGTTAGTCCTGCGTGCCTATGGGCATGGCAAGCCACATATGCGGGCTCTTGGTCCAATCACTGAGAGGCGTTACTTGAATAAGGTACTCACGCTGAGGGTCACAATGTGTGTTTGTGCCCAAGGCGGCCCTCACACATGGGCGTGGCCTCATGGGCCATGCCGTTTTCTCCTACACTGAAGGTTTGACTCACTGCCAGCAGCAAGGTTTCTTGCCATGGGGAAGGAGGGGTTCTGACTTGTGCATCAGGTTCCCCCCTGTGCAGGGATTGGAGATAAGGTCTAGGTTCTGATGACTGAAAACCCAGGTTGGGAATGGATGGTGGCCTAAGGCAGTGGCGGGTCCAATGTGCTGGGTGTGCAGCCAGCTGTGTCGGTGTCTGTTGGAAGGTCTGGGCTCAGGCTATTTGCGACAGAGCCTCAGTGTTTAAGGTAGCCTATGCAATTGGGGTGTGGCCGAGGGCCAAGCAGTTTGATCCTCATTTGGGGTTTCTGGGCAGCACCATAGACAAAGTTTTTCTCCTGGGAGGCAGGCGGAGTGCTTCATTGTGGCCCCAGAATTCCCAGTAGGGAGGGTTTGTGGGCCAGGAGTGTGAGGACGGAAGTCTAGGAACACAAGCTAAAGTGAGGATTGGAGCCAAGGGCAGAGCAGGCCCACTAGGCAGAGGCTGAATCAAAATCTCCTGCATCTGAAGTCAGGCTGAGGATCAGACGTTGGCTGAGGCTGGAGTATGTGTCCATGATGGCACCTTCATGAAGCGGGGGCCTCATGAGGCCAAGGAGGTTTTCCCACGCTGAGTTTGGAGGTTGCCCCAAACCACCAGGTTTCCTTCTGTGGGACATTCGAGTCCTGTTGCATGGCTCCAGGACATACCATACGGAAGGACTGGAGAGCACGGTTCGAAGGATGGATCCCTGTACAGCATGCCTCGCATTCCCATTGGCCATTAGCCACAAGATATGTTTGATCTGCTGCCTCTGGGGCACGCTAACCAGGGGGCTGAGTTGAAATGGCCTCTCCTGAGGATGCGTCATAATGTGCGTTTGGGTCCATGGAAACCTTGGAATGTGCTGGTTGTTCAGTGGCCCTGCGGAACTCTCCTACCTGAAGGGTTTGATACATCCCCAGTAAGTAAGCTCCCCATGTGGAGGCGAGAGAGGTTTGGTTTGGTGCCTCAGAAAAGCCCCGTGTGCTGGTGTACGAAAACAGACCTCTGAGGACGGACACATGGAAACCAGAGCTAAGGTTCAGATTAGGGCCTGGGGGCCTGTCCATTTCAACCTTCTGTCTCTGGGGACACTGTCTGAGAGTCTAAGTGGAGATAGTTGCTCCGCTGGTGTCAGAGAGCCCCTCTTAGTCCAGGGTGGCCTACACTATTGATGGCCTCAGGGGCCTTGGAGCTTTTCCCTAACCTGTAGGGTTGTGGTCAATGGATTGGGCACAATTTCCTTGGAGAGGGCAGGCACAATCTTTCGCTGTGGCTCCAGAGGCCCTAGCCTGGCGGTTGTGTGGGTCCAGGCTGAGGGCACAGAAGTCTGAAAACACAAACTCAGCTTATGAGTGGCGCCTAGGGTATGGCAGGCCGGATGTACAGCCCGAGAGGGAGCTCCTGGGCCTCTGAAACAAGGGCGAGTGGGAGGCGTTCCTTCAGGCTTTTGTCTCTGGATGTTGTGTCCGAGATAGCCGTGGATTGGAGGGGTGGCCTCAGGGACTGTGGACGAGTATCCCTCTCTGGGGATTTGTCCCAGCTCCCAAGAGTTTGGGGTCATTTTGTGGGAAGGGTGGAAAAGTGTTGTCTGGCTCACGTGTCTCTCCAAGAAAGGGATTCCAGAGCAGAGCCCCAGGTATGGGCGGGGCGACTGGAAAACTCAAACACTGGTGAGGATTGGGTGCATAGGGGCTTGGCAAGCCCCATATGCGGGCTCTTGGCCCAGGCCCTGACAGGCCTTTCTTTGACATGGGGCTCATGCTGAGGGTCAGAGTGTGAATTTGTGCCCAAGCAGCACTCAAGTTTGGGCGTGGCATCAGGGACCAGGAAGGTTTCTCCCACCCTGAAGGTGTGACTCCATGCCAAGAGCAAGCTTTACAGCCACGGGGAAGGAGGAGTTCTGTGTTGTGCTTGCGATACCCAGCTGTGTGGAGAATTGATATAATGTCTAGGTTCAGATATCTGAAAACCAAGGTTAGGAAGAGGTGACGGCATAAGACCATGGCGTGTCCGAAGTGCTGGGTGTGCGGCCAGCTGTCTCCTTGTCTGTCTGGACGTCTGGCTTCAGGCTGTGTCAGACAGAGCATGAGTGCCCAGAGCAGCCTATCCAGTTCGGGTACCGTCGAGGCCCGAGCAGGTTGATCCTCATCTGGGTTTTCTGGAGAGAGCCCCACAGGGAAACGTTTTTCTTGCCTTGGGCAGACCCTGGGTTGGGTTGTGGTTCTGGAGTTCCTAGTCCGGAGGGCTTGTTTGCCAGGAGTGTGAGGAAGGAAGTCTGAAAACACAAGCTAGCGTGAGGTTTGGGACCGATGGCACGGCAGGCCCACTCTGAGAGGCTGAATCGAGATCTCCTGCACTGAGGTCATTTCAACTCTGAGACGTGCCTCAGGCTAGAGTTTTTGTCCAGCATGGCCTCTTCCTGAATGGTGTGGGGGCCTCATGAGGCCAGGAAGGTTTGCCTACGATGGGATTTGTGAACTACTCCAAACCTCAAGGTTTCCTTCTGCACGAAAGTCGAGTGCTATTGGATGGTTCCAGGAGGCCCCAACGGAAAGACTCGAGAGCAGGTGTCTAAGCATGGATGCCTGGGAACGCCACCTCATATTCCCACTCTTTAGTCAGGACAAGGCAGGCTCAATCTGGGGCTCCTGGGTGAGCTACCCAGAGGGGAGAGTTGAAATGGACTCTCCTGAAGATGAGTCCTACTGTGGCTTGGTGGCCTGGGAGACCTTGGAATGTGGAGGTGGCTCAGGGACTCTGCAGGATTCTCCAACCTGAGGTGTTTGACATGGCTCCAACAAGGAAGCTTCCCATGTGGAGACGAGAGAAGTTCTGTTCAGTGCCTCAGGAAAGCCCCATATCCTGTTCTTCGAACCAAAGCCTCTGAGGAGTGACACCTGGAAAACAAAGCAAGAGTTGAGATTAGGGCCTAAGGGCCTGTCCGGCTCAACCTTCTATCTCTGTTGACATCTGTGTGCATGCCTTCATGGAGGTAGCAGCTCAGCTTGTGTCCGAAGGCCCCTGTGTGTGCAGGGAGGCTCCCGGTAATGGTATGTCCTCGGGGTCCTTGAGGCTTCTCATATTCTGGAGGTGTGTGGCCAAAGGAATGGACAGAGTTTCCCAGGAGAGAGCAGGCATGGTCCTGTGGTATGGCTCCAGAGGACCCAGCCTAGAGGCTGTGTTTGCCAGGGCTGTGGGGACAGATGTCTGAAAAAGCAAACTTGGCTCAGGTAGTGGCCAAGGTAATGGCAGGCCTGATCTCCAGTCCGAGAGAGGAGATCCTCTCGATATCAAAGGAGGGCAAGTGGGAGGCTGTCACTCAGGCTTTTGTCTCTGGGTGTTGCGTTCACAGTGGCCGTTCAGGGTAGGGGTTGCTTCAGGGTCCGAGGAAGAGCCTTCCTCTCGGGGGATTGTCCAAGCTCCCAAGTGTTTGGGTTCATTCTGTGGGAAGGGAAGAGTACTGTTTTCTGCCACAGGGGACCCGCCAGGAGAGGGACTCTAGAGCACAGCAGTGGGTTCCCTCAACTGGAATACACACCATCTAGTTAGTCCTGCGTGCCTATGGGCATGGCAAGCCACATATGCGGGCTCTTGGTCCAATCACTGAGAGGCGTTACTTGAATAAGGTACTCACGCTGAGGGTCACAATGTGTGTTTGTGCCCAAGGCGGCCCTCACACATGGGCGTGGCCTCATGGGCCATGCCGTTTTCTCCTACACTGAAGGTTTGACTCACTGCCAGCAGCAAGGTTTCTTGCCATGGGGAAGGAGGGGTTCTGACTTGTGCATCAGGTTCCCCCCTGTGCAGGGATTGGAGATAAGGTCTAGGTTCTGATGACTGAAAACCCAGGTTGGGAATGGATGGTGGCCTAAGGCAGTGGCGGGTCCAATGTGCTGGGTGTGCAGCCAGCTGTGTCGGTGTCTGTTGGAAGGTCTGGGCTCAGGCTATTTGCGACAGAGCCTCAGTGTTTAAGGTAGCCTATGCAATTGGGGTGTTGCCGAGGGCCAAGCAGTTTGATCCTCATTTGGGGTTTCTGGGCAGCACCATAGACAAAGTTTTTCTCCTGGGAGGCAGGCGGAGTGCTTCATTGTGGCCCCAGAATTCCCAGAAGGGAGGGTTTGTGGGCCAGGAGTGTGAGGACGGAAGTCTAGGAACACAAGCTAAAGTGAGGATTGGAGCCAAGGGCAGAGCAGGCCCACTAGGCAGAGGCTGAATCAAAATCTCCTGCATCTGAAGTCAGGCTGAGGATCAGACGTTGGCTGAGGCTGGAGTATGTGTCCATGATGGCACCTTCATGAAGCGGGGGCCTCATGAGGCCAAGGAAGTTTTCCCACGCTGAGTTTGGAGGTTGCCCCAAACCACCAGGTTTCCTTCTGTGGAACATTCGAGTCCTGTTGCATGGCTCCAGGACATACCATACGGAAGGACTGGAGAGCACGGTTCGAAGGATGGATCCCTGTACAGCATGCCTCGCATTCCCATTGGCCATTAGCCACAAGATATGTTTGATCTGCTGCCTCTGGGGCACGCTAACCAGGGGGCTGAGTTGAAATGGCCTCTCCTGAGGATGCGTCATAATGTGCGTTTGGGTCCATGGAAACCTTGGAATGTGCTGGTTGTTCAGTGGCCCTGCGGAACTCTCCTACCTGAAGGGTTTGATACATCCCCAGTAAGTAAGCTCCCCATGTGGAGGCGAGAGAGGTTTGGTTTGGTGCCTCAGAAAAGCCCCGTGTGCTGGTCTACGAAAACAGACCTCTGAGGACGGACACATGGAAACCAGAGCTAAGGTTCAGATTAGGGCCTGGGGGCCTGTCCATTTCAACCTTCTGTCTCTGGGGACACTGTCTGAGAGTCTAAGTGGAGATAGTTGCTCCGCTGGTGTCAGAGAGCCCCTCTTAGTCCAGGGTGGCCTACACTATTGATGGCCTCAGGGGCCTTGGAGCTTTTCCCTAACCTGTAGGGTTGTGGTCAATGGATTGGGCACAATTTCCTTGGAGAGGGCAGGCACAATCTTTCGCTGTGGCTCCAGAGGCCCTAGCCTGGCGGTTGTGTGGGTCCAGGCTGAGGGCACAGAAGTCTGAAAACACAAACTCAGCTTATGAGTGGCGCCTAGGGTATGGCAGGCCGGATGTACAGCCCGAGAGGGAGCTCCTGGGCCTCTGAAACAAGGGCGAGTGGGAGGCGTTCCTTCAGGCTTTTGTCTCTGGATGTTGTGTCCGAGATAGCCGTGGATTGGAGGGGTGGCCTCAGGGACTGTGGACGAGTATCCCTCTCTGGGGATTTGTCCCAGCTCCCAAGAGTTTGGGGTCATTTTGTGGGAAGGATGGAAAAGTGTTGTCTGGCTCACGTGTCTCTCCAAGAAAGGGATTCCAGAGCAGAGCCCCAGGTACGGGCGGGGCGACTGGAAAACTCAAACACTGGTGAGGATTGGGTGCATAGGGGCTTGGCAAGCCCCATATGCGGGCTCTTGGCCCAGGCCCTGACAGGACTTTCTTTGACATGGGGCTCATGCTGAGGGTCAGAGTGTGAATTTGTGCCCAAGCAGCACTCAAGTTTGGGCGTGGCATCAGGGACCAGGAAGGTTTCTCCCACCCTGAAGGTGTGACTCCATGCCAAGAGCAAGCTTTACAGCCACGGGGAAGGAGGAGTTCTGTGTTGTGCTTGCGATACCCAGCTGTGTGGAGAATTGATATAATGTCTAGGTTCAGATATCTGAAAACCAAGGTTAGGAAGAGGTGACGGCATAAGACCATGGCGTGTCCGAAGTGCTGGGTGTGCGGCCAGCTGTCTCCTTGTCTGTCTGGACGTCTGGCTTCAGGCTGTGTCAGACAGAGCATGAGTGCCCAGAGCAGCCTATCCAGTTCGGGTACCGTCGAGGCCCGAGCAGGTTGATCCTCATCTGGGTTTTCTGGAGAGAGCCCCACAGGGAAACGTTTTTCTTGCCTTGGGCAGACCCTGGGCTGGGTTGTGGTTCTGGAGTTCCTAGTCCGGAGGGCTTGTTTGCCAGGAGTGTGAGGAAGGAAGTCTGAAAACACAAGCTAGCGTGAGGTTTGGGACCGATGGCACGGCAGGCCCACTCTGAGAGGCTGAATCGAGATCTCCTGCACTGAGGTCATTTCAACTCTGAGACGTGCCTCAGGCTAGAGTTTTTGTCCAGCATGGCCTCTTCCTGAATGGTGTGGGGGCCTCATGAGGCCAGGAAGGTTTGCCTACGATGGGATTTGTGAACTACTCCAAACCTCAAGGTTTCCTTCTGCACGAAAGTCGAGTGCTATTGGATGGTTCCAGGAGGCCCCATACGGAAAGACTCGAGAGCAGGTGTCTAAGCATGGATGCCTGGGAACGCCACCTCATATTCCCACTCTTTAGTCAGGACAAGGCAGGCTCAATCGGCGGGCTCCTGGGTGAGCTACCCAGAGGGGAGAGTTGAAATGGACTCTCCTGAAGATGAGTCCTACTGTGGCTTGGTGGCCTGGGAGACCTTGGAATGTGGAGGTGGCTCAGGGACTCTGCAGGATTCTCCAACCTGAGGTGTTTGACACGGCTCCAACAAGGAAGCTTCCCATGTGGAGACGAGAGAAGTTCTGTTCAGTGCCTCAGGAAAGCCCCATATCCTGTTCTTCGAACCAAAGCCTCTGAGGAGTGACACATGGAAAACAAAGCAAGAGTTGAGATTAGGGCCTAAGGGCCTGTCCGGCTCAACCTTCTATCTCTGTTGACATCTGTGTGCATGCCTTCATGGAGGTAGCAGCTCAGCTTGTGTCCGAAGGCCCCCGTGTGTGCAGGGAGGCTCCCGGTAATGGTATGTCCTCGGGGGCCTTGAGGTTTCTCATATTCTGGAGGTGTGTGGCCAAAGGAATGGACAGAGTTTCCCAGGAGAGAGCAGGCATGGTCCTGTGGTATGGCTCCAGAGGACCCAACCTAGAGGCTGTGTTTGCCAGGGCTGTGGGGACAGATGTCTGAAAAAGCAAACTTGGCTCAGGTTGGGGCCAAGGTAATGGCAGGCCTGATCTCCAGTCCGAGAGGGGAGATCCTCTGGATATCAAAGGAGGGCAAGTGGGAGGCAGTCGCTCAGGCTTTTGTCTCTGGGTGTTGCGTTCACAGTGGCCGTTCAGGGTAGGGGTTGCTTCAGGGGCCGAGGAAGAGCCTTCCTCTCGGGGGATTGTCCAAGCTCCCAAGTGTTTGGGTTCATTCTGTGGGAAGGGAAGAGTACTGTTTCCTGCCACAGGGGACCCGCCAGGAGAGGGACTCTAGAGCACAGCAGTGGGTTCCCTCAACTGGAATACACACCATCTAGTTAGTCCTGCGTGCCTATGGGCATGGCAAGCCACATATGCGGGCTCTTGGTCCAATCACTGAGAGGCGTTACTTGAATAAGGTACTCACGCTGAGGGTCACAATGTGTGTTTGTGCCCAAGGCGGCCCTCACACATGGGCGTGGCCTCATGGGCCATGCCGTTTTCTCCTACACTGAAGGTTTGACTCACTGCCAGCAGCAAGGTTTCTTGCCATGGGGAAGGAGGGGTTCTGACTTGTGCATCAGGTTCCCCCCTGTGCAGGGATTGGAGATAAGGTCTAGGTTCTGATGACTGAAAACCCAGGTTGGGAATGGATGGTGGCCTAAGGCAGTGGCGGGTCCAATGTGCTGGGTGTGCAGCCAGCTGTGTCGGTGTCTGTTGGAAGGTCTGGGCTCAGGCTATTTGCGACAGAGCCTCAGTGTTTAAGGTAGCCTATGCAATTGGGGTGTTGCCGAGGGCCAAGCAGTTTGATCCTCATTTGGGGTTTCTGGGCAGCACCATAGACAAAGTTTTTCTCCTGGGAGGCAGGCGGAGTGCTTCATTGTGGCCCCAGAATTCCCAGAAGGGAGGGTTTGTGGGCCAGGAGTGTGAGGACGGAAGTCTAGGAACACAAGCTAAAGTGAGGATTGGAGCCAAGGGCAGAGCAGGCCCACTAGGCAGAGGCTGAATCAAAATCTCCTGCATCTGAAGTCAGGCTGAGGATCAGACGTTGGCTGAGGCTGGAGTATGTGTCCATGATGGCACCTTCATGAAGCGGGGGCCTCATGAGGCCAAGGAAGTTTTCCCACGCTGAGTTTGGAGGTTGCCCCAAACCACCAGGTTTCCTTTTGTGGGACATTCGAGTCCTGTTGAATGGCTCCAGGACATACCATACGGAAGGACTGGAGAGCACGGTTCGAAGGATGGATCCCTGTACAGCATGCCTCGCATTCTCATTGGCCATTAGCCACAAGATATGTTTGATCTGCTGCCTCTGGGACACGCTAACCAGGGGGCTGAGTTGAAATGGCCTCTCCTGAGGATGCGTCATAATGTGCGTTTGGGTCCATGGAAACCTTGGAATGTGCTGGTTGTTCAGTGGCCCTGCGGAACTCTCCTACCTGAAGGGTTTGATACATCCCCAGTAAGTAAGCTCCCCATGTGGAGGCGAGAGAGGTTTGGTTTGGTGCCTCAGAAAAGCCCCGTGTGCTGGTCTACGAAAACAGACCTCTGAGGACGGACACATGGAAACCAGAGCTAAGGTTCAGATTAGGTCCTGGGGGCCTGTCCATTTCAACCTTCTGTCTCTGGGGACACTGTCTGAGAGTCTAAGTGGAGATAGTTGCTCCGCTGGTGTCAGAGAGCCCCTCTTAGTCCAGGGTGGCCTACACTATTGATGGCCTCAGGGGCCTTGGAGCTTTTCCCTAACCTGTAGGGTTGTGGTCAATGGATTGGGCACAATTTCCTTGGAGAGGGCAGGCACAATCTTTCGCTGTGGCTCCAGAGGCCCTAGCCTGGCGGTTGTGTGGGTCCAGGCTGAGGGCACAGAAGTCTGAAAACACAAACTCAGCTTATGAGTGGCGCCTAGGGTATGGCAGGCCGGATGTACAGCCCGAGAGGGAGCTCCTGGGCCTCTGAAACAAGGGCGAGTGGGAGGCGTTCCTTCAGGCTTTTGTCTCTGGATGTTGTGTCCGAGATAGCCGTGGATTGGAGGGGTGGCCTCAGGGACTGTGGACGAGTATCCCTCTCTGGGGATTTGTCCCAGCTCCCAAGAGTTTGGGGTCATTTTGTGGGAAGGGTGGAAAAGTGTTGTCTGGCTCACGTGTCTCTCCAAGAAAGGGATTCCGGAGCAGAGCCCCAGGTACGGGCGGGGCGACTGGAAAACTCAAACACTGGTGAGGAATGGGTGCATAGGGGCTTGGCAAGCCCCATATGCGGGCTCTTGGCCCAGGCCCTGACAGGCCTTTCTTTGACATGGGGCTCATGCTGAGGGTCAGAGTGTGAATTTGTGCCCAAGCAGCACTCAAGTTTGGGCGTGGCATCAGGGACCAGGAAGGTTTCTCCCACCCTGAAGGTGTGACTCCATGCCAAGAGCAGGCTTTACAGCCACGGGGAAGGAGGAGTTCTGTGTTGTGCTTGCGATACCCAGCTGTGTGGAGAATTGATATAATGTCTAGGTTCAGATATCTGAAAACCAAGGTTAGGAAGAGAAGACGGCATAAGACCATGGCGTGTCCAAAGTGCTGGGTGTGCGGCCAGCTGTCTCCTTGTCTGTCTGGACGTCTGGCTTCAGGCTGTGTCAGACAGAGCATGAGTGCCCAGAGCAGCCTATCCAGTTCGGGTACCGTCGAGGCCCGAGCAGGTTGATCCTCATCTGGGTTTTCTGGAGAGAGCCCCACAGGGAAACGTTTTTCTTCCCTTGGGCAGACCCTGGGCTGGGTTGTGGTTCTGGAGTTCCTAGTCCGGAGGGCTTGTTTGCCAGGAGTGTGAGGAAGGTAGTCTGAAAACACAAGCTAGCGTGAGGTTTGGGACCGATGGCACGGCAGGCCCACTCTGAGAGGCTGAATCGAGATCTCCTGCACTGAGGTCATTTTAACACTGAGACGTGCCTCAGGCTAGAGTTTTTGTCCAGCATGGCCTCTTCCTGAATGGTGTGGGGGCCTCATGAGGCCAGGAAGGTTTGCCTACGATGGGATTTGTGAACTACTCCAAACCTCAAGGTTTCCTTCTGCACGAAAGTCGAGTGCTATTGGATGGTTCCAGGAGGCCCCATAAGGAAAGACTCGAGAGCAGGTGTCTAAGCATGGATGCCTGGGACCGCCACCTCATATTCCCACTCTTTAGTCAGGACAAGGCAGGCTCAATCGGCGGGCTCCTGGGCGAGCTACCCAGAGGGGAGATTTGAAATGGACTCTCCTGAAGATGAGTCCTACTGTGGCTTGGTGGCCTGGGAGACCTTGGAATGTGGAGGTGGCTCAGGGACTCTGCAGGATTCTCCAACCTGAGGTGTTTGACACGGCTCCAACAAGGAAGCTTCCCATGTGGAGACGAGAGAAGTTCTGTTCAGTGCCTCAGGAAAGCCCCATATCCTGTTCTTCGAACCAAAGCCTCTGAGGAGTGACACCTGGAAAACAAAGCAAGAGTTGAGATTAGGGCCTAAGGGCCTGTCCGGCTCAACCTTCTATCTCTGTTGACATCTGTGTGCATGCCTTCATGGAGGTAGCAGCTCAGCTTGTGTCCGAAGGCCCCTGTGTGTGCAGGGAGGCTCCCGGTAATGGTATGTCCTCGGGGGCCTTGAGGTTTCTCATATTCTGGAGGTGTGTGGCCAAAGGAATGGACAGAGTTTCCCAGGAGAGAGCAGGCATGGTCCTGTGGTATGGCTCCAGAGGACCCAGCCTAGAGGCTGTGTTTGCCAGGGCTGTGGAGACAGATGTCTGAAAAAGCAAACTTGGCTCAGGTAGGGGCCAAGGTAATGGCAGGCCTGATCTCCAGTCCGAGAGGGGAGATCCTCTGGATATCAAAGGAGGGCAAGTGGGAGGCAGTCGCTCAGGCTTTTGTCTCTGGGTGTTGCGTTCACAGTGGCCGTTCAGGGTAGGGGTTGCTTCAGGGGTCGAGGAAGAGCCTTCCTCTCGGGGGATTGTCCAAGCTCCCAAGTGTTTGGGTTCATTCTGTGGGAAGGGAAGAGTACTGTTTTCTGCCACAGGGGACCCCCAAGGAGAGGGAATCTAGAGCACAGCAGTGGGTTCCCTCAACTGGAATACACACCATCTAGTTAGTCCTGCGTGCCTATGGGCATGGCAAGCCACATATGCGGGCTCTTGGTCCTATCACTGAGAGGCGTTACTTGAATAAGGTACTCACGCTGAGGGTCACAATGTGTGTTTGTGCCCAAGGCGGCCCTCACACATGGGCGTGGCCTCATGGGCCATGCCGTTTTCTCCTAACTGAAGGTTTGACTCACTGCCAGCAGCAAGGTTTCTTGCCATGGGGAAGGAGGGGTTCTGACATGTGCATCAGGTTCCGCCCTGTGCAGGGATTGGAGATAAGGTCTAGGTTCTGATGACTGAAAACCCAGGTTGGGAATGGATGGTG
The DNA here is from genome assembly GCF_964662115.1 of Mustela nivalis. Classification (NCBI taxonomy): domain Eukaryota; kingdom Metazoa; phylum Chordata; class Mammalia; order Carnivora; family Mustelidae; genus Mustela; species Mustela nivalis. The sequence continues at coordinate 30,437 of NW_028135896.1, read as the reverse complement.
GCCTAAGGCAGTGGCGGGTCCAATGTGCTGGGTGTGCAGCCAGCTGTGTCGGTGTCTGTTGGAAGGTCTGGGCTCAGGCTATTTGCGACAGAGCATCAGTGTTTAAGGTAGCCTATGCAATTGGGGTGTTGCCGAGGGCCAAGCAGTTTGATCCTCATTTGGGGTTTCTGGGCAGCACCATAGACAAAGTTTTTCTCCTAGGAGGCAGGCGGAGTGCTTCATTGTGGCCCCAGAATTCCCAGAAGGGAGGGTTTGTGGGCCAGGAGTGTGAGGACGGAAGTCTAGGAACACAAGCTAAAGTGAGGATTGGAGCCAAGGGCAGAGCAGGCCCACTAGGCAGAGGCTGAATCAAAATCTCCTGCTTCTGAAGTCAGGCTGAGGATCAGACGTTGGCTGAGGCTGGAGTATGTGTCCATGATGGCACCTTCATGAAGCGGGGGCCTCATGAGGCCAAGGAAGTTTTCCCACGCTGAGTTTGGAGGTTGCCCCAAACCACCAGGTTTCCTTCTGTGGGACATTCGAGTCCTGTTGCATGGCTCCAGGACATACCATACGGAAGGACTGGAGAGCACGGTTCGAAGGATGGATCCCTGTACAGCATGCCTCGCATTCCCATTGGCCATTAGCCACAAGATATGTTTGATCTGCTGCCTCTGGGGCACGCTAACCAGGGGGCTGAGTTGAAATGGCCTCTCCTGAGGATGCGTCATAATGTGCGTTTGGGTCCATGGAAACCTTGGAATGTGCTGGTTGTTCAGTGGCCCTGCGGAACTCTCCTACCTGAAGGGTTTGATACATCCCCAGTAAGTAAGCTCCCCATGTGGAGGCGAGAGAGGTTTGGTTTGGTGCCTCAGAAAAGCCCCGTGTGCTGGTCTACGAAAACAGACCTCTGAGGACGGACACATGGAAACCAAAGCTAAGTTTCAGATTAGGGCCTGGGGGCCTGTCCATTTCAACCTTCTGTCTCTGGGGACACTGTCTGAGAGTCTAAGTGGAGATAGTTGCTCCGCTGGTGTCAGAGAGCCCCTCTTAGTCCAGGGTGGCCTACACTATTGATGGCCTCAGTGGCCTTGGAGCTTTTCCCTAACCTGTAGGGTTGTGGTCAATGGATTGGGCACAATTTCCTTGGAGAGGGCAGGCACAATCTTTCGCTGTGGCTCCAGAGGCCCTAGCCTGGCGGTTGTGTGGGTCCAGGCTGAGGGCACAGAAGTCTGAAAACACAAACTCAGCTTATGAGTGGTGCCTAGGGTATGGCAGGCCGGATGTACAGCCCGAGAGGGAGCTCCTGGGCCTCTGAAACAAGGGCGAGTGGGAGGCGTTCCTTCAGGCTTTTGTCTCTGGATGTTGTGTCCGAGATAGCCGTGGATTGGAGGGGTGGCCTCAGGGACTGTGGACGAGTATCCCTCTCTGGGGATTTGTCCCAGCTCCCAAGAGTTTGGGGTCATTTTGTGGGAAGGGTGGAAAAGTGTTGTCTGGCTCACGTGTCTTTCCAAGAAGGGGATTCCAGAGCAGAGCCCCAGGTACGGGCGGGGCGACTGGAAAACTCAAACACTGGTGAGGATTGGGTGCATAGGGGCTTGGCAAGCCCCATATGCGGGCTCTTGGCCCAGGCCCTGACAGGCCTTTCTTTGACATGGGTCTCATGCTGAGGGTCACAGTGTGAATTTGTGCCCAAGCAGCACTCAAGTTTGGGCGTGGCATCAGGGACCAGGAAGGTTTCTCCCACCCTGAAAGTGTGACTCCATGCCAAGAGCAAGCTTTACAGCCACGGGGAAGGAGGAGTTCTGTGTTGTGCTTGCGATACCCAGCTGTGTGGAGAATTGATATAATGTCTAGGTTCAGATATCTGAAAACCAAGGTTAGGAAGAGGTGACGGCATAAGACCATGGCGTGTCCGAAGTGCTGGGTGTGCGGCCAGCTGTCTCCTTGTCTGTCTGGACGTCTGGCTTCAGGCTGTGTCAGACAGAGCATGAGTGCCTAGAGCAACCGATCCATTTCGGGTACCGTCGAGGCCCGAGCAGGTTGATCCTCATCTGGGTTTTCTGGAGAGAGCCCCACAGGGAAACGTTTTTCTTCCCTTGGGCAGACCCTGGGCTGGGTTGTGGTTCTGGAGTTCCTAGTCCGGAGGGCTTGTTTGCCAGGAGTGTTAGGAAGGAAGTCTGAAAACACAAGCTAGCGTGAGGTTTGGGACCGATGGCACGGCAGGCCCACTCTGAGAGGCTGAATCGAGATCTCCTGCACTGAGGTCATTTCAACTCTGAGACGTGCCTCAGGCTAGAGTTTTTGTCCAGCATGGCCTCTTCCTGAATGGTGTGGGGGCCTCATGAGGCCAGGAAGGTTTGCCTAAGATGGGATTTGTGAACTACTCCAAACCTCAAGGTTTCCTTCTGCACGAAAGTCGAGTGCTATTGGATGGTTCCAGGAGGCCCCATACGGAAAGACTCGAGAGCAGGTGTCTAAGCATGGATGCCTGGGAACGCCACCTCATATTCCCACTCTTTAGTCAGGACAAGTCAGGCTCAATCTGCGGGCTCCTGGGTGAGCTACGCAGAGGGGAGAGTTGAAATGGACTCTCCTGAAGATGAGTCCTACTGTGGCTTGGTGGCCTGGGAGACCTTGGAATGCGGAGGTGGCTCAGGGACTCTGCAGGATTCTCCAACCTGAGGTGTTTGACACGGCTCCAACAAGGAAGCTTGCCTTGTGGAGACGAGAGAAGTTCTTCAGTGCCTCAGGAAAGCCCCATATCCTGTTCTTCGAACCAAAGCCTCTGAGGAGTGACACCTGGAAAACAAAGCAAGAGTTGAGATTAGGGCCTAAGGGCCTGTCCGGCTCAACCTTCTATCTCTGTTGACATCTGTGTGCATGCCTTCATGGAGGTAGCAGCTCAGCTTGTGTCCGAAGGCCCGTGTGTGCAGGGAGGCTCCCGGTAATGGTATGTCCTCGGGGGCCTTGAGGTTTCTCATATTCTGGAGGTGTGTGGCCAAAGGAATGGACAGAGTTTCCCAGGAGAGAGCAGGCATGGTCCTGTGGTATGGCTCCAGAGGCCCCAGCCTAGAGGCTGTGTTTGCCAGGGCTGTGGGGACAGATGTCTGAAAAAGCAAACTTGGCTCAGGTAGGGGCCAAGGTAATGGCAGGCCTGATCTCCAGTCCGAGAGGGGAGATCTTCTGGATATCAAAGGAGGGCAAGTGGGAGGCAGTCACTCAGGCTTTTGTCTCTGGTTGTTGCGTTCACAGTGGCCATTCAGGGAAGGGGTTGCTTCAGGGGCCGAGGAAGAGCCTTCCTCTCAGGGCATTGTCCAAGCTCCCAAGTGTTTGGGTTCATTCTGTGGGAAGGGAAGAGTACTGTTTTCTGCCACAGGGGACCCCCTAGGAGAGGGACTCTAGAGCACAGCAGTGGGTTCCCTCTACTGGAATACACACCATCTAGTTAGTCCTGGGTGGCTATGGGCATGGCATGCCCAATATGTGGGCTCTTGGTCCAGGCCCTGACAGGCCTTTCTTTGACATGGGTCTCATGCTGAGGGTCACAGTGTGAATTTGTGCCCAAGCAGCACTCAATTTTGGGCGTGACATCAGGGGCCATGAAGGTTTCTCCCTCTCTGAAGGTGTGACACCATGCCAAGAGCAAGCTTTACAGCCACGGGGAAGGAGGAGTTCTGTGTTGTGCTTGCGATACCCAGCTGTGTGGAGAATTGATATAATGTCTAGGTTCAGATATCTGAAAACCAAGGTTAGGAAGAGGTGACGGCATAAGACCATGGCGTGTCCGAAGTGCTGGGTGTGCGGCTAGCTGTCTCCTTGACTGTCTGGACGTCTGGCTTCAGGCTGTGTCAGACAGAGCATGAGTGCCCAGAGCAGCCTATCCAGTTCAGGTACCATCGAGGCCCGAGCAGGTTGATCCTCATCTGGGTTTTCTGGAGAGGGCCCCACAGGGAAACGTTTTTCTTCCCTTGGGAAGACCCTGGGCTGGGTTGTGGTTCTGGAGTTCCTAGTCCGGAGGGCTTGTTTGCCAGGAGTGTGAGGAAGGAAGTCTGAAAACACAAGCTAGCGTGAGGTTTGGGACCGATGGCACGGCAGGCCCACTCTGAGAGGCTGAATCGAGATGTCCTGCACTGAGGTCATGTCAACTATGAGACGTGCCTCAGGCTAGAGTTTTTGTCCAGCATGGCTCTTCCTGAAGGGTGTGGGGGCTTCATGAGGCCAGGAAGTTTTGCCTACGATGGGATTTGTGAACTACTCCAAACCTCAAGGTTTCCTTCTGCACGAAAGTCGAGTGCTATTGGATGGTTCCAGGAGGCCCCATACGGAAAGACTCGAGAGCAGGTGTCTAAGCATGGATGCCTGGGAACGCCACCTCATATTCCCACTCTTTAGTCAGGACAATGCAGGCTCAATCTGCGGGCTCCTGGGTGAGCTACCCAGAGGGGAGAGTTGAAATGGACTCTCCTGAAGATGAGTCCTACTGTGGCTTGGTGGCCTGGGAGACCTTGGAATGTGGAGGTGGCTCAGGGACTCTGCAGGATTCTCCAACCGGAGGTGTTTGACACGGCTCTAACAAGAAAGCTTCCCATGTGGAGACGAGAGAAGTTCTGTTCAGTGCCTCAGGAATGCCCCATATACTGTTCTTCGAACCAAAGCCTCTGAGGAGTGTGACACCTGGAAAACAAAGCAAGAGTTGAGATTAGGGCCTAAGGGCCTGTCCGTCTCAACCTTCAGTCATGCACAGAAAATACAACCTGAGCCAACGTCTGATCCTCGCCGTGACTTCAGATGCATGAGATATTGGTTCAAATGTGCAAGGGGTACCTGCCTTGCCCTCAGCCTGAAGCCCAAGTCTAGCTTGTGGTCTCAGACATCTGTCCTCACACTACCGGCCCAGAAGCCCTCAAGTTTGGCAAATCCGGACCCACAATGCAGCACTCTGCCTGCCCTCGAGAAAAAATATCTTGCCTAACGACCTGCCCAGGCACCTCAAATGAGGATCAACCTACACGGCACTCGACTGTACCCAAATTACATAGTCTAATCTGGGCATTAATGCACTGTCTGACACAACCTGAGCACGAACCTCCTGACCTACAACCAGGCAGCTGAACGCACACTGAGCACTTCAGACCCACCATGGCCTTAGGTCATCATCTCTTCCAAACTGCGATTTTCAGGCTTCCGAACCTAGGCCTTATCTCCAACCACTGCCCAGGGTTGAAAATGATGCAGAAATCAGAACTCCTTCCCCATGGCAAGAGACCTTGTGATTGGCATGTTGTCCAAAGTTCAGTGAAGTTGAAACCAGTGTGGCCCATGAGGCCCCGCCCATGCTCCCGAGCCACATTGGTCACAAACACACATTGTGAACCTCAGCCTGAGCCCAGTCCTCAAGGAATGCCTCTCAGTGGCTGGATGAAGAGACAGCATATGGGGCCTGCCATGCCCCTAGGCCCCAAATTTTAACCATAGTTTGGGTTGTCCCTTCACTCTTCCCCAGGGCTCTGCTTTGGAATTCCTCTTTGGTTGGGACACCTGAGGTAACAAACCTGAAAGGAGACCTCCCATCCCACAGATTGACGAAAAACAATTGGGACCGGGCCAATTCCACAGAGAGGAAGATTCGTCCATGGCCCATGAGGCCTCCCCACATTCCACGACCATCGTTGACACAAAATCCAGAGACCAAAGCCTGAGCATGAGCCTCAGACTCGCTCTTTCTTCATGTCTTGAAGAGTTCTTCTCATGGTTTGTAGATTGGGCCTGCCATACCTAGGTCCCCAAACTTAAGCTGAGTTTGTGTTTTCAGACTTCTGTCCTCAAATTCCTGGGCAACACACACTCCAGGCTGGCGCCCCTGGAGCCACACATTAGGACTGTGCCTACCCCATGCATGGGAATTCTGCCCATTCCATTGTCCAAAATTTTACAAATTAGGAGAACCCTCCAAAGTCCCCGAGGCCATCCCAATATCTAGGTCTCAGTGGACAACAAGGGCGGTCTGACACCAGCTGAGCATCTACGTCCACTCATACCATAGATGGATGTCCCCAGTGAAGGATATAGTACCAGACAGGACCCTAGGCCATAATCGGATCCATTGCTTTGGTTTACAGGCATGTCTCCTCAAAATCCTGATTCCAATAACAGCATAGGGGCTTTCCTGAGGCACTCATCAGAAAAAATCTCGTCTCCACGAGAAAACTTGTGCATGGAACCTATGTCAAAATCTTAGGAGCATACTTCAGAGTCCCGGTGCCACCGCCCCATTCCAAGGTACTCATGGACACAAACACACATTAGGCCCCATGCTCAGGAAAGTCCATTTCAACTCAGCCAACCCGGTTGCTCCTGTAGAGCCCTCCGATCTCAACTGTCTTGTTCCTAGGAGACAATTGGAATGCGAGGCGGGCTAACCTGGCATCCATCCTCGAATGGTGCTCTGGAGTCATTCCATATGGGATGTGTTGGAGCTGTCCAACAGGTCTCAATTGTCCCGCAGAAGGAATCCTTGAAGGGGTTATCCCACAACTCCCAAAGTGGGAAAACCTCCATGGCCTTGAGATTCCACTCCGTTCATGAAGGGCAGTCATGCACAGAAACTACAACCTGAGCCAACGTCTGATCCTCGCCGTGACTTCAGATGCATGAGATATTGGTTCAGATGTGCAGGGGGTACCTGCCTTGCCCTCGGCCTGAATCCCAAGTCTAGCTTGTGGTCTCAGACTTCCGTCCTCATACTACTGGCACAGAAGCCCTCAAGTTTGGCAATTCCGGACCCACAATGCAGCACTCTGCCTGCCCTCGAGAAAAAATATCTTGCCTATGAGCTGCCCAGGCACCTCAAATGAGGATCAACCTACACGGCACTCGACTGTACCCAAATTACATAGTCTAACCTGGGCACTAATGCACTGTCTGACACAACCTGAGTCCGAACCTCCCGACCAAAAACCAGGCAGCTGACCGCACACTGAGCACATCAGACCCACCATGGCCTTAGGTCATCATCTCTTCCCAACTGCGGTTTTCAGGCTTCCGAACCTAGACCTTATCTCCAACCACTGCCCAGGGTTGAAAATGATGCAGAAATCAGAACTCCTTCCCCATGGCAAGAGACCTTGTGATTGGCATGTTGTCCAAAGTTCAGTGAAGTTGAAACCAGTGTGGCCCATTAGGCCCCGCCCAAGCTCCCGAGCCACATTGGTCACAAACACACATTGTGACCCTCAGCCTGAGCCCAGTCCTCAAGGAATGCCTCTCAGTGGCTGGATGAAGAGACAGCATATGGGGCCTGCCATGCCCCTAGGCCCCAAATTTTAACCATAGTTTGGGTTGTCCCTTCACTCTTCCCCAGGGCTCTACTTTGGAATTCCTCTTTGGTTGGGACACCTAAGGTAACAAACCTGAAAGGATACCTCCCATCCCACAGATTGACGAAAAACAATTGGGACCGGGCCAAATCCACAGAGAGGAAGATTCGTCCCTGGCACATGAGGCCTTCCCACATTCCACGACCATCGTTGACACAAAATCCAGAGACCAAAGCCTGAGCAAGCACCTCAGACTCGCTCTTTCTTCACATCCTGAAGAGTTTTGCTCATGGTTTGTAGATTGGGCCTGCCATACCTACGTCCCCAAACCTAAGCTGAGTTTGTGTTTTCAGACTTCTGTCCTCAAATTCCTGGGCAACACACACTCCAGGCTGGCACCCCTGGAGCCACACATTAGGACTGTGCCTATTCCATGCATGGGAATTCTGCCCATTCCATTGTCCAAAATTGTACAAATTAGGAGAACCCTCCAAAGCCCCGTGGCCATCCCATTATCTAGGTCTCGGTGACAACAAGGGCGGTCTGACACCAGCTGAGCATCTACGTCCACTCATACCATACATGGATGTCCCCAGTGAAGGATATGGTACCAGACAGGACCCTAGGCCATAATCGGATCCATTGCTTTGGTTTACAGGCATGTCTCCTCAAAATCCTGGATTCCAATACCAGCATAGGGGCTTTCCTGAGGCACCCATCAAAAAAAATCTCGTCTCCACGAGGAAACTTGTGCATGGAACCTATGTCAAAATCATAGGAGCATACTTCAGAGTCCCGGTGCCACCGCCCCATTCCAAGGTACTCATGGACACAAACACACATTAGGCCCCATGCTCAGGAAAGTCCATTTCAACTCAGCCAACCCGGTTGCTCCTGTAGAGCCCTCCGATCTCAACTGTCTTGTTGCTAGGAGACAATTGGAATGAGAGGCGGGCTACCGTGGCATCCATCCTCGTTTGGTGCTCTGGAGTCATTCCATATGGGATGTGTTGGAGCTGCCCAACAGGTTTCAATTGTCCCGCAGAAGGAATCCTTGAAGGGGTTATCCCGCAACTCCCAACGTTGGAAAACCTCCATGGCCTTGAGATTCCACTCCGTTCATGAAGGGGCAGTCATGCACCAAAACGACAACCTGAGCCAACGCCTGATCCTCGCCGTGACTTCAGATGCATGAGATATTGGTTCAGATGTGCAGGGGGTACCTGCCTTGCCCTCGGCCTGAAGCCCAAGACTAGCTTGGGGTCTCAGACTTCTGTCCTCACACTATTGGCCCAGAAGCCCCCAAGTTTGGCAATTCCCGACCCACAATGCAGCACTCTGCCTGCCCTCGAGTAAAAATATCTTGCCTATGAGCTGCCCATGCACGTCAAATAAGGATCAACATACATGGCACTCGACTGTACCCAAATTACATAGTCTAACCTGGGCACTAATGCACTGTCTGCACAACCTGAGCCCGAACCTCCTGACCAACAACCAGGCAGCTGACCACACACTGAGTACATCAGACCCACCATGGCCTTAGGTCATCATCTCTTCCCACCTGCAGTTTTCAGGCTTCTGAACCTAGACCTTATCTCCAACCACTGCCCAGGGTTGAAAATGATGCAGAAATAAGAACTCCTTCACCATGGCAAGAGACGTTGTGATTGGCATCTTCTCCAAAGTTCAGTTTAGTTGAAAACAGTGTGGCCCATGAGGCCCCAACCATGCTCGGGAGGGACATTGGTCACAAACACACATTGTGACCCTCAGCCTGAGCCCAGTCTTCAAGTAAGGCCTCTCAGTGGCTGGATGAAGAGACAGCATATGGGGCCTGCCATGCCCCTAGGCCCCAAGTTTTAACCATAGTTTGGGTTGTCCCTTCACTCATCCCCAGGGCTCTGCTTTGGAATTCCTCTTTGGTTGGGACACCTGAGGTAACAAAACTGAAAGAAGACCTCCCATCCAACAGATTGACGAAAAACAATTGGGACCGGGCCAAATCCACAAAGAGGAAGATTCGTCTATGGCCCATGAGGCCTCCCCACATTCCACGGCCATCGTTGACACAAAATCCAGAGACCAAAGCCTGAGCAAGCGCCTCAGACTCGCTCTTTCTTCATATCCTGAAGAGTTCTGCTAATGGTTTAGAGATTGGGCCTGTCATACCTACGTCCCCAAACCTAAGCTGAGTTTGTGTTTTCAGACTTCTGTCCTCAAAGTCCTGGGCCACACACCCTCCATGCTGGGGCCCCTGGAGCTACACATTAGGACTGTGCCTACCCCATGCATGGGAATTCTGCCCATTCCATTGTCCAAAATTGTACAAATTAGGAGAACCCTCCAAAGTCCCTGAGGCCATCCCAATATGTAGGTCTCTGTGGACAAACAAAGGCGGACTGACACCTGCTGAGCATCTACCTCCACTCATACCATAATGGATGTACCAAGAGAAGGAGATGGAACCAGACAGGACCCTCGGCCATAATCGGACCCATTGCTTTGGTTTACAGGCATGTCTCCTCAAAATCCTGGATTCCAATACCAGCATAGCAGGTTTCCTGAGGCATCCATCAGAAAAAATCTCGTCTCCACGAAAATCTTGTGCATGGGACCTATGTCAAAATCTTAGGAGAATACTTCAGAGTCCCGGTGCCACCGCCCCATTCCAAGGTCCTCATGGACACAAAAACACATTAGGCCCCATGCTCAGGAAAGTCCATTTCAACTCAGCCACCCTGATTGCTCCCAATAGCCATCCGATCTCAACTGTCTTGTTGCTAGGAGACAATTGGAATGCGAGGCGGGCTTCCCTGGCATCCATCCTCGATTGGTGCTCTGGAGTCATTCCATATGGGATGTGTTGGAGCTGCCCAACAGGTCTCAATTCTCCCGCAGAAGGTATCCTTGAAGGGGGCATCCCACAACTCCCAACGTGGGAAAACCTCCATGGCCTTGAGATTCCTCTCCGTTCATGAAGGGGCAGTCATGCACAGAAACTACAACCTGAGCCAACGCCTGATCCTCGCCGTGACTTCAGATGCATGAGATATTGGTTCAGATGTGCAGGGGGTACCTGCCTTGCCCTCGGCCTGAAGCCCAAGTCTAGCTTGTGTTCTCAGACTTCTGTCCTCACACTACTGGCCCAGAAGCCCTCAAGTTTGGCAATTCCGGACCCACAATGCAGCACTGTGCCTGCCCTCTAGAAAAAATATCATGCCTAATGAGCTGCGCAGGCACCTCAAATGAGGATCAACCTACACGGTACTCGACTGTACCCAAATTATAGAGTCTAACCTGGGCACTAGCACTGTCTAACAAAACCTGAGCCCGAACCTCCCGACCAACAACCAGGCAGCTGACCGCACACTGAGCACATCAGACCCACCATGGCCTTAGGTCATCATCTCTTCCAAACTGCGGTTTTCAGGCTTCCGAACCTAGACCTTATCTCCTACCACTGCCCAGGGTTGAAGGTGATGCAGAAATCAGAACTCCTTCCCCATGGCAAGAAACCTTGTGGTTGGCATGTTGTCCAAAGTTCAGTGTAGTTGAAACCAATGTGGCCCATGAGGCCCCGCCCATGCTCACGAGCCACATTGGTCACAAACACACATTGTGACACTCAGCCTAACCCAGTCCTTAAGTAAGGCCTCTCAGTGGTTGGATGAAGAGACAGCATATGGGGCCTGTCATGCCCCTAGGCCCCAAATTTTAACCATAGTTTGGGTTGTCACTTCACTATTCCCCAAGGCTCTGCTTTGGAATTCCTCTTTGGTTGGGACACCTGAGGTAACATTCCTGAAAGGAGACCTCCCATCCCACAGATTGACGAAAAACAATGGGGACCGGGCAAAATCCACAGAGAGGAAGATTCGTCCATGGCCCATGAGGCCTCCCCACATTCCACGGCCATCGTTGACACAAAATAAAGAGACCAAAGCCTGAGCAAGTGCCTCAGACTCGCTCTTTCTTCATGTCTTGAAGAGTTCTTCTCATGGTTTGTAGATTGTGCCTGCCATACCTGCGTCCCCAAACCTAAGCTGAGTTTGTGTTTTCAGACTTCTGTCCTCAAAGTCCTGGGCCACACACCCTCTAGCTGGGGTCCCTGGAGCCACACATTAGGACAATGCCTCCCCAATGCATGGGAATTCTGCCCATTCCATTGTCCAAAGTCCCCGAGGCCGTCCAATATGTAGTTCTCAGTGGACAAACAAGGGCGGTCTGACACCAGCTGAGCATCTACCTCCACTCATACCATAGATGGATGTCCTCAGAGAAGGAGATGGAACCAGACAGGACCCTAGGCCGTAATCGGATCCATTGCTTTGGTTTACAGGCATGTCTCCTCAAAATCCTGAATTCCAATACCAGCATAGGGGGTTTCCTGAGGCACCCATCAGAAAAAATCTCGTCTCCACTAGGACACTTATGCATGGGAAGTATGTCAAAATATTATGAGAATACTTCAGAGTCCCGGTGCCACCGCCCCATTTCAAGGTCCTCATGGACACACACATATTAGGCCCCATACTCAGGAAAGTCCATTTCAAATCAGCCACCCCGGTTGCTCCCGCAGAGCCATCCGATCTCAACTGTCTTGTAGCTAGGAGACAATTGGAATGCGAGGCGATCTTTCCTGGCATCCATCCTCGAACGGTGCTCTGGAGTCATTCCATATGGGATGTTTTGGAGCTGCCCAACAGGTCTCAATTGTCCCGCAGAAGGAATCCTTGAAGGGGGCATCCCACAACTCCCAACGTGGGAAAACCTCCATGGCCTTGAGATTCCTCTCCGTTCATGAAGGGGCAGTCATGCACAGAAACTACAACCTGAGCCAACGTCTGATCCTCGCCGTGACTTCAGATGCATGAGATATTGGTTCAGATGTGCAGGGGGTACCTGCCTTGCCCTCGGCCTGAAGCCCAAGTCTAGCTTGTGTTCTCAGACTTCTGTCCTCACACTACTGGCCCAGAAGCCCTCAAGTTTGGCAATTCCGGACCCACAATGCAGCACTGTGCCTGCCCTCTAGAAAAAATATCATGCCTAATGAGCTGCGCAGGCACCTCAAATGAGGATCAACCTACACGGTACTCGACTGTACCCAAATTATAGAGTCTAACCTGGGCACTAGCACTGTCTAACAAAACCTGAGCCCGAACCTCCCGACCAACAACCAGGCAGCTGACCGCACACTGAGCACATCAGACCCACCATGGCCTTAGGTCATCATCTCTTCCAAACTGCGGTTTTCAGGCTTCCGAAACTAGACCTTATCTCCTACCACTGCCCAGGGTTGAAGGTGATGCAGAAATCAGAACTCCTTCCCCATGGCAAGAAACCTTGTGGTTGGCATGTTGTCCAAAGTTCAGTGTAGTTGAAACCAATGTGGCCCATGAGGCCCCGCCCATGCTCGCGAGCCACATTGGTCACAAACACACATTGTGACACTCAGCCTAACCCAGTCCTTAAGTAAGGCCTCTTAGTGGTTGGATGAAGAGACAGCATATGGGGCCTGTCATGCCCCTAGGCCCCAAATTTTAACCATAGTTTGGGTTGTCACTTCACTATTCCCCAAGGCTCTGCTTTGGAATTCCTCTTTGGTTGGGACACCTGAGGTAACATTCCTGAAAGGAGACCTCCCATCCCACAGATTGACGAAAAACAATGGGGACCGGGCAAAATCCACAGAGAGGAAGATTCGTCCATGGCCCATGAGGCCTCCCCACATTCCACGGCCATCGTTGACACAAAATAAAGAGACCAAAGCCTGAGCAAGTGCCTCAGACTCGCTCTTTCTTCATGTCTTGAAGAGTTCTTCTCATGGTTTGTAGATTGGGCCTGCCATACCTGCGTCCCCAAACCTAAGCTGAGTTTGTGTTTTCAGACTTCTGTCCTCAAAGTCCTGAGCCACACACCCTCTAGCTGGGGTCCCTGGAGCCACACATTAGGACAATGCCTCCCCAATGCATGGGAATTCTGCCCATTCCATTGTCCAAAGTCCCCGAGGCCGTCCAATATGTAGTTCTCAGTGGACAAACAAGGGCGGTCTGACACCAGCTGAGCATCTACCTCCACTCATACCATAGATGGATGTCCTCAGAGAAGGGGATGGAACCAGACAGGACCCTAGGCCGTAATCGGATCCATTGCTTTGGTTTACAGGCATGTCTCCTCAAAATCCTGAATTCCAATACCAGCATAGGGGGTTTCCTGAGGCACCCATCAGAAAAAATCTCGTCTCCACTAGGACACTTATGCATGGGAAGTATGTCAAAATATTATGAGAATACTTCAGAGTCCCGGTGCCACCGCCCCATTTCAAGGTCCTCATGGACACACACATATTAGGCCCCATACTCAGGAAAGTCCATTTCAAATCAGCCACCCCGGTTGCTCCCGCAGAGCCATCCGATCTCAACTGTCTTGTAGCTAGGAGACAATTGGAATGCGAGGCGATCTTTCCTGGCATCCATCCTCGAACGGTGCTCTGGAGTCATTCCATATGGGATGTTTTGGAGCTGCCCAACAGGTCTCAATTGTCCCGCAGAAGGAATCCTTGAAGGGGGCATCCCACAACTCCCAACTTGGGAAAACCTCCATGGCCTTGAGATTCCTCTCCGTTCATGAAGGGGCAGTCATGCACAGAAACTACAACCTGAGCCAACGTCTGATCCTGCCGTGACTTCAGATGCATGAGATATTGGTTCAGATGTGCAGGGGGTACCTGCCTTGCCCTCGGCCTGAAGCCCAAGTCTAGCTTGTGGTCTCAGACTTCTGTCCTCACACTACTGGCCCAGAAGCCCTCAAGTTTGGCAATCCCAGACCCACAATGCAGCACTGTGCCTGCCCTCTAGAAAAAATATCTTGCCTAATGAGCTGCCCAGTCACCTTAAATGAGATTCAACCTACACGGCACTCGACTGTACCCAAATTATAGAGTCTAACCTGGGCACCAATGCACTGTTTGACACAACCTGAGCCCGAACTTCCTGAACAACAACCAGGCAGCTGCCCGCACACTGAGCACATCAGACCCACCATGGCCTTAGGTCATCATCTCTTCCCAACTGCGGGTTTCAGGCTTCCGAACCTAGACCTAATCTCCAAACACTGCCCAGGTTTGAAAATGATGCAGAAATCAGAACTCCTTCACCATGGCAAGAGACCTTGTGATTGGCATCTTCTCCAAAGTTCAGTTTAGTTGAAACCAGTGTGGCCCATGAGTCCCCGCCCATGCCCGCCAGCCACATTGGTCACAAACACACATTGTGAACCTCAGCCTGAGCCCAGTCTTCAAGTAAGGCCTCTCAGTGGCTGGATGAAGAGACAGCATATGGGGCCTGCCATGCCCCTAGGCCCCAAATTTTAACCATAGTTTGGGTTGTCCCTTCACTCTTCCCCAGGGCTCTGCTTTGGAATTCCTCTTTGGTTGGAACACCTGAGGTAACAAAACTGAAAGGAGACCTCCCATTCAACAGATTGACGAAAAACAATTGGGACCGGGCCAAATCCACAGAGAGGAATATTCGTCTATGGCCCATGAGGCCTCCCCACATTCCACGGCCATCGTTGACACAAAATCCAGAGACCAAAGCCTGAGCAAGCGCCTCAGACACGCTCTTTCTTCACATCCTGAAGAGTTCTGCTCATGGTTTGTAGATTGGGCCTGCCATACCTACGTCCCCAAACCTAAGCTGAGTTTGTGTTTTCAGACTTCTGTCCTCAAAGTCCTGGGCCACACACCCTCCATGCTGGGGCCCCTGGAGCTACACATTAGGACTGTGCCTACCCCATGCATGGGAATTCTGCCCATTCCATTGTCCAAAATTGTACAAATTAGGAGAACCCTACAAAGTCCCCGAGGCCATCCCAATATGTAGGTCTCTGTGGACAAACAAAGGCGGACTGACACCAGCTGAGCATCTACCTCCACTCATACCATAGATGGATGTACCAAGAGAAGGAGATGGAACCAGACCGGACCCTCGGCAATAATCGGACCCATTGCTTTGGTTTACAGGCATGTCTCCTCAAAATCCTGGATTCCAATACCAGCATAGCAGGGTTCCTGAGGTATCCATCAGAAAAAATCTCGTCTCCACGAAAAACTTGTGCATGGGACCTATGTCAAAATCTTAGGAGAATACTTCAGAGTCCCGGTGCCACCGCCCCATTCCAAGGTTCTCATGGACACAAACACACATTAGGCCCCATGCTCAGGAAAGTCCATTTCAACTCAGCCACCCTGGTTGCTCCCAATAGCCATCCGATCTCAACTGTCTTGTTGCTAGGAGACAATTGGAATGCGAGGCAGGCTTCCCTTGCATCAATCCTCGAACGGTGCTCTGGAGTCATTCCATATGGGATGTGTTGGAGCTGCCCAACAGGTCTCAATTCTCCCGCAGAAGGTATCCTTGAAAGGGGCATCCCACAACTCCCAACGTGGGAAAACCTCCATGGCCTTGAGATTCCTCTCCGTTCATGAAGGGGCAGTCATGCACAGAAACTACAACCTGAGCCAACGTCTGATCCTCGTCGTGAATTCAGATGCATGAGATATTGGTTCAGATGTGCAGGGGGTACCTGCCTTGCCCTCGGCCGGAAGCCCAAGTCTAGCTTTTGTTCTCAGACTTTTGTCCTCACACTACTGGCCCAGATGCCCTCACGTTTGGCAATTCCGGACCCACAATGCAGCACTCTGCCTGCCCTCTAGAAAAAATATCTTGCCTAATGAACCGCTCGGGCACCTCAAGTAAGGATCAACCTAACGGCACTCGACTGTACCCAAATTATATAGTCTAACCTGGGCACTAATGCACTGTCTGTCACAACCTGAGCCTGAATCTCCTGACCAACAACCAGGCAGCTGACCGCACACTGAGCACATCAGAACCACCATGGCCTTAGGTCATCATCTCTTTCCAACTGTGGTTTTCAGGATACACAACTTAGACCTTATATCCAACCACAGCCCAGGGTTAAAAATGATGCAGAAATCAGAACTCCTTCCCCATGGCAAGGGACCTTGTGACTGGCATGTTGTCCAAAGTTCTGTGTAGATGAAACCAGTGTGGCCCATGAGGCCTCGCACATGCTCGCGGGCCACATTGGTCACAAACACACATTGTGACCCTCAGCCTGAGCCCAGTCCTCAAGTAAGGCCTCTCAGTGGCTGGATGACGAGACAGCATATGAGCCTGCCATGCCCCTAGGCCCCAAATTTTAACCATAGTTTGGGTTGTCCCTTCACTCTTCCCCAGGGCTCTGCTTTGGAATTCCTCTTTGGTTGGGACACCTGAGGTAACAAACCTGAAAGGAGACCTCCCATCCCACAGATTGACGAAAAACAATTGGGACCGGGCCAAATGCCAAGAGATGAAGATTCGTCCATGTCCCATTAGTCCTCCCCTCATTCCACGGCCATCGTTGACAAAAGATCCAGAGACCAAAGCCTGAGCAAGCGCCTCAGACTCGCTCTTTCTTCATATCCCGAAGCCTTCTTCTCATGGTTTGTAGATTGGGCCTGCCATACCTACGTCCCCAAACCTAAGCTGAGTTTGTGTTTTCAGACTTATGTCCTCAAAGTCCTGGGACACACCCTCCAGGCTGGGGCCCCTGGAGCCACACATTAGGACTATGCCTACCCCATACATGGGAATTCTGCCCATTACATTGTCCAAAATTGTACAAATTAGGATAACCCTCCAAATTCCCCGAGGCCATCGCAATATGTAGGTCTCTGTGGACAAACAAGGGCGGTCTGACACCAGCTGAGCATCTACCTCCACTCATACCATAGATGGATGTCCCCAGAGAATGAGATGGAACCAGACAGGACCCGAGGCCATAATCCGATCCATTGCTTTGGTTTACAGGCATGTCTCCTCAAAATCCTGGATTCCAATACCAGCATAGGGGGTTTCCTGAGGCACCCATTAGAAAAAGTCTCGTCTCCACGAGGAAACTTGTGCATGGGACCTATGTCAAAATCTTAGAAAAATAATTCAGAGTCCCGGTGTCACCGCCCCATTCCAAGGTCCTCATGGACACAAACACACATTAGGCCCCATGCTCAGGAAAGTCCATTTCAACTCAGCCACCCCGGTTGCTCCCAATAGCCATCCGATCTCAACTGTCTTGTTGCTAGGAGACAATTGGCATGCGAGGCGGGCTTCCTTGGCATCCATCCTCGATCGGTGCTCTGGAGTAATTCCATATGGGATGTGTTGGAGCTGCCCAACAGGTCTCAATTGTCCCGCAGAAGGTATCCTTGAAGGGGGCATCCCACAACTCCCAACGTGGGAAAACCTCCATGGCCTTGAGATACCTCTCCGTTCATGAAGGGGCAGTCATGCACAGAAACTACAACCTGAGCCAACGCCTGATCCTCGCCGTGACTTCAGATGCATGAGATATTGGTTCAGATGTGCAGGGGGTACCTGCCTTGCCCTCGGCCTGAAGCCCAAGTCTAGCTTGTGTTCTCAGATTTCTGTCCTCACACTACTGGCCCAGAAGCCCTCAAGTTTGGCAATTCCGGACCCACAATGCAGCACTGTGCCTGCCCTCTAGAAAAAATATCATGCCTAATGAGCTGCGCAGGCACCTCAAATGAGGATCAACCTACACGGTACTCGACTGTACCCAAATTATAGAGTCTAACCTGGGCACTAGCACTGTCTAACAGAACCTGAGCCCGAACCTCCTGACCAACAACCAGGCAGCTGACCACACACTGAGCACATCAGACCCACCATGGCCTTAGGTCATCATCTCTTCCAAACTGCGGTTTTCAGGCTTCCGAACCTAGACCTTATCTCCAACCACTGCCCAGGGTTGAAAATGATGCAGAAATCAGAACTCCTTCCCCATGGCAAGAGACCTTGTGATTGGCATGTTGTCCAAAGTTCAGTGTAGTTGAAACCAATGTGGCCCATGAGGCCCCGCCCATGCTCGCGAGCCACATTGGTCACAAACACACATTGTGACACTCAGCCTGAGCCCAGTTCTCAAGTAAGGCCTCTCAGTGGTTGGATGAAGAGACAGCATATGGGGCCTGCCATGCCCCTAGGCCACAAATTTTAACCATAGTTTGGGTTGTCACTTCACTATTCCCCAAGGCTCTGCTTTGGAATTCCTCTTTGGTTGGGACACCTGAGGTAACAAACCTGAAAGGAGACCTCCCATCCCACAGATTGAGGAAAAACAATGGGGACCGGGCCAAATCCACAGAGAGGAAGATTCGTCCATGGCCCATGAGGCCTCCCCACATTCCACGACCATCGTTGACACAAAATCCAAAGACCAAAGCCTGAGCAAGAGCCTCAGACTCGCTCTTTCTAAATATCCTGAAGAGTTCTTCTCATGGTTTGTAGATTGGGCCTGCCATACCTACGTCCCCAAACCTAAGCTGAGTTTGTTTTTTCAGATTTCTGTCCTCAAATTCCTGGGCAACTCACACTCCAGGCTGGCACCCCTGGAGCCACACATTAGGACTGTGCCTACCCCATGCATGGGAATTCTGCCCATTCCATTGTCCGAAATTGTACAAATTAGGAGAACCCTCTAAAGTCCCCGAGGCCATCCCAATATGTAGGTCTCTGTGGACAAACAAGGGCGGTCTGACACCAGCTGAGCATCTACCTCCGCTCATACCATACATGGATGTCCCCAGAGAAGGAGATGGTACCAGACAGGAACCTAGGCCATAATCGGATCCATGGCTTTGGTTTACAGGCATGTCTCCTCAAAAGCATGGATTCCAATACCAGCAGAGGGGGTTTCCTGAGGCACCCATCAGAAAACATCTCGTCTCCACGAGGAAACTTGTGCATGGGACCTATGTCAAAATCTTAGGAGAATAATTCAGAGTCCCGGTGCCACCGCTCCATACCAAGGTCCTCATGGACACAAACACACATTAGGCCCCATGCTCAGGAAAGTCCATTTCAACTCAGCCATCCCGGTTGCTCCCGCAGAGCCATCCGATCTCAACTGTCTTGTTGCTAGGAGACATTTGGAATGCGAGGCGTGCTTCCCTGGCATATATCCTCGAACGTTGCTCTGGAGTCATTCCATATGGGATGTGTTGGAGCTGCCCAACAGGTCTCAATTGTCCCGCAGAAGGAATCCTTGAAGGGGGCATCCCAGAACTCCCAACGTGGGAAAACCTCCATGGCCTTGAGATTCCTCTCCGTTCATGAAAGGGCAGTCATGCACAGAAACTACAAACTGAGCCAACGTCTGATCCTCGCCGTGACTTCAGATGCATGAGATATTGGTCAGATGTGCAGGGGGTACCTGCCTTGCCCTCGGCCTGAAGCCCAAATCTAGCTTGTGGTCTCAGATTTCTGTCCTCACACTACTGGCCCAGAAGCCCTCAAGTTTGTCAATTCCGGACCCACAATGCAGCTCTCTGCCTGCCCTCGAGAAAAAATATCTTGCCTAACGACCTGCCCAGGAACCTCAAATGAGGATCAACCTACACGGCACTCGACCGTACCCAAATTACATAGTCTAACCTGGTCACTAATGCACTGTCTGACACAACCTGAGCCCGAACCTCCTGACCAACAACCAGGCAGCTGACCGCACACTGAGCACATCAGACCCACCATGGCCTTAGGTCATCATCTCTTCCCAACTGCGGCTTTCAGGCTTCCGAACCTAAACCTTATCTCCAACCCCTGCCCAGGGTTGGAAATGATGCAGAAATCAGAACTCCTTCCCCATGGCAAGAGAACTTGTGATTGGCATGTTGTCCAAAGTTCAGTGTAGTTGAAACCAATGTGGCCGATGAGGCCCCGCCCATGCTCGCGGGCCACATTGGTCACAAACACACATTGTGACACTCAGCCTGAGCCCTGTCCTCAAGTAAGGCCTCTCAGGGGCTGGATGAAGAGACAGCATATGGGGCCTGCCATACCCCTAGGCCCCAAATTTTAACCATAGTTTTGGTTGTCCCCTCACTCTTCCCCAGGGCGCTGCTTTGGAATTCCTCTTTGGTTGGGACACCTGAGGTAACAAACCTAAAAGGAGACCTCCCATCCCACAGATTGACGAAAAACAATTGGGACCGGGCCAAATGCCAAGAGATGAAGATTCGTCCATGTCCCATTAGTCCTCCCCTCATTCCACGGCCATCGTTGACAAAAGATCCAGAGACCAAAGCCTGAGCAAGCGCCTCAGACTCGCTCTTTCTTCATATCCCGAAGCCTTCTTCTCATGGTTTGTAGATTGGGCCTGCCATACCTACGTCCCCAAACCTAAGCTGAGTTTGTGTTTTCAGACTTCTGTCCTCAAAGTCCTGGGACACACCCTCCAGGCTGGGGCCCCTGGAGCCACACATTAGGACTATGCCTACCCCATACATGGGAATTCTGCCCATTACATTGTCCAAAATTGTACAAATTAGGATAACCCTCCAAATTCCCCGAGGCCATCGCAATATGTAGGTCTCTGTGGACAAACAAGGGCGGTCTGACACCAGCTGAGCATCTACCTCCACTCATACCATAGATGGATGTCCCCAGAGAATGAGATGGAACCAGACAGGACCCGAGGCCATAATCCGATCCATTGCTTTGGTTTACAGGCATGTCTCCTCAAAATCCTGGATTCCAATACCAGCATAGGGGGTTTCCTGAGGCACCCATCAGAAAAAGTCTCGTCTCCACGAGGAAACTTGTGCATGGGACCTATGTCAAAATCTTAGAAAAATAATTCAGAGTCCCGGTGTCACCGCCCCATTCCAAGGTCCTCATGGACACAAACACACATTAGGCCCCATGCTCATAAAAGTCCATTTCAACTCAGCCACCCCGGTTGCTCCCAATAGCCATCCGATCTCAACTGTCTTGTTGCTAGGAGACAATTGGCATGTGAGGCGGGCTTCCTTGGCATCCATCCTCGATCGGTGCTCTGGAGTAATTCCATATGGGATGTGTTGGAGCTGCCCAACAGGTCTCAATTGTCCCGCAGAAGGTATCCTTGAAGGGGGCATCCCACAACTCCCAACGTGGGAAAACCTCCATGGCCTTGAGATACCTCTCCGTTCATGAAGGGGCAGTCATGCACAGAAACTACAACCTGAGCCAACGCCTGATCCTCGCCGTGACTTCAGATGCATGAGATATTGGTTCAGATGTGCAGGGGGTACCTGCCTTGCCCTCGGCCTGAAGCCCAAGTCTAGCTTGTGTTCTCAGACTTCTGTCCTCACACTACTGGCCCAGAAGCCCTCAAGTTTGGCAATTCCGGACCCACAATGCAGCACTGTGCCTGCCCTCTAGAAAAAATAACATGCCTAATGACTGCGCAGGCACCTCAAATGAGGATCAACCTACACGGTACTCGACTGTACCCAAATTATAGAGTCTAACCTGGGCACTAGCACTGTCTAACAAAACCTGAGCCCGAACCTCCTGACCAACAACCAGGCAGCTGACCGCACACTGAGCACATCAGACCCACCATGGCCTTAGGTCATCATCTCTTCCAAACTGCGGTTTTCAGGCTTCCGAACCTAGACCTTATCTCCAACCACTGCCCAGGGTTGAAAATGATGCAGAAATCAGAACTCCTTCCCCATGGCAGTAGACCTTGTGATTGGCATGTTGTCCAAAGTTCAGTGTAGTTGAAACCAATGTGGCCCATTAGTCCCCGCCCATGCTCGCGAGCCACATTGGTCACAAACACACATTGTGACACTCAGCCTGAGCCCAGTTCTCAAGTAAGGCCTCTTAGTGGTTGGATGAAGAGACAGCATATGGGGCCTGCCATGCCCCTAGGCCACAAATTTTAACCATAGTTTGGGTTGTCACTTCACTATTCCCCAAGGATCTGCTTTGGAATTCCTCTTTGGTTGGGACACCTGAGGTAACAAACCTGAAAGGAGACCTCCCATCCCACAGATTGAGGAAAAACAATGGGGACCGGGCCAAATCCACAGAGAGGAAGATTCGTTCATGGCCCATGAGGCCTCCCCACATTCCACGACCATCGTTGACACAAAATCCAGAGACCAAAGCCTGAGCATGAGCCTCAGACTCGCTCTTTCTAAATATCCTGAAGAGTTCTTCTCATGGTTGTAGATTGGGCCTGCCATACCTACGTCCCCAAACCTAAGCTGAGTTTGTTTTTTCAGATTTCTGTCCTCAAATTCCTGGGCAACTCACACTCCAGGCTGGCACCCCTGGAGCCACACATTAGGACTGTTCCTACCCCATGCATGGGAATTCTGCCCATTCCATTGTCCGAAATTGTACAAATTAGGAGAACCCTCTAAAGTCCCCGAGGCCATCCCAATATGTAGGTCTCTGTGGACAAACAAGGGCGGTCTGACACCAGCTGAGCACCTACCTCCGCTCATACCATACATGGATGTCCCCAGAGAAGGAGATGGTACCAGACAGGAACCTAGGCCATAATCGGATCCATGGCTTTGGTTTACAGGCATGTCTCCTCAAAAGCATGGATTCCAATACCAGCAGAGGGGGTTTCCTGAGGCACCCATCAGAAAACATCTCGTCTCCACGAGGAAACTTGTGCATGGGACCTATGTCAAAATCTTAGGAGAATAATTCAGAGTCCCGGTGCCACCGCTCCATACCAAGGTCCTCATGGACACAAACACACATTAGGCCCCATGCTCAGGAAAGTCCATTTCAACTCAGCCATCCCGGTTGCTCCCGCAGAGCCATCCGATCTCAACTGTCTTGTTGCTAGGAGACATTTGGAATGCGAGGCGTGCTTCCCTGGCATACATCCTGGAACGTTGCTCTGGAGTCATTCCATATGGGATGTGTTGGAGCTGCCCAACAGGTCTCAATTGTCCCGCAGAAGGAATCCTTGAAGGGGGCATCCCAGAACTCCCAACGTGGGAAAACCTCCATGGCCTTGAGATTCCTCTCCGTTCATGAAGGGGCAGTCATGCACAGAAACTACAAACTGAGCCAACGTCTGATCCTCGCCGTGACTTCAGATGCATGAGATATTGGTCAGATGTGCAGGGGGTACCTGCCTTGCCCTCGGCCTGAAGCCCAAATCTAGCTTGTGGTCTCAGACTTCTGTCCTCACACTACTGGCCCAGAAGCCCTCAAGTTTGTCAATTCCGGACCCACAATGCAGCTCTCTGCCTGCCCTCGAGAAAAAATATCTTGCCTAACGACCTGCCCAGGAACCTCAAATGAGGATCAACCTACATGGCACTCGACCGTACCCAAATTACATAGTCTAACCTGGTCACTAATGCACTGTCTGACACAACCTGAGCCCGAACCTCCTGACCAACAACCAGGCAGCTGACCGCACACTGAGCACATCAGACCCACCATGGCCTTAGGTCATCATCTCTTCCCAACTGCGGCTTTCAGGCTTCCGAACCTAAACCTTATCTCCAACCCCTGCCCAGGGTTGAAAATGATGCAGAAATCAGAACTCCTTCCCCATGGCAAGAGACCTTGTGATTGGCATGTTGTCCTAAGTTCAGTGTAGTTTAAACCAGTGTGGCCCATGAGGCCCCGCCCATGCTCGCGGGCCACATTGGTCACAAACACACATTGTGACCCTCAGCCTGAGCCCTGTCCTCAAGTAAGGCCTCTCAGGGGCTGGATGAAGAGACAGCATATGGGGCCTGCCATGCCCCTAGGCCCCAAATTTTAACCATAGTTTTGATTGTCCCCTCACTCTTCCCCAGGGCTCTACTTTGGAATTCCTCTTTGGTTGGGACACCTGAGGTAACAAACCTGAAAGGAGACCTCCAATCCCACAGATTGACGAAAAAAAATTGGGACCGGGCCAAATGCCAAGAGATGAAGATTCGTCCATGTCCCATTAGTCCTCCCCTCATTCCACGGCCATCGTTGACAAAAGATCCAGAGACCAAAGCCTGAGCAAGCGCCTCAGACTCGCTCTTTCTTCAAATCCCGAAGACTTCTTCTCATGGTTTGTAGATTGGGCCTGCCATACCTACGTCCCCAGACCTAAACTGAGTTTGTGTTTTCAGACTTCTGTCCTCAAAGTCCTGGGACACACCCTCCAGGCTGGGGCCCCTGGAGCCACACATTAGGACTATGCCTACCCCATACATGGGAATTCTGCCCATTACATTGTCCAAAATTGTACAAATTAGGATAACCCTCCAAATTCCCCGAGGCCATCGCAATATGTAGGTCTCTGTGGACAAACAAGGGCGGTCTGTCACCAGCTGAGCATCTACCTCCACTTATACCATAGATGGATGTCCCCAGAGAATGAGATGGAACCAGACAGGACCCGAGGCCATAATCCGATCCATTGCTTTGGTTTACAGGCATGTCTCCTCAAAATCCTGGATTCCAATACCAGCATAGGGGGTTTCCTGAGGCACCCATCAGAAAAAGTCTCGTCTCCACGAGGAAACTTGTGCATGGGACCTATGTCAAAATCTTAGAAAAATAATTCAGAGTCCCGGTGTCACCGCCCCATTCCAAGGTCCTCATGGACACAAACACACATTAGGCCCCATGCTCATAAAAGTCCATTTCAACTCAGCCACCCCGGTTGCTCCCAATAGCCATCCGATCTCAACTGTCTTGTTGCTAGGAGACAATTGGCATGCGAGGCGGGCTTCCTTGGCATCCATCCTCGATCGGTGCTCTGGAGTAATTCCATATGGGATGTGTTGGAGCTGCCCAACAGGTCTCAATTGTCCCGCAGAAGGTATCCTTGAAGGGGGCATCCCACAACTCCCAACGTGGGAAAACCTCCATGGCCTTGAGATACCTCTCCGTTCATGAAGGGGCAGTCATGCACAGAAACTACAACCTGAGCCAACGCCTGATCCTCGCCGTGACTTCAGATGCATGAGATATTGGTTCAGATGTGCAGGGGGTACCTGCCTTGCCCTCGGCCTGAAGCCCAAGTCTAGCTTGTGTTCTCAGACTTCTGTCCTCACACTACTGGCCCAGAAGCCCTCAAGTTTGGCAATTCCGGACCCACAATGCAGCACTGTGCCTGCCCTCTAGAAAAAATATCATGCCTAATGAGCTGCGCAGGCACCTCAAATGAGGATCAACCTACACGGTACTCGACAGTAACCAAATTATAGAGTCTAACCTGGGCACTAGCACTGTCTAACAAAACCTGAGCCCGAACCTCCTGACCAACAACCAGGCAGCTGACCACACACTGAGCACATCAGACCCACCATGGCCTTAGGTCATCATCTCTTCCAAACTGCGGTTTTCAGGCTTCCGAACCTAGACCATATCTCCAACCACTGCCCAGGGTTGAAAATGATGCAGAAATCAGAACTCCTTCCCCATGGCAAGAGACCTTGTGATTGGCATGTTGTCCAAAGTTCAGTGTAGTTGAAACCAATGTGGCCCATGAGGCCCCGCCCATGCTCGCGAGCCACATTGGTCACAAACACACATTGTGACACTCAGCCTGAGCCCAGTTCTCAAGTAAGGCCTCTCAGTGGTTGGATGAAGAGACAGCATATGGGGCCTGCCATGCCCCTAGGCCACAAATTTTAACCATAGTTTGGGTTGTCACTTCACTATTCCCCAAGTCTCTGCTTTGGAATTCCTCTTTGGTTGGGACACCTGAGGTAACAAACCTGAAAGGAGACCTCCCATCCCACAGATTGACAAAAAACAATGGGGACCGGGCCAAATCCACAGAGAGGAAGATTCGTCCATGGCCCATGAGGCCTCCCCACATTCCACGACCATCGTTGACACAAAATCCAAAGACCAAAGCCTGAGCAAGAGCCTCAGACTCGCTCTTTCTAAATATCCTGAAGAGTTCTTCTCATGGTTTGTAGATTGGGCCTGCCATACCTACGTCCCCAAACCTAAGCTGAGTTTGTTTTTTCAGATTTCTGTCCTCAAATTCCTGGGCAACTCACACTCCAGGCTGGCACCCCTGGAGCCACACATTAGGACTGTGCCTACCCCATGCATGGGAATTCTGCCCATTCCATTGTCCAAAATTGTACAAATTAGGAGAACCCTCTAAAGTCCCCGAGGCCATCCCAATATGTAGGTCTCTGTGGACAAACAAGGGCGGTCTGTCACCAGCTGAGCATCTACCTCCGCTCATACCATACATGGATATCCCCAGAGAAGGAGATGGTACCAGACAGGAACCTAGGCCATAATCGGATCCATGGCTTTGGTTTACAGGCATGTCTCCTCAAAAGCATGGATTCCAATACCAGCAGTGGGGGTTTACAGAGGCACCCATCAGAAAACATCTTGTCTCCACGAGGAAACTTGTGCATGGGACCTATGTCAAAATCTTAGGAGAATAATTCAGAGTCCCGGTGCCACCGCTCCATACCAAGGTCCTCATGGACACAAACACACATTAGGTTCCATGCTCAGGAAAGTCCATTTCAACTCAGCCATCCCGGTTGCACCCGCAGAGCCATCCGATCTCAACTGTCTTGTTGCTAGGAGACATTTGGAATGCGAGGCGGGCTTCCCTGGCATACATCCTGGAACGTTGCTCTGGAGTCATTCCATATGGGATGTGTTGGAGCTGCCCAACAGGTCTCAATTGTCCAGCAGTAGGAATCCTTGAAGGGGGCATTCCAGAACTCCCAACGTCGGAAAACCTCCATGAACTTGAGATTCCTCTCCGTTCATGAAGGGGCAGTCATGCACAAAAACTACAACCTGAGCCAACGTCTGATCCTCGCCGTGACTTCAGATGCATGAGATATTGGTCAGATGTGCAGGGGGTACCTGCCTTGCCCTCGGCCTGAAACCCAAGTCTAGCTTGTGGTCTCAGACTTCTGTCCTCACACTACTGGCCCAGAATCCCTCAAGTTTGGCAATTCCGGACCCACAATGCAGCACTCTGCCTGCCCTCGAGAAAAAATATCTTGCTTAACGACCTGCCCAGGAACCTCAAATGAGGATCAACCTACACAGCACTCGAAAGTACCCAAATTACATAGTCTAACCTGGGCACTAATGCACTGTCTGACACAACCTGAGCCCGAACCTCCTGACCAACAACCAGGCAGCTGACCGCACACTGAGCACATCAGACCCACCATGGCCTTAGGTCATCATCTCTTCCCAACTGCGGCTTTCAGGCTTCCGAACCTAAACCTTATCTCCAACCCCTGCCCAGGGTTGAAAATGATGCAGAAATCAGAACTCCTTCCCCATGGCAAGAGACCTTGTGATTGGCATGTTGTCCTAAGTTCAGTGTAGTTTATACCAGTGTGGCCCATGAGGCCCCGCCCATGCTCGCGGGCCACATTGGTCACAAACACACATTGTGACCCTCAGCCTGAGCCCTGTCCTCAAGTAAGGCCTCTCAGGGCCTGGATGAAGAGACAGCATATGGGGCCTGCCATGCCCGTAGGCCCCAAATTTTAACCATAGTTTTGGTTGTCCCCTCACTCTTCCCCAGGGCTCTGCTTTGGAATTCCTCTTTGGTTGGGACACCTGAGGGAACAAACCTGAAAGGAGACCTCCAATCCCACAGATTGACGAAAAACAATTGGGACCGGACCAAATGCCAAGAGATGAAGATTCGTCCATGTCCCATTAGTCCTCCCCTCATTCCACAGCCATTGTTGACAAAAAATCCAGAAACCAAAGCCTGAGCAAGCGCCTCAGACTCGCTCTTTCTTCATATCCCGAAGACTTCTTCTCATGGTTTGTAGATTGGGCCTGCCATACCTACGTCCCCCAACCTAAGCTGAGTTTGTGTTTTCAGACTTGTGTCCTCAATGTCCTGGGACACACCCTCCAGGCTGGGGCCCCTGGAGCCACACATTAGGACTATGCCTACCCCATACATGGGAATTCTGCCCATTACATTGTCCAAAATTGTACAAATTAGGATAACCCTCCAAATTCCCCGAGGCCCTCACAATATGTAGGTCTCTGTGGACAAACAAGGGCGGTCTGACACCAGCTGAGCATCTACCTCCACTCATACCATAGATGGATGTCCCCAATGAATGAGATGGAACCAGACAGGACCCGAGGCCATAATCCGATCCATTGCTTTGGTTTACAGGCATGTCTCCTCAAAATCCTGGATTCCAATACCAGCATAGGGGGTTTCCTAAGGCACCCATCAGAAAAAGTCTCGTCTCCACGAGGAAACTTGTGCATGGGACCTATGTCAAAATCTTAGAAAAATAATTCAGAGTCCCGGTGTCACCGCCCCATTCCAAGGTCCTCATGGACACAAACACACATTAGGCCCCATGCTCAGGAAAGTCCATTTCAACTCAGCCACCCCGGTTGCTCCCAATAGCCGTCCGATCTCAACTGTCTTGTTGCTAGGAGACAATTGGCATGCGAGGCGGGCTTCCTTGGCATCCATCCTCGATCGGTGCTCTGGAGTAATTCCATATGGGATGTGTTGGAGCTGCCCAACAGGTCTCAATTGTCCCGCAGAAGGTATCCTTGAAGGGGGCATCCCACAACTCCCAACGTGGGAAAACCTCCATGGCCTTGAGATACCTCTCCGTTCATGAAGGGGCAGTCATGCACAGAAACTACAACCTGAGCCAACGCCTGATCCTCGCCGTTACTTCAGATGCATGAGATATTGGTTCAGATGTGCAGGGGGTACCTGCCTTGCCCTCGGCCTGAAGCCCAAGTCTAGCTTGTGTTCTCAGACTTCTGTCCTCACACTACTGGCCCAGATGCCCTCACGTTTGGCAATTCCGGACCCACAATGCAGCACTGTGCCTGCCCTCTAGAAAAAATATCATGCCTAATGAGCTGCGCAGGCACCTCAAATGAGGATCAACCTACACGGCACTCGACTGTACCCAAATTATAGAGTCTAACCTGGGCACTAGCACTGTCTAACAAAACCTGAGCCCGAACCTCCCGACCAACAACCAGGCAGCTGACCGCACACTGAGCACATCAGACCCACCATGGCCTTAGGTCATCATCTCTTCCAAACTGCGGTTTTCAGGCTTCCGAACCTAGACCTTATCTCCTACCACTGCCCAGGGTTGAAGGTGATTCAGAAATCAGAACTCCTTCCCCATGGCAAGAAACCTTGTGGTTGGCATGTTGTCCAAAGTTCAGTGTAGTTGAAACCAATGTGGCCCATGAGGCCCCGCCCATGCTCGCGAGCCACATTGGTCACAAACACACATTGTGACACTCAGCCTGAGCCCAGTCCTCAAGTAAGGCCTCTCAGTGGTTGGATGAAGAGACAGCATATGGGGCCTGCCATGCCCCTAGGCCCCAAATTTTACCATAGTTTGGGTTGTCACTTCACTATTCCCCAAGGCTCTGCTTTGGAATTCCTCTTTGGTTGGGACACCTGAGGTAACAAACCTGAAAGGAGACCTCCCATCCCACAGATTGACGAAAAACAATGGGGACCGGGCCAAATCCACAGAGAGCAAGATTCGTCCATGGCCCATGAGGCCTCCCCACATTCCACGGCCATCGTTGACACAAAATCCAGAGACCAAAGTCTGAGCAAGTGTCTCAGACTCACTCTTTCTTCATGTCCTGAAGAGTTCTTCTCATGGTTTGTAGATTGTGCCTGCCATACCTGCGTCCCCAAACCTAAGCTGAGTTTGTGTTTTCAGACTTCTGTCCTCAAAGTCCTGGGCCACACACCCTCTAGGCTGGGGTCCCTGGAGCCACACATTAGGACAATGCCTCCCCAATGCATGGGAATTCTGCACATTCCATTGTCCAAAATTGTACAAATTAGGTAAAACCTCCAAAGTCCCCGAGGCCATCCCAATATGTAGTTCTCAGTGGACAAACAAGGGCGGTCTGACACCAGCTGAGCATCTACCTCCACTCATACCATAGATGGATGTCCTCAGAGAAGGAGATGGAACCAGACAGGACCCTAGGCCGTAATCGGATCCATTGCTTTGGTTTACAGGCATGTCTCCTCAAAATCCTGGATTCCAATACCAGCATAGGGGGTTTCCTGAGGCACCCATCAGAAAAAATCTCGTCTCCACTAGGAAACTTATGCATGGGAACTATGTCAAAATATTATGAGAATACTTCAGAGTCCCGGTGCCACCGCCCCATTTCAAGGTCCTCATGGACACACACATATTAGGCCCCATACTCAGGAAAGTCCATTTCAACTCAGCCACTTCGGTTGCTCCCGCAGAGCCATCCGATCTCA